>NC_135236.1:211800754-212115177 GCF_051348905.1 Ranitomeya variabilis | reverse complement strand
TCTTTACACTAATCTTTCCATTCCATACTGGCCCCCTCTACACACTGTCTTTTCACACTGTGTCCTCCCTATAGGGCCCAGTCTCTATACTGTACTCTGTCATCACACTCCCCCTCCTTGGTTTACTATCCCCTCCTGGCTGTACCCTTACACTGTCTCCCCATGCTATGCCCCCACTACTCAGTTTCTATTCTGTGCCCACTCACTTTTCTCCCCCCATTCTGTCTCCTAACACTATTCCCGTTCCTCCTTATACTGTCTCCTCTCACATCCCCCCTGTTCACCATACTGTTTCCTCATATATTTACTTCCTCACTTTCTATACTGCCTGCTCATACATACCCCTCACACATACCCCCACTGTGTTTGCACACTTCCTATCACCCTCACTCCCCATACTCTGTCCACATACATTTTTCACATCACTACTCATACTGTTTCTGCATACATTCCCCCGTTCACTCCCCATACTCTCTGCACCCATCCCCACTCACCATACTGTGCATACTGTGTCTCTGCACCCATCACCCCATACTATTTCATCATACATGCCCCCCATTCTCCTGTACTGTTTCCTCATACATGCCCTGCATCTCCCCCTTTGCTCCTCATTTTGTGTCCTCAAATTTCCCCACACACATTAAATCCCCCATCCCCACTCCAAATCTCTCCACACACATTAAATTCCCCCATACCCACTCCAAATCTCCCCACACACATTAAATCCCCCCATCCCCACTCCAAATCTCCCCATACACATTAAATTCCCCCATACCCACTCCAAATCTCCCCACACACATTAAATCTCCCCATTTCCCGCACAGTCCGTCATCATTCCCCCATTCCCCACACAGCCCCTCATCATTCCCCCTTCCCCACACAGCCCATCATCATCCCCCCATTCTCCACACAGCCCCTCATCATCCCCCATTCCCCACACAGACCCTTATTATCCCCCATTCTCCACACAGCCTCTCATTATCCCCCCATTCCCCACAAAGCCCCTCATCATCCTCCCTTCTCCACACAAATTTCTCACACAGCCCCTCATCACTCCCACATCACCCCTTCTCCACACAGCCCCTCATCACCCCCCAATTCCCCACACAGTTCCTCATTATCCCCAACTCCCTACACAGCCACACATCATCCCCATCATCCCTTCTCCACACAGCCCATCACCCAATTCCCCACACAGCCCCTCATCACCCCCCAATTTCCCACACAGCCCCTCATCATCCCCAACTCCCCACACAGCCCCACATCATCCCCCATCATCCCTTCTCCACACAGCCCATCACCCAATTCCCCACACAGCCCCTCATCACCCCCCAATTTCCCACACAGACCCTCATCATCCTCCTATTCCCCACAGCCCCTCATCATCCCCCATTCCCCACACAGCACCTCATCATAATCTTCCATATGCAGCCTCACTCAAGTAACATCAACTTCTTTCCAAAATCCATCCTCAGAGAGCTCACACTGAGTCCTGGGTCCTCATTCCCATTTGTACAAGGGTCCATGGTGCAGCCCTTCAGTCCTTTCCTCACAAAGCTCCATGGTGTAGCCCCTCAGTCCTCTCCTCACACAGTTCCATGATGCAGCCCCTCATTTCCCATGTCTCTTCTCCAGCAGCCTCAGGAAAATGCAGCTTCCTGCTATTGGGTCTTCAGTGGACTGAAGGGGGCCCCGCCCCTTCTGGTGACATCATCGCCTCAAAAAATCAACCATTCTAGTCCCTACCATCATAGCTTCAATTCTACTCATGTCTGTAAGATGCGAGTACAATTGATCACTGGGAGCTGGTGTGCTGCAAGCTTCTTTGTGCCGGCTGTCAGTTTGACTGCCGACACAGAGAACAGCCGACTCCCAGTCCCAGTGTCAGAATGCAGCTGCCGCGGGAGACACTGTGGACTGCTGCATTAGTTGGCTTGACTGCTCCCCCCTGCCGGCTGCACCTGGGGCACATGCCCCGGCTGCCCCCCTAGATATACTGTACCTCTGTATTCACATATTGCTACAATTAACTTTTTCACTGCTGCAGTGGTAAAGCACATTACATGTCTAGAGTATTGTGCAATGCGTTAAGACTTTCACTTCCAATCTCTATTGTTGAGCTGTGAGTTTTGATGTCCTCTCACTATCTTAAATCACCCTAAAATGGTTACTGCATTTCCTGCTAAGGCTTTTTATACAGACTGTGGTATTCCTTCCTGTCTGGTATACTATGCAATGTGATACCTATAAGAAATACTGGAGCAACCTGTGTATAGGCAAGCCTTCTGTGGCTAATGCATTCTTCTGAAATATTTAAAAAGGTTTTGGGTATACAGTATTTTATGCAATTTTATGAAACTTGACTTGAATTAGATTTGCATTGAATCAATATTCTCATCTCTAATAGGCATTGGTATGAATTAATGGTTTTATTTTTTTACAGGCACTTTAGAACGCCATGAAACAGGTGAGATGGCAAAAGCAATCCTTTCTGCTTGTGATGATCTTGCCATTGATATGAATGACTCCATGGTAACCTCTTCTCACGAGACTCGGCGTCACAATAGAACAACCTTCAAATCATCAAGCTCTCACAAACTTGGAGCCCTGACCCATAATCTAATGCATCATGAGAAATCTTCAAACAAAGTAAGAAAACTGTAAATTGTGTGCTATTAATGAAATTATAAGCCCAGAAGGATTTCCGGTTAAATGGAAATTCCAAACTTTGAAAAAAAATCCAAGACAAGTTTACATCTCTTTTTGTTTTGCACAATGGTTTCATAGTTCTTTGACGGTCTTTGTTTACTTGGACATATTGGTAACCATAGCAACTAATCTTGACCGCATTTGTGATGTCAGTATGGACAGTATGTTTTAAATTCGACATGTCACTACTAAGGCCGAATGAACAAAAAATAATGGGAGGGGGAACATAGAACCAATGAGGTAGAAATAACTAAATAATTGAAAAATAAATACACAGAGATTATAGTGGAGCTGTTAAGGCTAACTAGTAACTCAAGCACGAGCTTGTTGATGGTCAAGAACGGCTAATATTTATACAAATATACCATATTATATATATATATATATATATATATATATACACTGCTCCAAAAAATAAAGGGAACAATAAAATCCCACATCCTAGATATCACTGAATGGAATATTCCATTTCTAAATCTTTATTCATTACATAGTGGAATGTGTTGAGACCAATAAAACCTAAAAATTATCATTGCAAATCATAACCAATATCCCACGGAGGTCTGGAATTGGAATGATGCTCAAAATCAAAGTGGAAAATCAAGTTACAGGGTGATCCAACTTCAGTGGACATGCCTCAAGACAAGGAAATGATGCTCAGTAGTGTGTGTGGCCTCCATGTCCATGTGCCTGTATGACCTCCCTACAATGCCTGGGCATGCTCTTGATGAGGCGGCAGATGGTCTCCTGAGGGATCTCCTCCCAGACCTGGACTAAAGCATCCGCCAACTCTTGGACAGTCTGTGGTGCAACGATATTTTTTTAGATGGTGCGAGACATGATGTCCCAGATGTGTTCAATTGTATTCAGGTCTGGGGAACAGTGAGGCCAGTCCATAGCTTCAATGCCTTCAACTTGCAGGAACTGCTGACACACTCCAGCCACATGAGGTCTTGCATTGTCCTGCATTAGGAGGAACCTTAGGCCAACCGCACCAGCGTATGGTCTCACAAGGGGTCTGAGGATTTCATCTCGGTACCTAATGGCAGTCAGGCTACCTCTGGCGAGCACATAGAGGCCTGTGCAGCCCTCCAAAGAAATGCCACCCCACACCATTACTGATGCACTGCCAAACCGGTCATGCTGAAGGATGTTGCAAACAGCAGATCGCTCTCCATGGCATCACCAGACTCTGTCACGTCTGTCACATGTCCTCAGTGTGAACCTGCTTTCATCTGTGAAAAGCACAGGGCGCCAGTGGTGAATTTGCCAATCCTGGTGTTCTGTGGCAAATGCCAAGCATCCTGCATGGTGTTGGGCTGTGAGCACAACCCCCATCTGTGGACGCCGGGCACTCAGACCATCCTCATGGAGTCGGTTTCTGCTGGAGGTCATTTTGCAGTGCTCTGGTATTCCTCCTCCTCTTCCTCCTTGCACAAAGGCTGAGGTAGTGGTCCTGCTGCTGGGTTGTTGCCCTCCTACGGCCCCATCCACGTCTCCTGGTGTACTGGCCTGTCTCCTGGTAGTGCCTCCAGCCTCTGAACACTACACTGATAGACACAGCAAACCTTCTTGCCACAGCTCACATCGATGTGCCATCCTGGATGAGCTTCACTACCTGAGCCACTTGTGTAGGTTGTAGAGTCCATCTCATTCTACCATGAGTGTGAAAGCACAACCAACATTCAAAAGTGACCAAAACATTAGCCAGAAAGCTTTGGTACTGAGATGTGGTCTGTGGTCCCCACCTGCAGAACCACTCCGTCATTGAGTGTGTCTTGATAATTGCCAATAATTTCCATCTGTTTGTATTTGGACAACAGCATGTGAAATTGATTGTCAAACAGTGTTGCTTCCTAAGTGGACAGTTTGATTTCACAGAAGTTGGATTTACTTGGAGTTATATTCTTTTGTTTAAGTGTTCCCTTTAATTTTTTGAGCAGTGTGTGTATATATATATATATATATATATATATATATATATTTATATGAGAAAAAAAAAGAAAAGCAGCACAAAAAAGTAACAAAAAAGTGGGTCTTTTTAATGCCTGAACGGCGTGGCAACGTTTCGGATTTTCCAATCCTTTTTCAAGCAGTGAACATACAAATGAAGTGAGTATATATAGCTGTTACACATGTTGCTTATTAATTTGTTATTAAAAGATTATTCACATTTATAACATTAATATCAATATATTTTATATTACAATAAAGTGCATCCGCATATATTTTTCTCAGATAAAAAATCATCCTAAAGTGACATTTATCAAATAAAGTGCATCGTGACTGTGAATTAAATATATTAAATGATCAATTAAAATCTCACAGATGTCCCAATCTATTGTAAAAGCAAATCAGAGACGTACTTACAGGCATAACGCCACATGTATTTCGCTCTCGGCGTCTTCCTAGAGTCACTGCGCATGTCTGTGACATCTAGTTGAGGAAACAAGGAATTATGGTCGGCGCCTGCGCACAAATGTTCTAAAAACATCAGCGCCATCTTGGAAAAGGGAAAACACACTGACTACATGACGGAAGAAAAAAAAAGTCCAAAATAAAGAGCGATGTATAGACTTTTACTAAGCGCTGACCTCTCAAGTTAATGTTAGATGTAATATTAACCTTTTTGAGTTTAATAATCATATATTTGTTTGACTGGTAAAAGCACTATTAATATACTTATATAAAGGCACCCACAACATCCTTAATAAACAAGGATGTTGTGGGTGCCTTTATATAAGTATATTAATAGTGCTTTTACCAGTCAAACAAATATATGATTATTAAACTCAAAAAGGTTAATATTACATCTAACATTAACTTGAGAGGTCAGCGCTTAGTAAAAGTCTATACATCGCTCTTTATTTTGGACTTTTTTTTTCTTCCGTCATGTAGTCAGTGTGTTTTCCCTTTTCCAAGATGGCGCTGATGTTTTTAGAACATTTGTGCGCAGGCGCCGACCATAATTCCTTGTTTCCTCAACTAGATGTCACAGACATGCGCAGTGACTCTAGGAAGACGCCGAGAGCGAAATACATGTGGCGTTATGCCTGTAAGTACGTCTCTGATTTGCTTTTACAATAGATTGGGACATATGTGAGATTTTAATTGATCATTTAATATATTTAATTCACAGTCACGATGCACTTTATTTGATAAATGTCACTTTAGGATGATTTTTTATCTGAGAAAAATATATGCGGATGCACTTTATTGTAATATAAAATATATTGATATTAATGTTATAAATGTGAATAATCTTTTAATAACAAATTAATAAGCAACATGTGTAACAGCTATATATACTCACTTCATTTGTATGTTCACTGCTTGAAAAAGGATTGGAAAATCCGAAACGTTGCCACGCCGTTCAGGCATTAAAAAGACCCACTTTTTTGTTACTTTTTTGTGCTGCTTTTCTTTTTTTTCTCATATTGTTGGAGCCGCTGGAATACTGGCTTGGAGAGCTTGGCACTACAAGTGTGGTAATATGATGCTGTTCTAATTTTTCTAATATATATATATGTATATATATCTATATATATAATTGTCTAAGGGTTTTTCCGTCTGTCTGTCTGTCTGTCTGTCTGTCTAGGAAATCCCGCGTCTCTGATTGGTCGAGGCCGCCAGGCCTCGACCAATCAGCAACGGGCACAGCATGGCGACGATGATGTCATAATGGAAATCCCGCGTCTGATTGGTCGAGGCCGCCAGGCCTCGACCAATCAGCGACGGGCACAGTATCAATGTAGATGTCATAATGGTTGCCATGGCGACGATGATGTCATAAAGGTTGCCTCGACCAATCAGCGACGGGCATAGTCTGCCGCGAATTCTGGAATCATCATTGTCCATATACTACGGGGACATGCATATTCTAGAATACCCGATGCATTAGAATCGGGCCACAGTCTAGTATATATATATATATTTATCTTTTGTAGCCCAATAATGCTACATTGCTAGGTAAGTAAAAGTAGGTTTGGGATTGGAAAGGAATATGCAGCAACTGCGTGCATTATTGTCATGAGGTGTACGTTTGATAATTTGGACAAGGTATGCAAAAATGTAAATGGATGAAGAGATCTATAAGTTAAAAATTAACTTTTATTTGTAAGGATTTAAAGTGCAAGAATGAAAAATAACAAAGCAATGTGCCTCATATAGAGGACAGTCCAGGCTACCTGAAACTAACACTAAATACAGGTACAATATATGAATGCTAAGTAGGACTGAATCACAAACTAGCAAAACTGATAGCCCCTTTTTGGTCATTTGCTTAGTAGCTACCTCAAAATGAGTAATGAATTAAATGACTAGCTCAAAGCCATAACGAATGAAGGTATAATGTTTATGAGATAAAGCTGGAGTGCAAGGAGAATACTGAAACCTATTATGCTTACCACATGTAAAAATGTATACAATGCTTGGCCCAACAGTTTGTATAGTAATATCTACTATTGAGAAGAGGCCTGCCAAATAACTTTAGACAGAATCAAAGAAAGTGCTACAAGTAGTAAGGACCGTGCCTGCAATAATAAGAGACCGATTCACCTTGTTATCAGGAGCCTGGAGTGATGTCCTCTCACCCCGACGCACTTTTCGCCACTGGCTTCTTCCAAGGGCGTGGCTAGGTGAAGGGCAGTGAACTATTTATGCGAGTGCGCAGCCTATGAGAGTGGATGTCAGACAGCTGAGGGTTGCAGTACCCAGCTGTGAGTTTTGCCTGGCTAGTTAGAAAATATTTATTTACAGCACAGGAGCGGCTGATGAATACTCCCATCCACCGCTTCTGCTCTCACTGTTCTAAGCCACAGCAGGTGTCGGATGATGGGATCAGTAGTCCCATCAGCTGACACCAGTGACCAGAGGTAAACTTTATACCTCCGATCACAGCTGAGCGCTCACACTGTCTTTTGACAGTGTGGGAACCACGGCTCTCTGACCGGCGGGGATGATTCACCACCGATCATAAGCAGTGTTTGACGCACTGCCATGCACATGACAGTGTGACAAACACCCAGTGTTCGGGCAGCCGAACCCGAACATTACCACGGACTTCCTGGTGAAGTCTGTTTTCGGTGTCCATGTCCGAACAGTAGGTGTTCAGTGCAGACGCCGAACTTTGCTGTTTTGGTTCACCCATCTCTATTCATAATCCATGATTATACAAACAATTAAGGTGGTATGTATTTTATATATTGAAATATATAAACATATATATTACATATATATAAAACATATATATATATATATATATATATATTAGTGAATCATGACAATGTGTTTAAAATGGGTAAAGTGAATAAACAAAGTGGCAAATGCAATGTGAAGCCTATATATAACATACACCCGGTTATAAAAAAAACTCTTGATAATACTATCTGCAAATACACTGCCATAAATGCAGAAACCATTCAGCCATAAACAAGTAAAGCAGGGAATGAGCTACCTGTTAAGTACACAGTCTCTTTATAATATTAAAGTGTACTGTGAAAAAAAGGGGTAACAGGATATCCACACATCTCCAGCTACAGACACTGAATGAGGCACTTGATCTCCATTTTGTCTGTCAAGCCATGCCCCTGGGGTTGGAATATGTGAGCGGTCATTCCCACCCATCAATTATGACTGCTTGTTAAACCCGGCTCTGGAATGGCCTAATAACTCTCTCAGCATTATATGTGCTACCACATTCTTCTGAACTCACATCACTGCAGCTAACAGCCACGATGACATGTATCTTCCCTCAAGGACTCATCCGGCGGCCATCTTACATACCGCCCCTCTGCCCAAAGCTGGGGGGGGCTTGGCACCTTCTGCCATCAAGCAAAGGACTCTAGACAGGCCTATGCTCCACATGGAAATAAGGTTAGTTAGCTACTGGGTGTGGGGCTGAATGCAGCAACCTTACACTGAATGAGGAACTTGGTCCTCATTTTATCTGTCAAGCCAGAATCCCTGGGGTTGGAATATGTGAGCAGTCATTCCCACCAATCTCTTAATACTGCTCATAAAATTTGGCTCTGGAATTGCCTAATAACTCGGACAGCACTATATGTCCTGGAGCATGCTTCTAAGCTCACATCACCGCAGCTAATAACCGCGGTGACACATATCTCCCCTTAAGAACCCATCCTGTGGCCATCTTACTATATATATATATATATATATATATATATATACTGTATGTATATATATATATATATATATATATATATATATATATATATATATATACACACACAGTTTGTGGAGGTTGGCTCACTGCCTTATCATGGATTTCTACAATGTTTTTAATGGTCCCAGGATGGTCCGAAAATACAAACAATACTCAACCACTCAATTGGCACCTCTCCTGGGTTTTGCTTCCACCATCACTCACTGGGATCATTGCTTTCCTTGTGGTAGCTAGAAGAAGTATTTCTTCCAGATTGGATGGAATATGAAGACTGCGTCCATAACATAATGTTCTGCCGGAGCTAGTAGAGGAAATAGGCAGCGCAGCAGCGGATGCTGGCAGCGCATCGGATGAGGATCACCGCTGGTTTGGTAGATGAGTTTTTATTTATTTTTAATAATTTATTATAAAAAGGTTTGTACTTAAAAGCATTTATGGAAAAATGTTATGTCATGATTTTAATTATTTAAATTAGTACAATGCTTTGGTCCTGGGAAAATTCTGCATTTATTTTGTGTCGTACTGTAGCAAAATCATGATTTAACTGCAATGTGCAAGCACAGCTTTAAGGTGATTGTTTTAACCTTTGTTCTTGTTATACTGTTTTTGATGTATTAATTTAGCCAAATCCAATAGTGGATTACAAACTGAAGAAAAGTAGAAAGAGAACACTTTATCCTGCTTTTGCACTTTTTATTTTATTTTTTTAAAGTGAAGACAAAAGTGATCAAATATAGCTGTGTGCTGTCATATTATGGTACTAGATGCGATTATTGTCTGCTGTTTTGGAGAAATACTTATATTCCACATGCAATGACATTTCTGAAGGATTTTTTTCAGAACCTTATGCTTTGCTATTCTTCTGCAATTCCTTCTAGAAAATACTGAATAAATTGACATTTGAGTGTTACCATTATGGGATTCAGTGTTCCTACAAACTATGATACTGTCCAATCAGTGATACCAGGGTAACAATGTGTAAAGACAAGCCCATTTGACAGGAACAATTTCATAGCACCCACTTGTCAATTTATTCATACATATTTAGAAATGGCAATAGAACAGTAAAATACTACTGCTCTGAAAATAGCCTTCAGACTCCTTAGATTATATGAGTAATATAATAATTTATTAAAACAGACATATCTGTGAGAGTCTGAGAACTTTAACCCAATATAAACATAATCGATATTTGAATGCAATCTAGGGTTACATTTTAGGCAACAATCACCTTTTATTTTACATTTTCAATGAATAGATATTTTATGAACCTGTTCAGAAGGTGATCCAGATTGTACAGTACATACTCCAACCTTGAGCCCTTAGCACTCCAGACATTTTCAATTACATCAACTTTACAACTTAGGAACTGGATTCTGGAAATGATTGTTGAGCTCAGCAAATCTCTGTCCTTTTGTTTACTTCCAGGATACAGAATTCTCTAGTGGAAAAAAGTATAGACATAGTAGATTATATTAGTATCTTGCCAACATCTGTGTCACAATGTGTCTTAATACTGCGATTTGTCACGCCACAAATGAGTAACAACTGATATTGAAGTGACTCAAATTATCTCTAATTATTATCAAGGGCCAAGTTAATGACCATCTGTGCCAACTGATATCACCAGACTTGTGAGTAGTAGCAGATGATGGCATGGCATTAGTTAGAATAGTTTTACTTCATCCCGTAGCACAAGAGTCAACGTCAAACCAGTAAATGATTGTGCTAGAAGTAAACATTTTAATTTTCAATAATCTTCTCGTTTAGGCTTCATACAAAACCATGTTGGGTATGCAAATTACAAATGCCTACAGTACTTCCCTAATATTCTTTGTCAACTTAGTACCCTGTCAAGTGCTAGAGCCTTAAAATGAGATGCAAAGACGGGATTAGATCCTGACATCATCGCAAAATATACAACTCATGGATGAAGCCATAATATAGCCTTGTGCAATTGGGCCCAAGATACAGTGCCCAATACGGAAACTGCTTTGTGCACCATATTTTAGGGTGACATGTCCAATATACTGAATGTGTATTTACTGTCAAATGTTCAATAAGGTATGCTGCTTTTTATTTAAATGTGAAGTGATAAAAAACTGCATAAAACATTGGCACCCTACCAAGTGTTTTATGTGCTGGTATGCATGATTCCTCTAATAATGCATTACCTCCATATTTAGACTCTGTGATGCAGATCCAATGTATGGTTATGCACATGAGACCTTAGAGAAGATTTTGGGTCCCTTGAAGGACAGTTTAAATTATAAAGTGTGAGCACTGAGTACAATATATGCCCAGTATAAAGTCAAAACTCTGTTATTATTGATGATATCCAATTGATTTATATTATGACTCCCAAAGCACATTCATACGGGTAACGTGCAAACCAGGGAGACAAATACCTGAACCTGACATATCCCTGCTCAGATGAGGAAAAGCCCTTCTCTGTCCCTGCCTAACTGCAGAGGTTGGCACCCTAAGGTAGCATAATGGTGGCCCACACTCAATGACAACTTACTCCAAATGTCCTTTGCAGATTCTAGTATCCCTATGGTTCGCTAAAGAGAAAAGGAATCACACTCAAAGCAACTGCAACCAACACAAACTAAAGCACAATGAATGAGTCCAACAAAGTCTATCACCAGCCCAGCAGGAAACATTAGTAGGGAAAGGGATTTTAAGCTGCACCCGAAAGTTGATAGGGCAGACAAACAGGGCAGAGTAAATAAAAAAGGTGCTTAGCTGTGGCTAAGTGGAAAGAGATGCCAACCACAGAACCAAGTGTTCAAATCCAGAAGCATGACAATTTATGGCCCTAGATTAGCTGAGTATGATTTTGTGTGTATTTTCTTCCCATTGTACAATCAATATGTCTTTTTATATTAATCATCAGACTCCATTGACTACAGTGAAGAAAATCATAATAGAAAGCATTTGTTTTTTATAGATTCACTTTTTTCAGTGTTTTTTTCTTTCTGTTGAGGTTAATGGAATTGTACTATCCCTTCTTCATACTTATTCATTAGAGTGTCAATTAACGCTTACAGAACGCTTTACCTTCTTGGAAGATGCATCTGCAAAATAATAAAAAAAAGCCTTTATGGGACTATTGCCTCCTGAAAATAGAAATGTATGCATTTATAGCATACATAACACAGGTCACTACGTAGACGCCTCACATATACATTGCATGGATGTTTAGCCCTAATACAATGCTATATCATTATCCGTATGGTAGCAATGAACGTTTTGCAGGTTTTATTTAGTACGTTCGTACAAATTCTACTATACCACATGGCGTTAAATGCTGCAGAGGACAATGCGGGGGCAATGTGCTTCCTCTGGTTATATCTCACTTACTGCTGTTGTCATGCTCTCGGAGAGACCTGCAGGTTAATCTATGCAGATTTGCGTCTCAATGCAGGAAGAGGCTTGTTCAGCACAGCTACACTTCAAAGACTTTGCTGTGTCACAGTATTTGTGCTCATGTAAATCTGGGTTACAAAAGAAGAATGCCTCAATTTCATGGTCCCCTGTCCTTTCTTTTTTCCGTTATTGTAGTGCACGTGCCAAGTGAACTCCCAGTAACAGAAGGCCACTGCTTGGCCTTGTGTGACAAATGCAGTTGACACAAGATCCATATTAATGTTGTCAAGCATCTTTGATGTATCTAAGCAGATTTTAATTAATTTTAACAGCACAATCTCTGCGTTCCGTTCTGTAATCGTCCTTTTAAGGAACAATTTTAACCCATTCATTGCCTGACTAGGCTGCCTACAACACAAGCAGAGGCTTTAAACTCTTTTCTATGTAAAGCATTTTCAGAAGAAAAATAGAAATAAAACTTTGCTATTTGCTTCCTCTTCTCCGTTTTTTTCCCCAACAAAGGGCATTCATCAAGTCAGCGATTTGTGTGGCAAAGTGCCATTTGAATAGTGTATTGTTAGAATACTTATGGTCCGCTTGACAAGGACTCTTGCTGTAAATAGTGCAATTTGACTCCAGCTGTTAAAGAGTGTCTCTGACAGGAGCCAAATAGAATGGAGATGCTTTACTGCACCGCAGAAAAATCAATATTGGGTTCTTGTTCACAGTAACCTGCTCTTTTCTACAGATTTATACAATCATATATGGACCTTACAAAAAGAGATGGGAACAAAAAAATCCTGACTGTAAATAATGGTATTGCAATTTTGCATATAGAACCAAAAATTAATCACTATTTTAAATAATTATTACTATTTTTATATTATTTTTATTCTGTTTCTTTAGATGTATGTTTTATTTTTGGACTAAATAGCAAAAAACACTGGAAAGCATCCATAAAATGTTAAATGTGGTTTTGTTATAAAGTGCACGCGGAGCAGCTATTTTATGGCGCATGCAGTGATACCTATTAAAAAGGCAGAACTAATGGTAAGTTAGTTACATTCGAAGTGAAAAGTGACGGGAAACTATCAATAAAATGAAATAAATTAATTCAATGACGAATAAAACTCGCACAAAATTCAATCTTTATTGGATTTTGATATTTTAGATTGGTACACAGTTCCACGTTTATAAATTAGGGCATTAACCTACAATACAGAACAACTAAAGATCGTTATTTCCGTGCTAGCTTAAAGTCTCCCAGATAAGAAAAGTGTAATACAGATGAGATTTTTTTTCATTTTTAATATGCTTTTTTTTAACCTAAAGATAATAACATTTGTGGTGATAATAATTATTGATAACGTAGGGCACGGAAAAATGAAACAGATTACAATTAAAAATATGACACCTGAAGCAAAAAATGAGATAAAGAACAATGCGTCGTCTAATGTAATTATGAATGTCACCATTTATACAGCTATGCCTTTCGGTTCAATTGGAGAGGAAGTTTGCTGGTATTATGAGAAAAAAATATGCCAGTAAGTTTAAAAGTAGGTACAAGGTAAAGTTAAATATTAACATTACGGGGAAAATAACAATAATATATATTATATAAACAATAATATATATATATATATATATATATATATATATATATATATATATATATATACACTCACCGGCCACTTTATTAGGTACACCATGCTAGTACCGGGTTGGACCCCCTTTTGCCTTCAGAACTGCCTCAATTCTTCGTGGCATAGATTCAACAAGGTGCTGGAAGCATTCCTCAGAGATTTTGGTCCATATTGACATGATGGCATCACACAGTTGCCGCAGATTTGTCGGCTGCACATCCCAAAGATGCTCCATACAAGGCAGGATGGATCCATGCTTTCATGTTGTTTACGCCAAATTCTGACCCTACCATCCGAATGTCGCAGCAGAAATCGAGACTCATCAGACCAAGCAACGTTTTTCCAATCTTCTACTGTCCAATTTCGATGAGCTTGTACAAATTGTAGCCTCAGTTTCCTGTTCTTAGCTGAAAGGACTGGTACCCGGTGTGGTCTTCTGCTGCTGTAGCCCATCTGCCTCAAAGTTCGACGCACTGTGCGTTCAGAGATGCTCTTAGGCCTACCTTGGTTGTAACGGGTGGCGATTTGAGTCACTGTTGCCTTTCTATCAGCTCGAACCAGTCTGCCCATTCTCCTCTGACCTCTGGCATCAACAAGGCATTTCCGCCCACAGAACTGCCGCTCACTGGATTTTTTTTCTTTTTCGGACCATTCTCTGTAAACCCTAGAGATGGTTGTGCGTGAAAATCCCAGTAGATCAGCAGTTTCTGAAATACTCAGACCAGCCCTTCTGGCACCAACAACCATGCCACGTTCAAAGGCACTCAAATCACCTTTCTTCCCCATACTGATGCTCGGTTTGAACTGCAGGAGATTGTCTTGACCATGTCTACATGCCTAAATGCACTGAGTTGCCGCCATGTGATTGGCTGATTAGAAATTAAGTGTTAACAAGAAGTTGGACAGGTGTACCTAATAAAGTGGCCGGTGAGTGTATATATATATATATATATATATATATTCCATTAATCCTCTATGAATGGGATCTGATAGATGCAGGATTAATAGTTACTCAGATACCCTGAATCATTAGATGTCATAAAAATCTACAACATAAAAGCGTAGAGGACTGATTGATTCACTCTTCTCCTGGTCATGGAAAATTCCTCTTTGTATTGCAGTTTTATGTGAAACAAATACAGTTTATCAGATTTTTTTAGGCTGCCAATTGCCAATTTTACTCGATATGGTCACCATCTGAGCTACAAGAAAACTCAATACTTAGAGGATTTGTGTCCCTTTTTTCAATTTCATCTTCTTTGAGACTTTAGTTCAATATTGAAATATTGATATTTTCCATTTTTTAGATACAATATGAATACATTACCCTTATCACATCAACTGGTAAATGCACAAAAGAAAACATAATGATTATGATTTTAGATTCTACTGACGCCAAAATTACATCCATTTACATTTGCAACAGGAATCTGATATTCTGAAACAGTATAAGTAAATTACATTGACCAGAAATTCAATGTTTTGTAAATGTATATTGATGATTATTTATGTTAATCTATAAATTATGTATACTTTATTACACTTTATAACTATGTCTAAACATTAAAAAATAGGCTTTAGCAGAGAATATCATTTTTTTTTATAAAAGTACAAATAATGTGTTAAAGGGAACCTGACATCAGATACATCATGCCCAAACCACAGACGCAGGCTGTTTGATTTCAGCCATGTGTGTCTCTACCTTTACTTGCATGGAGGGAGAGACCTGTCACTCAAGGTGAGTGGGCAGATAGAACCCGCTGGGGACCTGCCTTTCTGACCAATCACCCATGTGGCTTGGTCCCCCTCACCTTTTAAAGTAAGTTTTTCTCTGAAACACCGCAGCATTTCAGATTCAAACAAACATGGCTAAAATCATCCAGCCAGTGCCTGATACCTGCTGCCCGATCCATTGACAGATGTCAGGATCCCTTCAACATACATATGAATTTAAAGAGGAATTTATCAATTAATCTATTCACTGAATAAATGATAAATATTAAACAAGGATGATCGGATATCTGAGATTTCTGACTTTGAAATTTGTGAATTTGTATGAATCTGTTGGACTTCAGGAAAGGAACTGTATTGATGACAAGTGGGTCTCTTTTATGAAGGCCACATTGATTTTCTTGTTCTATGTGGAATGAAGAAGGGATAACTGTTTCTCAGGAATTTTAAATCTTTTATAATTTTGTGGGTCAACTGAGATAATACCTATAGATATCTATATTTAAAAAAAATGGTTGAAGGGGTGACAAAAAAGCTACATATAAGGAGAGGAAAAAGGTTAGGAAGTATGCAAAGACATAACAAAATGTGTCAGATTGCTAGTCAAACCACAGATAGGTAAAAACTTTACATAGAGCTCTTTAAAGAGAGGGAGATGTACACCCTTGAGTGGTAACTGATTGGCAACCAGTCATTTCAATGTTAGACATCCAAGATCATAATGGTATAAAAAAAGGAAGTCCACTGTATTGTGATAATTAGGAGGGATCAGTATGAAAACTAGGCAAAATATAAATGAAAGATCTGTCAGTGGCACAGTTAGTCGTCAAAGTGTTAGGATTAGTCAATTGACCAACTTGTGATTGAGGACCTTTGATCATTCACGTTGAGATGTGCTTGTGAAGCAATCAGCGCTTTAACACTGGGTCTCTTATGTGCCGTAAGATTTAGAGATGTCACTCATCATCTGTATGGGTGAGAAAGTAAGAGAGTCCATTAAAGCAGAATAGGAGGGATCCGTGGAAAGTATTGCAAGTTAGCAGCTTGGAAACATTTATGTAATTTCACAAAATGCTAAATAGTTTTAGCAGTCCTGACACATTGTAGATGTCATCTTTTCAAGAATCCCCTGCTCTAGCACAATATGTTTATTTCCTTGACAAATTGTGCTTGTCAAATTTACTTTTTTAGCCTTTCTTGTCAGTGCATGTTTTTTTACAAAAAAGGTGTAGTTTTCTTGTTAAAGTGCCATGATTTAAGATGTACCACATTTCTGCAAGATTTTGATACTGAAAAAAGTGGTCTATAGTAAACTAATCAATTGGTGCCACAAAGTTATGTAAATATGTTTAACCCCTTAATGACGATACGTCTTTTAACAGCGGCAGTTAAGGGAAATAAGGGTATAGTTCCCCCCAGCATTGGAAAATCTCTAAGATCTTGGCAAATGGGTGTAGCTGAGTCCCTGGAGAACATGAACAGGGATGGTTACCTGTCAAGTTATCACCCCTATTCACCAAATGATCACAAAAAAAGTCTGATTTACAATTAATTTCTCTCTTCTCTGATATGATCTAGCATGTCACAGAAGAGAGAGAAATGGGGTCCCCCGAGCCTCCAGGTACCGCCTCCATCCCTGGAACCTCTTGCTCCATCCCCTTGCCCTCCGTGTCCTCTTCCTGGAAGAAAATGGTGGGCGCATGCGCAGTGCGTCTACCGAGATCTGCCAGCCAGTACTCGGCAACAATAGTAAATTTTTCCTATTGGTTCCTTTTGATCACTGTGGTATACCCTATCACAATGATCAAAATAACAAAAATAGTAAATCAAATTCCTCTTTGTCACCCCCTTATTTAGATGAACATTGTAAAAAATAAAAAATAAAAACATTATTTTTTTTATATTTTTTGCAATTAGGGTTGAGGTTAGGGTTGTGTTGGCCTTAGGGTTGTGTTGGGGTTAGGGTTGTGTTGGGTTTATGCTAGGGTTGGAGTTAGAATTGTTTTTTTTTCAAAAGTAAAAAAAAAAAGATGACGACTAGTGTTGAGCACAATTGCTTGCTACTTTAGTTTGCAATCGGGTGCTCTGGTATGAACCAAGTATTACAGATCCCCGCATGTTTTGCTGGGGGGTGTAGAACAGCCACAAAACTTGTGAGAAGAGACTCGAGAATGTCACTCGAGCACTGGCGAGATCTGGTGCATACTTGAACGCCTGATGCAAACTGGAGTAGCTAGCACTTGCGTTCAACACTAATAACGACATATTCAATATGACAACCTAATGTTATCAAATTCTGTGTCATACCTGTGAATTCAAAATGCTCACTATACAACTGGACAAAATCCTTGAGGGTTGTGGTTTCCAAAATGAGGTCACTTTTGGAGGTTTCCACTGTTTAGGCACATCAGAGGCTCTCCAAACGTGAAATGGTGCCCTTCAATTTTGCAGAAACTGTGCTCCTTCCCTTCTGAGCCTTGCAGTGCACCCAAACAGTGAATTTTCCCCACATATAAGATATCGGTGTACACAAGAGAAATTGCACAACAAATTTTGGGTTCTGTTTTTACCCTTGTGAAAATAAAAAAGTTTGCCTCTAAAGTAATTTTTTTGTGAAAAAAGATAAATGTTATTTTTTTTCTTCCACATTACTTCAGTTCGCGTGAACCACCTGAAGGGTTAATAAACGTAATGAACGTGGTTGTGAGCACCTTGAGGGGTGCAGCTTTTAGAATGCTGTCACTTTTGGGTGCTTTCTGTCATATTGACCCCACAAATTTTGTTGGAAAAATGAGAAATCGCTGGTCAAACTTTAACCCTTATAACGTCCTAACAAAAAAAATTATGTTTCCACAATTGTTCTGATGTAAAGTAGACATGTGGGAAATGTTATTTATAAAATATTTTGTGCAATATGACTCTCTGATTTAAGGAAACAAAAATTAAAATTATGAAAATTGCTAAATTTTCAACATTTTTGCAATATTTCTTTTTTTCATAAATAAATGCCAGTCATATCGAATAATAACTCTGAAACGCTTCAACGGATCTTCGTGATTTTGAGAATGTTTTCTTGTGATGTATTGTACATTATGATAGTGGTAAAATTTCTTCGATATGACTTGTGTTTATTTGTGAAAAAAATGGAAATTTGGGGACAATTTTGAAAATTTTGCAATTTTTAAACTTTAAGTTTTTATGCCCTTAAATTAGAGAGTCATATCATACCAAATAGTTAATAAATAACATTACCCACATGTCTGCTTTACATTAGCACAATTTTGGAATCTTATTTTTTTTTGTTAGGAAGTTAAAACGGTTAAATTTGACCAGCGATTTCTCATTTTTACAACAAATTTTGCAAAACAATTTTTTTTAGGGACCACCTCACACTTGAAGTGACTTTGAGGGGCCGATATGACAGAAAATGCCCAAAAGTGACACCATTCTAAAAACTGCACCCCTCAAGGTACTCAAAATCACATTCAAGAAGTTTATTAACCCTTCAGGTGCTTCACAGAAATGTTTGGAATGTTTACAAAAATTGAACATTTAACTTTTTTTCACAAAATTTTTACTTCAGATGCAATTTGTTTTATTTTACCAACAGTAACAGGAGAAATTGAACCAGAAAAGTCGTTATACAATTTGTCCTGAGTACGTCGATACCCCATATGTGGGGGTAAACCACTGTTTGGGCACATGGCAGAGCTCGGAAGGGAAGGAGCGCCATTTGACTTTTCAATGCAAAATTTGCTGGAATTGAGATCGGACACCATGTCGCATTTGGAGAGCCTCTGATATGCCTAAACAGTGGAAATCCCACAAGTGACACCATTTTGGAAAGTGTGTACTCTATTGTTTTTTTATTTACATAAATAAATGGATTTATTGGAAAATATTTATTTATTTTTTTCTTTATTGGAGGATTTTTTTTGTACATTCTATTTTTTTTTACTTTATAACATTGTCTCAGGGTGGGACATCACTATGTTACATCAGATCACTGATCTGACACTTTGCATAGCACTGTGTCAGATCAGCGATCTGACAGGCAGTGCAGGAGGCTTTCCGGCGCCTGTTCTCAGCAGGCGCCGGGAAGCCACCTCACTCCAGGACCCGGAAGGAGCCCCATGGCCATTTTGGATCCGGGGACTCCTTCGAGAACACCGGTACAATGCGATCGCATCGCGTTGTTCCGGTGGGAGTGCGCAGGGAGCCCTCATCCCTGCGCGATGCCCCTCTATGTCGCTGTCACTACTGACAGCGGCATCAGAGGGGTTAAATGCCCATGATTGGCGCTAGCAATAAATTGTTCCACCTACCAATACACTGGTGCACATGCCATATAAATTCCCTTGACACTAAAGCAAACAGAGGTCCATACATGTAAATGTACTCTTAATTTGTGTCCTTGATTCTATCTATGTAACAAAATTTACCCATTGATATTTTACAATTTTAGTGCCTCATATCTCTATATACAGTATCTGCTAAAACATATATGTGCTATCACTTGCTATATACAGTATATGTGAGTCCCTAGATTTGTGCTGCTCTTTGCATTTATGTTTTTTTAATTGTTTCAATTAATACTGTTTTATGGGTTAATATACTGCTTGGGTTATTCTTGCCCTCTTTTTGTGATGTCTACTATTTGAGTTTTGCCCGCTTATTTGTACCTATGGGTGTTTTGTGGTCGTCTTGTTTTCTTTAGACAGCCATACAGTCTGCCAAACCATTTCTCATTCAATGGCATACTAGACTTGGCCTAGAGTGGAAGTGTTGCCAATGAGAAAGGATTAAATTGCTGCTAGACTCCTTTGTCAGTTATTTATCCTGGGATAAACAAAAATGTATTTGACTTTGAAATTCAAGATGCCAAATTCTTCCCCCTCTTAACTTCTGTTGAGTTGAGAGGCCCCCATACATATTAGATGGTTGCCTGCTCCTATGAATGTGCATGAAATGGGGACTACAGATGTGTGAACCTTTTAAGATTTGGCTTGGCAAACTTCCAAATGTTAGCCAAACAGTTCGTCAAACAGTTCGCCAAACAGTTTCGCATTGAATTCAATGGGAGGCAAAACCAGAAGCATAGACAACACCTATAGGGGGGCCTAAAAGCTGCCAAAACAGATCAAATTAGGGGCAGTCAGGAAAAGTGGCATAATTTGACCCAGAGAACAAATAGTATAATTCCACAGCATGGATGCATGGGACAGGGCTAGGACCAACATTTCTAGCTTAAACATTAATCAGTAACAGGTGGATGAGTTAAAGGTGTAGGCTTGGTGCTCTGAGAGCCCTGCCAAATTCAGGCAACACACATTAAGGAGACCCAACTTGGAGTCCAAAGAGTTCCAAAACTTAGGGTCAGACACCAGAAAAAGTGGCATTAATTGACCCAAAATAGAAATTTTATAATGGTGCAGCATGGAAGGATGGGATTGGGCCTGGCCCAGCATTTCTAGCTTACAAATAGATCAGCAAGAGGTGGATAAGTTACAGGTGTAGGCCTGGTGCTCTGAGACCCCACTACAGGCAACCCACCAGATGGAAACTCAACTTGGAGTGTCAGCATTTCAAAAAATTATCTACAAGGCGTACCGCTGGGCCATCCAGTAATATAAATTGTCAATTGTCTTTGGATTGAACGAGCAGGTGTTTGCTCAGTAGAGTTTTCAGTAAGAGTACCACCTACACCTCAAACACCACATCTATTCCCCCTTCCACCACGACCTTGCCTTTTCACACTCATGTTGGGTGTACCCTTCCCGGCCCAGACCTGTCCGTCATCTGTCACCAAATTAACAATTAGTATTTATTTGCTGAGATACAGTAGTTGGACCACAGAATTAGCACAAAAGATTTATATGCTGAAATGTGGACTTGTGGCTGGACCACATAATTAGCACAAAGATTCTGATGTTGAAACATGGACTGGTGGCGGGACCACACAATTAGCACAAAGGATTTACCTGCTGAAATGCAGACAGGTGGCTGGACCACACAATAGAACAAAAAATGTATATGCTGACATGCGGACTGGTGGCTGGACCACACCATTACAACAAAGGATTTATATGCTGAAGTGGCGACTGATCAATGTACAACACAATCAGCAGCACCTGGATTTATATGCTGAAGTGGCGACTTTTAGCTGCACCACAGAATTAGCACTCCAGATTTATATGCTGGAAGGTCAATTTGACACAGGACCCTATTTGAACTAGCTTAGAATAAACCGCCTAATTATCTGACTACTAGCAGCGGTAGCAGTAGCCTCACAGCGCTGTTACACTCACAAAATGGTGCCGAAACCACATGTCTGCTTTTTATATGGAGAGGGACATGTGACTTCAGCAGCCAATGACACAAGCCCTTGTGTCTGGACTTTTAGGAATGGTTTCTGCACCCTGAATGGCTGCGGGAATCTCCACACATTACATTAATAAAAGAGTAAATAAATACTCCTCTGATCTCCCCCCACCTTCTCCCTTCAAACACGTGCTTCCCACTTATCATACAGCACCACTATCCTAGCCAAAATCCTAACAAAAGCATTAGTGTCATCTCCATAATTTATCGAACTTTGGGCAAATTTTGCAGATCTTGAGGAAAATGCTCGGGAATCCAAACACACAACCCGAATGTTCAAGGTTCGTGCCGAATTTGAGTTTGGAGAACTATTTCCAAACAAGTTTGTTAATTTCTGATGGGGACCTTAGTATTTTGATAACAGAGTGTAATTAGATTCAGTGGCCTATGTGTTTACTTATAATAGCTTTATCAGAGCCAATGTTGAATATTTCCATGTAGAGATAAAAGTATTAACTTCTAAGTCATGTCAGGAGATCAGACAGATCGTCTTTAATCACTTAATTACTGCAGTGTGTTATCGGCCACACAATTATTCAACAGTGTCAAACCCAAAGATGAATGAATATAAGAGGGACACGTGAATGCTGGAGGTGTCATGCTCAGTCCTAAGACTTCTGCTGGTAATTCGGAATATATGCAGAATATTTTTATTTGATATTGTAAAGAGTCCTTCAAATGAGTTTTTATGGAAGGAAAAGCTCTCAGAAAAACATACTGAGCTGCACTGAAAATCATTTTTATTTATTTTTTTCCTCTTTATTGTCTTTAATGCTTCCAAGCGCCTTCGAAAGGGTCGTTGGATTTTGTTATATATTTCATCCTTTTTTATGTGTGACTGTATTCATTTTCTAGGTTTATGCCAGTGACAGGCATTCATTAATGTAGGTTCTTGTGCTCTGTATGGAGCATGATCTATGATGGTTTCTTCCTATCTGCCAGGCTGATAAAGAGGTCTGTCATACACCGAGAGCTGATAAAGCTGTGGAGCCCAAAAAAGGCTCATGAGGAAAGACAAACATTTGCATTGTACAGCTGAGACATCTGCAGGGCATCTCGCACTAGAATATTGGAGAGACTTCTCTGGTGCTGAAATTTCTAGCCTGAAAGCCAGAAAGGGTGAGCAGATCATTGTTATCTCTATACAGCAGTTCTCAGTTAGTGCTCATGTAAACAGAAAATCCTACACAATAAAACACAAAAAAACAAGTAACAAAGACTTACAGTATATGTAGCAGTAATGAAATTAAAAACAACGTGTGTGACTCTGCCAAACGTCATTGGTCGTAGAAACAGTATTTGTGACCAGTAGCTTTTACACTTCTGGATATGCAGGTAAAGTAGAATTTGGTTTGTCATTTATGATTGATATTGTATAGTTTCTGCATTGAGACAACAACAGAAAATATTACAAAGTGTTTGTTGCTTTACGTAAAACTACAATAGTTGTAATACATTATATTTGGAGTTATGGTGGCACACCAGGGCAGATTCTAGCTTCCCTCTTGCCTGGGGCAAAAAATTGAGTGGCGCAATTCTACCCTCCCCCTTTCACCATCCCAACCCTCAGCACAAGAAAAAATAATGAAAACAAAAATATAATCTAAAACATTTTTCTCCAGCTTAAAAGAAACATTCCTTTAAACATCCCTTTGGTATATGCTGTCTGATGATTAATGATCCAAGTTAATTTATTATCAAGGTACCTATGATTTTCAGAAATCAGCCGTTATATGCTGTTGTGAGGACGATCATAGTTTCGGTCCAAGTGCAATCTGTCAAAACATCGGATCACACTTGGACCAATGTTGTTTAGTGAAGAAGTGCACTTGTCCAATTTTGAAAAAGTTACAGCATGCAGTATTTTCCTTGCCCATTCGTGTCTATGGGTCCATGGAAAACATTGGGCTGCTCTCGGATGATATCCAAGTGTGGTCTTATTTTCACGGACAAACTGAATGGAGAAGATGAAGAAACTTTTTTTTTTTATTCTCCACATCCAAGAACGGATCACCTTTTGATCTAAGTCTTAGGAAATTCTGGACAGAGTGTGATTAGCATAATCAGACGGGTTTTCTCTGATGCAGAACCTACAGTCATCTGCACCTGCCCTAAACATGATTTTGCAGGAATCAGAAATCATTAACTTTTCAGCTCCCCACTCAACTTTAATTATGACAGCATTCATGGTTCTGGACTAAAATCATCTATCATTTTCAATTTCCCTTATAAGTATAGTAATGGATAACTTAGCTCTGCTTATCGCATGTAATTTGCAGGCATTAGTGCCACATGACTAAGTTAGTAATGGTGTCAACACATCCACAGGCTCCTCTCCAGCATGCAGTGATGAGCATACATAGTTTGACAGTCAGGGCATGTTGTGTACAATGTTAAATGGGCATCTGCATCCATCAGACTGAGAAGCTGCCAGCACAGGTGGAGCCAACAGCTCAGCAGAGACGGGGACACTGTCACAATTAGCTTTTGCGACTCAGGCAGTTTCTGCCCACACAGAACAACAGAATAAAGTGACAAACACAGTGAATACTGCAATGTCACTAGGTACTGAAAGGCCTGAGTGGAATATATATATATAAGGCAATATAATCCTCTTGCTGCAGTAGGATTGTGTGACCATGACTCTGGTTAGCTGGCTAGAGTCAAGAGCAGGAACATTGTTCACCCCTTGAAAGATAGCTCAGACCAACACCTGATAAGGGATGCTTATCTTACTTCATGGCAGATGTGGCCCTGTGTGTTGTGAATTAGACTTTTTTGGCTCCCTCTTGTGGTCACTAGTGATATGACTCTGGGATTGTCTTTCCTCAGTTTGGCACCCACCTGGGTCGTTAGTCCAGGGGTGTTGCTATATAAACTTCCTGGTTTCTCAGTCCAGTGCCTGGCATCGTTGTAATCAGTTCCTTTCTGTTTGCTCCTGTCTGCTGGTCTTGGATCTTGCAAAATTAAGCTAAGTCCTGCTTCCTTGTTTTTTGGTTATTTGCTTTGCTCTTATTTTTTGTCCAGCTTGTACTAAATGTGATTCCTGATTTTGCTGGAAGCTCTAGGGGGCTGGTGTTCTCCCCCCGGGCCGTTAGACGGTTCGGGGGTTCTTGAATATCCAGCGTGGAAATTTTGATAGGGTTTTTGCTGACCATATAAGTCATCTTACTATATTCTGCTATTAGTCAGTGAGCCTCTCTTTGCTAAATATCTAGTTCATTCTTACGTTTGTCTTTTCTCCTTACCTCACCGTTATTATTTGTTGGGGGCTTGTATCCAACTTTTGGGGTCTTTTCTCTGGAGGCAAGAAAGGTCTATCTTTTCCCTTCTAGGGTTAGTTAGTTCTCCGGCTGGCGCGAGACGTCTAGAACCAACGTAGGCACGTTCCCCGGCTGCTGCTATTTGTGGTGCTAGGATTAGATATATGGTCAGCCCAGTTACCACTGCCCTATGAGCTGGTTTTTTGTGTTTGCAGACTTGGTATGTACTTTTGAGACCCTCTGCCATTGGGGTCATAACAGTATGCCAGGCCCAAGGTTGAATATTTAATGCATTGCAGAAGTGGGATTACAAGAAAGGAAAGTCTGAGGTTTTTTTTTTTTTTCCTTTCCTCTCTTTTTTCCTCCCCTTTACCTCTGAGTGGCTTGTGCTTGCTGCAGACATGAATGTCCAGACTTTGATTAAAAGTGTGGATCAGCTTGCTGCTCGTGTGCAGGGCATACAAGATTTTGTTACCAGTAGTCCAATGTCTGAACCTAAAATACCTATTCCTGAACTGTTCTCTGGAGACCGATTTAAGTTTAGGAATTTCAGGAATAATTGTAAATTGTTTCTATCTCTGAGACCCCGTTCATCTGGAGACTCAGCTCAGCAAGTAAAAATTGTTATCTCTTTCTTACGGGGCGACCCTCAGGATTGGGCCTTCTCGCTAGCGCCAGGAGATCCGGCATTGGCAAATATTGATGCATTTTTTCTGGCGCTCGGATTGCTTTACGAGGAACCCAATCTTGAAATTCAGGCAGAAAAAGCCTTGCTGGCTATTTCTCAGGGTCAGGATGAAGCTGAAGTGTATTGCCAAAAATTTCGGAAATGGTCCGTGCTTACTCAGTGGAATGAGTGTGCTCTGGCCGCAAATTTCAGAAATGGCCTTTCTGAAGTCATTAAGAATGTGATGGTGGGTTTCTCCATTCCTACAGGTCTGAATGATTCCATGGCGCTGGCTATTCAAATTGACCGGCGTTTGCGGGAGCACAAAGCCGCGAATCCTCTGGTGGTGTTGTCTGAACAAACACCTGATTTAATGCAATGTGGTAGAATTCAGACTAGAAATGAACAGAAAAATCATAGACGTCAGAATGGGTTGTGTTTTTACTGTGGTGATTCTACACATGTTATATCAGCATGCTCTAAACGCCTAACTAGGGTTGTTAGTCCTGTCGCCATTGGTAATTTGCAACCTAAATTTATTTTGTCTGTGACTTTAATTTGCTCATTGTCCTCCTACCCTGTTATGGCGTTTGTGGATTCAGGTGCTGCCCTGAGTCTTATGGATCTGTCGTTTGCCAAGCGCTGTGGTTTTGTTTTGAGCCGTTGGTAAATCCTATCCCTCTTAGAGGTATTGATGCTACGCCAGTGGCGGAAAATAAACCGCAGTTTTGGACACAGGTAACCATGTGCATGACTCCTGAACATCGGGAGGTGATTCGTTTTCTTGTTCTGCATAAAATGCATGATTTGGTTGTTTTGGGTCTGCCATGGTTACAGACCCATAATCCAGTCTTGGATTGGAAGGCAATGTCTGTGTCAAGTTGGGGCTGTCGGGGAATTCATGGTGATTCCCCGCCGGTGTCTATTGCTTCCTCTACTCCTTCAGAAGTTCCTGAGTATTTGTCTGATTACCAGGATGTATTCAGCGAGTCCAGGTCCAGTGCTCTTCCTCCTCATAGGGACTGTGACTGCGCTATAGATTTGATTCCAGGTAGTAAATTTCCTAAGGGAAGATTATTTAATCTGTCTATACCTGAGCATACCGCAATGCGTTCGTATATCAAGGAATCTCTGGAGAAGGGGCATATCCGTCCATCCTCTTCCCCTCTTGGTGCAGGATTCTTTTTTGTGGCCAAGAAGGACGGCTCTTTGAGACCTTGTATTGACTATCGGCTTCTGAATAAAATCACTGTTAAATTTCAGTATCCTTTGCCTCTGTTGTCGGACTTGTTTGCCCGGATTAAAGGTGCCAAGTGGTTCACCAAGATAGATCTTCGTGGTGCGTACAACCTTGTGCGCATTAAGCAAGGAGATGAATGGAAAACTGCATTTAATACGCCCGAAGGTCATTTTGAGTACTTGGTGATGCCTTTCGGGCTCTCTAATGCTCCTTCAGTGTTTCAGTCCTTTATGCATGATATTTTCCGGAAGTATCTGGATAAATTTATGATTGTTTATCTGGATGATATTCTGTTTTTTTCTGATGATTGGGACTCGCATGTAGAGCAGGTCAGGATGGTGTTTCAGGTTTTGCGTGAGAATGCTTTGTTTGTTAAGGGCTCAAAGTGTCTCTTTGGAGTACAGAAGGTACCCTTTTTGGGTTTTATTTTTTCCCCTTCTGCGGTGGAGATGGACCCAGTCAAGGTCCGAGCTATTCATGATTGGACTCAACCCACGTCAGTTAAGAGTCTTCAGAAGTTCTTGGGTTTTGCTAACTTCTACCGTCGTTTTATCGCTAATTTTTCTAGCGTTGTTAAACCTTTGACGGATATGACCAAGAAAGGTTCTGATGTTGCTAACTGGGCTCCTGCAGCCGTGGAAGCCTTTCAAGAGTTGAAGCGCCGGTTTACTTTGGCACCTGTTTTGTGCCAGCCTGATGTCTCACTTCCCTTTCAGGTTGAAGTGGATGCTTCTGAGATTGGGGCAGGGGCCGTTTTGTCGCAGAGAGGCCCTGGTTGCTCTGTAATGAGACCATGTGCTTTTTTCTCTAGGAAGTTTTCGCCTGCTGAGCGGAATTATGATGTTGGCAATCGGGAGTTGTTAGCCATGAAGTGGGCATTTGAGGAGTGGCGTCATTGGCTCGAGGGTGCTAAGCATCGTGTGGTGGTCTTGACTGATCACAAAAATCTGATGTATCTCGAGTCTGCTAAACGCCTGAATCCTAGACAGGCCCGCTGGTCATTGTTTTTCTCCCGTTTTGACTTTGTGGTCTCGTATTTACCAGGTTCAAAGAATGTGAAGGCTGATGCTCTTTCAAGGAGCTTTGTGCCTGACTCTCCTGGAGTCGCAGAACCAGTTGGTATTCTCAAAGAGGGAGTTATCCTGTCAGCCATTTCTCCGGATTTGCGACGTGTGTTGCAGAGATTTCAGGCTGGTAGACCTGACTCTTGTCCACCTGACAGACTGTTTGTTCCTGATAAGTGGACCAGCAGAGTCATTTCCGAGGTTCATTCCTCGGTGTTGGCAGGGCATCCGGGAATTTTTGGCACCAGAGATCTGGTGGCTAGGTCCTTTTGGTGGCCTTCCTTGTCACGGGATCTGCGGTCATTTGTGCAGTCCTGTGGGACTTGTGCTCGAGCTAAGCCTTGCTGTTCTCGTGCCAGCGGGTTGCTCTTGCCCTTGCCTGTCCCGAAGAGGCCTTGGACACACATTTCCATGGATTTCATTTCAGATCTTCCGGTGTCTCAGGGCATGTCTGTCATCTGGGTGGTATGTGATCGCTTTTCCAAGATGGTCCATTTGGTATCTTTGCCTAAGCTGCCTTCCTCTTCCGATCTGGTTCCTTTGTTCTTTCAGAATGTGGTTCGTTTACACGGCATTCCTGAGAATAATGTGTCTGACAGAGGATCCCAGTTTGTTTCCAGGTTCTGGCGATCCTTTTGTGCTAAGATGGGCATTGATTTGTCGTTTTCGTCTGCCTTTCATCCTCAGACTAATGGACAAACGGAGCGAACTAATCAGACTCTGGAGGCCTATTTGAGGTGTTTTGTTTCTGCAGATCAGGATGATTGGGTGACCTTCTTGCCGTTGGCTGAGTTTGCCCTTAATAAATCTGGCTAGTTCCGCTACTTTGGTTTCGCCATTTTTTTGCAACTCTGGTTTCCATCCTCGTTTTTCCTCGGGACATGTGGAGCCTTCTGACTGTCCTGGGGTAGATTCCGTGGTGGATAGGTTGCAGCGGATCTGGAATCATGTGGTGGACAACTTGAAGTTGTCACAGGAGAAGGCTCAGCGTTTTGCCAACCGCCGCCGCGGTGTGGGTCCCCGACTTCGCGTTGGGGATTTGGTATGGCTGTCTTCTCGATTTGTTCCTATGAAGGTCTCCTCTCCTAAATTTAAGCCTCGCTTCATCGGTCCTTACAAGATATTGGAAATCCTTAATCCTGTGTCCTTTCGCTTGGATCTTCCGGTGTCGTTTGCCATTCACAACGTGTTCCATAGGTCTTTGTTGCGGCGGTACGTTGTACCTGTGGTTCGTTCTGTTGAGCCTCCTGCTCCGGTGTTGGTTGAGGGCGAGTTGGAGTACGTGGTGGAGAAGATCTTGGATTCTCGTCTCTCCAGGCGGAGGCTTCAGTATCTGGTCAAGTGGATGGGCTATGGTCAGGAGGATAATTCCTGGGTGGTTGCCTCTGATGTGCATGCGGCCGATTTAGTTCGTGCCTTTCACGCTGCTCATCCTGATCGCCCTGGTGGTCTTGGTGAGGGTTCGGTGACCCCTCCTTAAAGGGGGGTACTGTTGTGAATTAGACTTTTTTGGCTCCCTCTTGTGGTCACTAGTGATATGACTCTGGGATTGTCTTTCCTCAGTTTGGCACCCACCTGGGTCGTTAGTCCAGGGGTGTTGCTATATAAACTTCCTGGTTTCTCAGTCCAGTGCCTGGCATCGTTGTAATCAGTTCCTTTCTGTTTGCTCCTGTCTGCTGGTCTTGGATCTTGCAAAATTAAGCTAAGTCCTGCTTCCTTGTTTTTTGGTTATTTGCTTTGCTCTTATTTTTTGTCCAGCTTGTACTAAATGTGATTCCTGATTTTGCTGGAAGCTCTAGGGGGCTGGTGTTCTCCCCCCGGGCCGTTAGACGGTTCGGGGGTTCTTGAATATCCAGCGTGGAAATTTTGATAGGGTTTTTGCTGACCATATAAGTCATCTTACTATATTCTGCTATTAGTCAGTGGGCCTCTCTTTGCTAAATATCTAGTTCATTCTTACGTTTGTCTTTTCTCCTTACCTCACCGTTATTATTTGTTGGGGGCTTGTATCCAACTTTTGGGGTCTTTTCTCTGGAGGCAAGAAAGGTCTATCTTTTCCCTTCTAGGGTTAGTTAGTTCTCCGGCTGGCACGAGACGTCTAGAACCAACGTAGGCACGTTCCCCAGCTGCTGCTATTTGTGGTGCTAGGATTAGATATATGGTCAGCCCAGTTACCACTGCCCTATGAGCTGTTTTTTTGTGTTTGCAGACTTGGTATGTACTTTTGAGACCCTCTGCCATTGGGGTCATAACACCTGTGGTCCATAGAAAATGCCAACTTAAAAGGATATTTAAAAAGTAGTAAATTGTTCTCTATCCACAGGATACTGCATAATTTAGCAATTGCTGTTCCTTGTCTTGCGCATGCTCGACCTACGCTCTATTAATTGTCTATTGCATTGCCAGAGAAAGCTGAGGCCTGCTCTGAACTATGGATAAGAAATAATTTACTGATTTTCAGAATAACTCAGTATACGAGAAGAAATCATAATGAGTAAACATAACTACACTAGATGGTGGCCGGATACACTAGATGGTGGCCCGGCCGGGGGCGACCAATCAGTGAAGCCAGGGCCAGTTCCAGGTTTTTGAGGGCCCCGAGCGAAAGGGTCTCAGTGGGCCCCCCTTTAATATATACCATGATTCATGATGCACAGATACAGCAGAGAAATATAGCACAGCCACGTAGCATATAACACAGCCCATGTAGCATATAGCACAGCCACATAGCATATAACACAACCCATGTAGTATGTAACACAGCCCATGTAGCATATAGCACAGCCACGTAGCATATAACAGAGCCACGTAGCATATTGCACAGTCCACGTAGCACATAACACAGCCCACATAGTATATATCACAGCCACGTAGTATGTAACACAGCCACATAGTATATAGCACAGCTATGTAGCATATAACACAGCCCATGTAGTATATAACACAGCCCACATAGCATATAGCACAGCCACATAGCATATAACACAGCCACGTAGTATATAACACAGCCACGTAGTATATTGCACAGCCCACGTAGCATATAACACAGCCCATGTAGTATATAACACAGCCCATGTAGCATATAGCACAGCCACGTAGCATATTGCACAGCCCACGTAGCATATAACACAGCCCACATAGTATATACAAAAGCCACATAGTAAATAGCACAGCCACGTAGTATATTGCACAGCCACGTGGTATATACCAAAGCCACATAGTAAATAGCACAGCTACGTAGTATATGGCACAGACACATAGTATATTGCACAGCCACGTAGTATATAGCACAGAACACATAGTATATAACACAGCCCACGCAGTATATAGCACAGCCACATAGTATATAGCACAGCCACATAGTAAATAGCACAGCCACGTAGTATATTGCACAGTCAAATAGTATATAGCACAGCACACATAGTATATAACACAGCCCATGTAGTATATAACACAGCCCACGTAGTATATGGCACAGCCCACGCAGTATATAGCACAACCCACATAGTATATAGCACAGCCCATGCAGTATATAGCACAGCCACGTAGTATACAGCACAGCCCACGTAGTATATAACACAGCCCATGTAGTATATAACACAGCCCATGTATTATATAGCACAGCCACGTAGTATATAGCACAGCCACGTAGTATATAGCACAGCCACATAGTATATAACACAGCCCACATAGTATATAACACAGCCACGTAGTATATAACACAGCCATGTAGTATATAGCACAGTCACGTAGTATATAACACAGCCATGTAGTATATAGCACAGCCACATACTGTATTGCACAGCCACGTAGTATATAGCACAGCCACGTAGTATATAGCTCAGCCACGTAGTATATAGCATAGCCCACATAGTATATAACACAGCCCACATAGTGTATAACACAGCCCACGTAGTATATAACACAGCCCATATAGTATATAGCACAGCCACATAGTATATAGCACAGCCACATAGTATATAGCACAGCCCACGTAGTATATAACACAGCCCACATAGTATATAACACAGCCACTTAGTATATAACACAGCCATGTAGAAAATATAGCACAGTCACGTAGTATATAACACAGCCACATAGTATATAGCACAGCCCACATAGTATATAGCACAGCCCATGTAGTATATAGCACATCCCATGCAGTATATAGCACAGCCACATAGTATACAGCACAGCCCACATAGTATATAACACAGCCCATGTAGTATATAGCACAGCCACGTAGTATATAGCACAGCCACATAGTATATAGCACAGCCCACGTAGTATATAACACAGCCCACATAGTATATAACACAGCCACGTAGTATATAACACAGCCATGTAGTATATAGCACAGTCACGTAGTATATAACACAGCCATGTAGTATATAGCACAGCCACGTAGTATATTACACAGCCATGTAGTATATAGCACAGCCATGTAGTATATAGCTCAGCCACATAGTATATAGCACAGCCCACATAGTATATAACACAGCCACATAGTATATAACACAGCCATGAAGTATATAGCACAGCCCCCATAGTATATAACACAGCCCACGTAGTATATAACACAGCCCGCGTAGTATATGGCACAGTCCACGTAGTATATATCACAGCCCATGCAGTATATAGCACAGCCCCCATAGTATATAACACAGCCCACGTAGTATATAACACAGCCCGCGTAGTATATGGCACAGTCCACGTAGTATATAGCACAGCCCATGCAGTATATAGCACAGCCCACATAGTATATAACACAGCCCATGTAGTATATAACACAGCCCATGTAGTATATAGCACAGCCCACATAGTATATAACACAGCCCAAGTAGTATATAACACAGCCACGTAGTATATAGCAGTGTGGGCACCATATCCCTGTTAAAAAAATAATTAAAATAAAAAATAGTTATATACTCACCTTCCGGCGGCCCCCGGATCCAGGCCACGTAGTATATAGCACAAAGCATGCTCCCGCCAGGTCCGTTCCCAGTAATGCTTTGTGGTAATAACCCGTGATGATGTAGCGGTAGTATAGCAGCAGAGCCCACGTAGTATACAACACAGCCCACGCAGTATATAACACAGCCACATAGTATATTACACAGCCACGTAGTATATAACACTGCCATGTAGTATATAGCACAGCCACGTAGCATATAGCACAGCCACGTAGTATATTGCACAGCCATGTAGTATATTGCACAGCCATGTAGTATATAGCACAGCTACGTAGCATATAGCACAGCCACGTAGTATATTGCACAGCCACGTAGTATATAGCACAGCCACGTAGTATATAGCACAGCCACATAGAATATTGCACTTCCACATAGTATATAGCACAGCCCACGTAGTATATAACACAGCCCACGTAGTGTATAACACAGCCACATAGTATATAACACAGCCTCATAGTATATAGCACAGCCCACGTAGTATAAAACACAGCCCACATAGTATATAACACAGCCCACAAAGTATATAGCACAACCCATGTAGTATATAGCACAGTCCACGCAGTATATAGCACAACCCATGTAGTATATAACACAGCCCATGTAGTATATAACACATCCTACGTAGTATATAACAAAGCCCACACAGTATATAACACAGCTATGTAGTATATAGCAGTGTGGGCACCATATCCCTGTTAAAAAAAGAATTAAAATAAAAAATAGTTATATACTCACCTTCCGGCGGCCCCCGGATCCAGCCCAGGCCTTTAGCAATGCTCCCGCTAGGTCTGTTCCCAGTGATGCTTTGCGGCAATAACCCGTGATAATGTAGCAGTCTCGCGAGACCGCTACATCATCTGGGGTCATTACCGCAAAGCATTACTGGGACCAGAGCATCGCGAGGTGCGGGAAAAGGTGCCGGGGACGCCGGATGGTGAGAATATCACGATTTTTTTAAAATTATTTTTAACATTATATCTTTTTACTATTGATGCCGCATAGGCAGCATCAATAGTAAAAAGTGAAGCGGTGTTTAAATCCCGCCCCAGTATCGCTGATTGGTCACAGCCAGCCGGGCGTGACCAATCAGTGACGCGGGATTTCCGTTACAGACAAACAGATGGAAGTGGACCTTAAACAATTATATATATAGATATAGCTGAACTAGAGAGGTTGACAAGAAGAGCAACCAAGGTCATTTACAGAATTTGTTGACTAGGAGATGCTAGCACATAAACTATACCACAATGTCTTAACTTAGACTATTAATATCCTGGTCAAGCACATTAACTATCCCTCTATCTATCTATCTATCTATCTATCTATCTATCTATCTATCTATCCAGCTATCTATCCAGATATCTATCTATTATCTATCTATCATCTATCTATCCAGCAATCAATCTATCTATCTATCTATCTATCTATCTATCTATCTATCTATCTATCTATCTATCTATCTATCTATCATTTAGCTATCATCTATCTATCCAGCAATCTATCTATCATCTATCTATCCAGCAATCTATCTATCTATCTATCTATCTATCTATCTATCTATCTATCTATCTATCTATCTTTTAATCTTTGCACTTTAAGTATCTTAATAGATACAAGGCAATATTGTCTTGCGCTGGCGTGTACTCCGGAGGACAGAGAATGAACTTCAATCCAATATTGCGGCCAGCATGCAGCCAGCGGGTAAGGAAAGGGTGAATCAAACACCCGAAAACCCAGCCCATATGACCCAAAACTGGTCCCGCCAAATTCAGGTGACAGATTCCCTTTAAAAGAACATCATACCAACAGTGAAGCAAGGTGGAGGCAGCATTATGCACTGGAGCTGATTTTTGCCAGCTGAAACTAGGGCTTTAATCAAGGAAAGAGAATTATGAACAGTTCCAAATATCAATTAATTTTGCAACAAAACATTTAGGTCTCTGCCAAAAAAGTGAAAATGAAGAGGAATTTCACCTTTCAGCATGACAACAACCTTAAGCATATCCCCAAATGAAAAAAGAATGGCTTCACCAAAAGATCAAAGTTTTGGAAAGGCCCATCCAGAGCCCAGACCTTAATCCAATTGAAAATCTCTGGGTTGACTTAAATTTTGCTGTTCACAGGAAGTGCCCTTTCAATCTGACAGATTTGGAGTGCTAGTGCAAGGAAGAGTGGGCAAAGGTTTCCAATTCTAGATGTGCCAGGAGACCAATTGGTCAATTCTAGAATTACCATGCAGATAGACTCCTACCCAAAAAAAGGGATGTGGAAAAAAGCGCATAAAAAATGCATGCAAAAATATGCAAGTAAAAAAACTAGCGTATTTACAATTTTATTTACTTCTAACAGACTCGTTTTTGGTGCAGAATTTTCAGCTGCAAATATTCAACTTGTGCACATACCCTTTACAGGTGGAAACCTGGATGTAACAGTTTCAGAAATTATTGTTCTTGGTATGGTTTTTCACATGACAAAAACTTGGCATTTTATAATGGTATGCATATCAACTGTTGTGGCAGCTTGCACCTGTTCACATTTGCCTCAGTCATCTACTTTTCATAGCGAAGTACAAACATTTTAACTTAAATGCTCAATTCATTTTATTTATTCATAGTTCTACAGTGTTGGTATTTATGTTATATGTCTGGTGGGCAACTTTAACCTACTACCTGTTATTAAAAATCCATAGGAAGAAAGTGGAAATTTCTTTTTGCATGTAACCTTACATAATATTCAGATTATCCATGCACAGGGCTGTAAATTGTGCCTTCCTAGAATCTTTCTCACCTTATCCATCATATTCTTGCAAGAGAAAAATTGAGACTCTTGAAACTATCATTTCCACCACCAACAAGGAAGATTCAATCATGAGATCACATCCTGTATTTTTGCACTTGTTTTATATAAAGCCATATTTATATATTTGGTGTAGTTTGTGAGTAATATATAACATGTATCCATCAATGACCAAGGCCCTGCTGCTGTTATAAATCTCAGTTTATAGTTATAATTTACACTACATTTCACAGGAATGGCACCTTCATTCATCAAATTTTGTAATGTGAAATCCTACACCATCCTATATACTTCTAAGTTAATCTTCCGATACTATAATTTTTTTCCTTAGAAAATTATTGTTCTGTTCAATCAATGATAATTTATAATTTTAAAACTACTATCATGTTACCGGTATTTAGAAATATTTACCGAGTACCATGTCTGATATTCTAAAAGAAAGAGTTAATGCTTTAATGTACCGTATATACTCGAGTATAAGCCCAGATTTTCAGCCCGTGTTTTTTAGGCTGAAAGTGCCCCTCTCGGCTTTTACTTGAGTAATTGTCCCAGGGGTCGGCGGGGGAAGAGGAGCGGCAGGAGTGGCGGCTGTCACATCATGCTCACCTCCTCCTGGTGCGGTCTCTGCAAGTCCCAGCTTCTCAGATGGTCTCCGGTGCCGGCAGCTCTTCCTCTGTTCAGTGGTCATGAGGTACCGCACATTAAAGAAATGAATATGGAAGCGCCTCCACTCCTATAGGCGTGGAGCGCATATTCATTACTTTAATGAGCGCTACCATGTGATCGGTGATACTGGAACAAGCTGCCAGTGTACACCGAAGACCATCGGAGAAGCAGGGACATGCAGACCACGCAAGGAGGGGGTGAGTATAACGGGGGAAGGTGAGCCACGCTATATTCACCTGTCCCCGTTTCACCATCAGGCACTGTCTTCCATATCCTCTGGCTGTGACGTTCAGGTCAGAGAGTGCGATGACATGGTTAGTGCGCTTCCTCTGCCTGAACAGTCAAGCAGAGATCCGGAAGACACAGTGGCGCATGGTGGTGGAGCGGGGACAGGTGAATATCGCAAGCGCCGGGGGCCTGAGCCAGCAGCGACTCCTGCACCCGGCGCCCAGCGACAAGAGGTGAGTATGTAATTTTTTTTTATTCGCAGCATATGGGGTATATTAGTCTATGGAGCATCTTATGGGGCCATCGACCTTTATGGAGCAGCATATGCGGCATATTATTCTATGGAGCATCATATGGGACCATCAACCTTTGTTCAGCATTATATGTGACATATTATTCTACGGAGCATCTTATGGGGCCATCAATAACCTTTTATGCAGCATTATATGGGGCGTATTTTAATATGGAGCATCTTATGGGGCCATTATTAACCTTTGTGCAGCATTACATGGGACATATTTTAATATGGAGCATCTTATGAGGCCATCGTTAACCTTTTATGCAGCATTATATGGGGCACATTTTTTGCATGGAGCATCTTATGGGGCCCATCATGAACTTTATGGAGCATTATATGGGGCTCCTGATTCAATATGGATATTCAAAAACACAGCTGTTATGATCCGGTGACCTTGGAGCCGCATGAGACTTTCTCAGGAGAAGGTGGAACCTGTACTGACCGCAAACCCTAAACTGTCACCGCAACTAGAAGTAGCCGTGGGGTGTACCTAACACATCCTAGACACCTCGACACAGCCGGAGGACTAAATACCCCTATAGATGGAAATGGGAATTCTATCTTGCCTCAGAGCAGAACCCCAAAGGATAGGCAGCCCCCCACAAATATTGACTGTGAGTATTAGAGGAAAGACACACGCAGGCAGAAATCAGGATTTAGCAAAAGAGGCCACGCTAGCTAAATAGGAAAGGATAGGACAGAATACTAAGCGGTCAGTATTAAAACCCTAAAAATATCCACAGCAGACAATACAAAAATTCCACCATCTAACTAAAGACATGGAATGTATATCTGCACCTCCTGAGAATCCAACTAGACTGAAATATCCAAACACAGTCTAAGCTGGACAAGAAAAAACATTGAATAGTACTGAATTGTAAAGCACACAGCATGTGTGCTACAAAAACAAAACCAGACACTTATCTTTGCTGATTTGACAGCAGGGCAGGAGGAACCAGACAGAGATGCAAAACCTCCAAGAACAATGGACAACTGGCAAGGGCTAATGAATCCTGCATGTTGTGAACTCTGTTTTCAGGCTCCCTCTTGTGGTCACTGGTGGTATGGTGTGACTTTTGCTTTGGGCTCCCCCTGGTGGCTTTGTTTGTTATCCTGCTGGTCTCTGGCTATCAGCTGGTTCGTTATCCCTGGGAGGATATAGCTCTGTTTTACTTTCACTTGTTGCCGGCTGTCGATGTTATCAGTGCTACTCAGATTCCTTCTGACTACCTTGCTCCCAGTCCATCCAGGACAAGCTAAGTTTTGTTTGCTCATTTTTTGATCAGCAGTGTTTATCATGTTGTCTTGTCCAGCTTGCTAAAATGTGATTCCCTCGCTTGCTGGATGCTCTAGTGGACTGAGTTTCTCCCCACACCATTAGTTGGTGCGTGGGTTCTTGAAATCTCAGGATGGATATTTTGTAAGGGTTTTTTATTGATCGCATAGACCCCTGCTCCATTTTCTGCTTTCTAGTACTAGTGGGCCTCTTTTGCTGAATCTGATTTCATCCCTACGTATGTGCCTTCTTCTTACTTCACCGTTAATATTTGTTGGGGGCTTCTATATCTTTGGGGATTATTTCTCTGGAGGCAAGCGAGGTCTTTCTTTCTCTTTAGGGGTAGCTAGTTCCTCAGGCTGGCTCGAAACGTCTAGGAATTTTTTAGGCACGTTCACCGGCTACCTCTAGTTGTGTTGGATAGGTTCAGATTTGCGATCAGTCCAGTTACCATCTCCCTAGAGCTTGTCCTTAGTTTATTCACTTGCTGGTCTATTCATGATCCTCAGCCACTAAGGATCATAACAGTACAGCCGGCCCGTAAAGTGTTAATTGCATGGCAGAAGCAGGAGAAAAGAAGCCTTGAGAAATTTTTTTTTTCTTTTTTTTTTTTTGTTGTTGCCGTGTATCTAGCTGCTGTGGCTAGCTTCTCTCCTCCTCTTAATCTTGGTGTGGCTCTGAGTTCAGCTGCTGACATGGATGTCCAGAGCTTGGCTTCCAGTCTGGATCATCTTGCTGCTAGGGTTCAAAGTATTCAGGATTTTGTTGTTCACAGTCCTATGTCAGAGCCTAGAATACCTATTCCGGAGTTGTTTTCTGGAGATAGATCTAGGTTCCTGAATTTTAGGAACAATTGTAAGTTGTTTCTTTCTTTGAAACCTCGTTCCTCTGGTGATGCCGTTCAGCAAGTTAAGATTATCATTTCCTTTTTGCGTGGTGACCCTCAAGATTGGGCCTTCGCATTGGCGCCAGGGGATCCTGCATTGCTTAGTGTAGATGCGTTTTTTCTAGCCCTTTGATTGCTCTATGAGGAACCTAATCTTGAGAACCAGGCTGAAAAAACGTTATTGGCCCTCTCGCAGGGGCAAGATGAAGCAGAGGTGTACTGCCAGAAATTTCAGAAATGGTCAGTGCTTACTCAGTGGAATGAGTGTGCCCTGGCTGCAAATTTCAGAGAAGGTCTTTCTGAAGCCATTAAGAATGTCATGGTGGGGTTCCCTACGCCTGCAGGTCTGAATGAGTCAATGACTCTGGCCATTCAGATTGATCGGCGTTTGCGGGAGCGCAAACCTGTGCACCATTTGGCGGTGTCTTCTGAACAGACACCTGAATCTATGCAATGTGACAGAATTCTGACCAGAAGTGAACGGCAAAATTATAGACGGCAAAATGGGTTGTGCTTTTACTGTGGTGACTCAGCTCATGTTATCTCAGCATGCTCTAAGCGCAAAAAAAAGGTTGATAAATCTGTCACCATTGGTACTTTACAGCCTAAGTTCATTTTGTCTGTTACCCTGATTTGTTCCCTGTCATCTTACCCGGTTAATGCTTTTGTAGATTCAGGTGCCGCCCTGAGTCTGATGGATTGGTCATTTGCCAGGCGCTGTGGTTTTGATTTGGAGCCTTTGAAATTCCCTATTCCACTGAGGGTAATTGATTCTACACCATTGGCTACGAATAGACCTCAGTACTGGACACAAGTGACCATGTGCATGACTCCTGTTCATCAGGAGGTGATTCGCTTTCTTGTACTGCATAATTTGCATGATGTCGTCGTGTTGGGTCTACCATGGTTGCAGACTCATAATCCAGTCCTGGATTGGAAAGCTATGTCGGTGTCAAGTTGGGGTTGTCAGGGAATTCATGGTGACGCTCCTGTGGTGTCAATTGCTTCGTCCACTCCTTCTGAAGTCCCTACGTTTTTGTCAGACTACCAGGATGTATTTGAGGAGCCCAAACTCAATTCTCTACCTCCTCATAGGGACTGTGATTGTGCTATAAATTTGCTTCCTGGTAGTAAGTTTCCTAAGGGACGACTTTTCAATTTGCCTGTGCCGGAGCATGCTGCCATGCGGAGTTATATAAAGGAGTCTTTAGAGAAGGGACATATTCGCCCGTCCTCATCCCCTCTTGGTGCAGGATTCTTTTTTGTGGCTAAAAAGGATGGTTCCCTGAGACCCTGTATTGATTATCGCCTTTTGAATAAAATCACGGTCAAATTTCAGTATCCTTTGCCATTGTTAACTGATTTGTTTGCTCGCATTAGGGGGTCTAGTTGGTTCACCAAGATAGATCTTCATGGTGCGTATAACCTTGTGCGTATAAAACAGGGTGATGAATGGAAAACTGCATTTAATACGCCTGAAGGCCATTTTGAGTACTTGGTGATGCCTTTTGAACTTTCTAATGCTCCTTCAGTCTTTCAGTCCTTTATGCATGACATCTTCCGTGAATATCTGGATAAGTTTATGATTGTGTATCTGGATGATATTCTGGTTTTTTCGGATGATTGGGAGTCTCATGTTAAGCAGGTCAGGATGGTCTTTCAGGTCCTGCGTGACAATGCTTTATTTGTGAAGGGCTCAAAATGTCTTTTTGGAGTCCAGAAGATTTCTTTTTTGGGTTTCATTTTTTCTCCTTCTACTATTGAGATGGACCCAGTCAAGGTTCAGGCTATTCATGACTGGACGCAGCCTACATCTGTGAAGAGTCTTCAGAAGTTCTTGGGTTTTGCTAATTTTTACTGTCGCTTCATAGCTAATTTTTCTGGCGTTGTTAAGCCTTTGACGGATTTGACCAAGAAGGGTTCTGATGTGACTAATTGGTCTTCTGCGGCTGTGGAGGCCTTTCGGGAGCTAAAGCGTCGGTTTTCTTCGGCTCCGGTCTTATGTCAGCCAGATGTCTCACTTCCCTTCCAGGTGGAGGTTGATGCTTCCGAGATTGGAGCGGGGGCTGTTTTGTCGCAGAGAAGCCCCGATGGCTCTGTGATGAAGCCATGTGCTTTCTTTTCAAGAAAGTTTTCGCCTACCGAGCGGAATTATGATGTCGGTAATCGGGAGCTGTTGGCTATGAAGTGGGCATTTGAGGAGTGGCGACATTGGCTCGAGGGAGCTAAACATCGTGTGGTGGTCTTGACTGATCACAAGAATTTGATTTATCTCGAGTCGGCCAAGCGGCTGAATCCCAGACAGGCTCGTTGGTTGTTGTTTTTCTCTCGTTTTGATTTCATGGTCTCGTACTTGCCGGGTTCGAAGAATGTGAAGGCTGATGCTCTTTCTAGGAGTTTTGTGCCTGACTCTCCTGGAGATTCAGAGCCAGCTGGTATCCTTAGAGAAGGGGTGATATTGTCTGCCATCTCTCCAGATTTGCGACGTGTGCTGCAAGAGTTTCAGGTGGATAGACCTGACCGCTGTCCACCGGAGAGACTGTTTGTCCCGGATAGATGGACCAACAGAGTCATCTCCGAGGTTCATTCTTCGGTGTTGGCGGGCCATCCTGGAATATTTGTTACCAGAGACTTGGTGGCCAGGTCTTTTTGGTGGCCTTCCTTGTCGCGGGATGTGCGTTCCTTTGTGCAGTCTTGTGGAATTTGTGCTGGGGTGAAGCCTTGCTGTTCTCGTGCCAGTGGTTTGCTGTTACCTTTGCCTGTCCCGAAGAGGCCTTGGACGCACATTTCCATGGATTTTATTTCAGATCTCCCTGTCTCTCAGAGAATGTCTGTCATCTGGGTGGTGTGTGATCGTTTTTCTAAGATGGTCCATTTGGTGCCCTTGCCTAAGTTGCCTTCCTCCTCCGAGTTGGTTCCACTGTTTTTTCAAAATGTGGTTCTTTTGCACGGGATTCCTGAGAACATTGTTTCTGACAGAGGATCCCAGTTTGTGTCTAGATTTTGGCGGACCTTTTGTGCTAAGTTGGGCATTGAATTGTCTTTTTCGTCGGCCTTCCATCCTCAGACGAATGGCCAAACCGAGCGAACTAATCAGACCTTGGAGACTTATTTAAGATGTTTTGTTTCTGCTGACTAGGACGACTGGGTTACTTTTTTGCCGTTGGCCGAGTTTGCCCTTAATAATCGGGCTAGTTCTGCTACTTTGGTTTCTCCTTTTTTTTGTAATTCGGGGTTTCATCCTCGTTTTTCATCGGGTCAGGTGGAGCCTTCTGACTGTCCTGGAGTGGATGTTGTGGTGGATAGGTTGCATCAGATTTGGAATCATGTGGTGGACAATTTGAAGTTGTCACAAGAGAAGGCTCAGCTCTTTGCCAACCGCCGTCGCTGTGTGGGTCCCCGACTTCGCGTTGGGGACTTGGTGTGGTTGTCTTCTCGCTTCGTTCCTATGAAGGTCTCCTCTCCTAAGTTCAAGCCTCGGTTTATCGGTCCTTATAAGATTCTGGAAGTCCTTGGCCCTGTGTCATTCCGTCTGGACCTCCCAGCATCATTTGCTATTCATAATGTGTTCCATCGCTCGTTGTTGCGGAGGTATGTGGTACCTGTGGTTCCTCCGGTTGAGCCTCCTGCCCCGGTGCTGGTTGAGGGAGAATTGGAATACGTGGTGGAGAAGATCTTGGATTCTCGTGTTTCTAGACGGAGGCTCCAGTATTTGGTCAAGTGGAAGGGCTATGGTCAGGAGGATAATTCTTGGGTTGTCGCCTCTGATGTTCATGCGGCTGATTTGGTTTGTGCCTTCCATGTGGCTCATCCTGATCACCCTGGGGGTTTTCATGAGGGTTCGGTGACCCCTCCTTAAGGGGGGGGGGTACTGTTGTGAACTCTGTTTTCAGGCTTCCTCTTGTGGTCACTGGTGGTATGGTGTGACTTTTGCTTTGGGCTCCCCCTGGTGGCTTTGTTTGTTATCCTGCTGGTCTCTGGCTATCAGCTGGTTTGTTATCCCTGGGAGGTTCCTATATAGCTCTGTTTTACTTTCACTTGTTGCCGGCTGTCGATGTTATCAGTGCTACTCAGATTCCTTCTGACTACCTTGCTCCCAGTCCATCCAGGACAAGCTAAGTTTTGTTTGCTCATTTTTTGATCAGCAGTGATTATCATGTTGTCTTGTCCAGCTTGCTAAAATGTGATTCCCTCGCTTGCTGGATGCTCTAGTGGACTGAGTTTCTCCCCACACACCATTAGTTGGTGCGTGGGTTCTTGAAATCTCAGGATGGATATTTTGTAAGGGTTTTTTATTGATCGCATAGACCCCTGCTCTATTTTCTGCTTTCTAGTACTAGTGGGCCTCTTTTGCTGAATCTGATTTCATCCCTACGTATGTGCCTTCTTCTTACTTCACCGTTAATATTTGTTGGGGGCTTCTATATCTTTGGGGATTATTTCTCTGGAGGCAAGCGAGGTCTTTCTTTCTCTTTAGGGGTAGCTAGTTCCTCAGGCTGGCTCGAAACGTCTAGGAATTTTTTAGGCACGTTCACCGGCTACCTCTAGTTGTGTTGGATAGGTTCAGATTTGCGATCAGTCCAGTTACCATCTCCCTAGAGCTTGTCCTTAGTTTATTCACTTGCTGGTCTATTCATGATCCTCAGCCACTAAGGATCATAACACCTGCACACCTAAATATCCCAGTCAGAGCTGCAATCAGCAGGGACACCTGCCCAGGATTGCAACCCAGGGACAACTGCATTACTACCAACAACCACCAGAGGGAACCCAAGAGCAGAATTCACAATAGTACCCCCCCCTTGAGGAGGGGTCACCGAACCCTCACCAGAGCCCCCAGGCCGATCAGGACGAGCCAGATGAAAGGCACGGACCAAATCAGCAGCATGGACATCAGAGGCAAAAACGCAAGAATTATCCTCCTGGCCATAACCCTTCCATTTGACAAGGTACTGAAGCCTCCGCCTCGAAAAGCGAGAATCCAAAATCTTCTCAACCACATACTCCAACTCCCCATCAACCAACACAGGGGCCGGAGGATCAACAGAGGGAACAACGGGCACCACATATTTCCGCAATAAAGATCTATGGAAGACATTATGGATAGCAAAAGATTCCGGAAGGGCCAATCGAAAAGACACCGGATTAATAATCTCAGAAATCCTATAATGACCAATAAAGCGAGGCTTAAACTTAGGGGAAGAAACCTTCATAGGAACATGACGGGAAGACAACCAGACTAGATCCCCAACCCGAAGCCGGGAACCAACACACCGACGATGGTTAGCAAAACGTTGAGCCTCCTCCTGAGACAATACCAAATTGTCGACCACATGAGCCCAAATCTGCTGCAAACTATCAACCACAGAATCCACACCAGGACAGTCAGAAGGCTCAACCTGCCCCGAAGAAAAACGAGGATGAAAACCAAAATTACAAAAGAAGGGTAAAACCAAGGTAGCCGAACTAGCCCGATTATTAAGGGCAAACTCGGCCAATGGCAAGAAAGCCACCCAATCATCCTGATCAGCAGACACAAAGCATCTCAGATAAGTTTCTAAAGTCTGATTAGTTCGCTCAGTCTGGCCATTTGTCTGAGTATGAAATGCGGAAGAAAAAGACAAATGAATGCCCAGCTTAGCACAAAAGGCCCACCAAAACCGAGAAACAAACTGAGAACCTCTGTCGGACACAATATTCTCCGGAATACCATGCAAACGAACCACATGCTGAAAAAACAACGGAACCAAATCAGAAGAGCAATTTAGGCAAAGGCACCAAATGGACCATCTTAGAGAACCGGTCACAAACAACCCAGATGACAGACATCTTCTGGGAAACCGGAAGATCAGAAATAAAATCCATAGAAATATGCGTCCAAGGCCTCTCAGGGACCGGCAAAGGCAAAAGCAACCCACTAGCACGGGAACAAAGAGGCTTGGCCCGCGCACAAGTCCCACAGGACTGCACAAAAGAACGCACATCACGTGACAAAGAAGGCCACCAAAAGGACCTACCAACCAAATCTCTGGTACCAAAAATACCAGGATGGCCAGCCAACACAGAACAATGAACCTCAGAAATCACTCTACTAGTCCATCTATCAGGAACAAACAGTTTCCCCACTGGACAGCGGTCAGGTTTGTCAGCCTGAAATTCCTGAAGAACCCATCGTAAATCAGGGGAAATGGCAGAAAGGACCACCCCTTCTTTCAGAATGCCGACAAGGACCTCAGGAGAATCAGGCAAAAAACTCCTAGAGAGGGCATCAGCCTTAATTGTTGTGAATTTGGATTCTGGGCTCCCCCGGTGGCCGCTTGTGGAATTGGACTTGTCATCCTCTTTCCTGTTTCACCTGATTCCATCAGTAGTGGGTGTCGCTATTTAAGCTCATTTCTCTGGTGGTTTCTTGCCGGTCAACAATGTTATCTGATGCCTCTCAGTGCTTGTTCCTGCTTCTAGACAACTACTGATAAGTTGGACTTTTGTCCATGTTTTGTTTTGCCTATTTGTTCCAGTTCGCAGCTGAAGTTTTGTTACTGTGTCTGGAAAGCTCTCGTCGATCAGGGATTGCTACTCTGGCGTTATGAGTTAATGCCAGAGTTTAAGGTAATCTCTGGATGGTGTTTTGTTAGTATTTTTCTGCTGACCATGAAAGTATACTATCTGTCTTCTGCTATCTAGTAAGCGGACCTCAAATTTGCTAAGACTATTTTCCTGCTGCGTTTGTTGTTTCATCTGAACTCACCGTCATTATATGTGGGGGGCTACTGTCTTCTTTGGAATATTTCTCTAGAGGTGAGCCAGGTCTTATATTTCCCTCTGCTAGCTATTTAGGTCTTAGGCCAGAGCTGGGCATCTAGCTATAAATAGGAAATGCTACCTGGCTATTTCTAGTTGCGCGGCAGGCTTAGTTCATGGTCAGTATAGTTCCATCTTCCGAGAGCTTGTCCCTCTATAGGCTTGCTATGATCTCTGCCTGCAGAGATCATGACACTTAATATTCTTAGAATCCGGAAGATACGAGACCACGAAATCAAAACGGGAAAAACACAAAGACCATCGAGCCTGTCTAGGATTCAGCCGCTTGGCAGACTCGAGGTAAATCAGATTTTTATGATCGGTCAAGACCACAATACGGTGCTTAGCTCCCTCGAGCCAATGTCACCACTCCTCAAACATCCACTTCATAGCCAACAACTCCCGATTGCCGACATCATAATTGCGTTCAGCGGGCGAAAACTTACGGGAAAAGAAGGCACACGGTTTCATCAAGGAACCAACAGGATCCCTCTGAGACGAAACGGCCCCTGCCCCAATCTCAGAAGCGTCAACCTCAACCTGAAACGGAAGAGAAACATCCAGTTGACGCAACACCGGGGCAGAAGTAAATCGGCGTTTAAGCTCCTGAAAGGCAGAGACAGCCGCAGAGGACCAATTCGTCACATCAGTGCCTTTCTTCGTCAAATCGGTCAAGGGTTTAACCACACTGGAGAAGTTAGCAATGAAACGGCGATAAAAATTAGCAAAGCCCAAAAATTTCTGAAGGCTCTTCACAGATGTGGGTTGAATCCAATCATGAATGGCCTGAACCTTAACTAGATCCATCTCTATAGATGAGGGAGAAAAAATGAAGCCCAAAAAAGAAACCTTCTGCACTCCAAAGAGACACTTAGACCCCTTCACAAACAAAGCATTATCACGAAGGATCTGATATACCATCCTGACCTGTTTCACATGAGACTCCCAATCATCAGAAAAAATTTAAATGTCATCCAAATATACAATCATGAATTTATCAAGATTAGTCCGGAAGATATCGTGCATGAAGAACTGAAAAACAGATGGAGCATTAGAGAGCACGAATGGCATCACAAGGTATTCAAAATGGCCTTCGGGCGTATTAAACGCAGTTTTCCATTCATCACCCTGCTTAATACAAACAAGATTATTTACCCCCGAAGGTCAATCTTCATAAACCAACTAGCCCCCTTAATCCTAGCAAACAAATCAGAAAGCAGAGGTAAAGGGTATTGAAACTTGACCGTGATCTTATTCAAGAGGTGATAATCAATACAGGGTCTCAAGGAGCCATCCTTCTTAGCAACAAAAAAAAATCCCGCTCCCAACGGTGAAGAAGATGGCCGAATATGTCCTTTCTCCAAAGACTCCTTAACATAACTCCGCATGACGGTATGTTCAGCCACAGACAGGTTGAAAAGTCGGCCCTTAGGAAACTTACAGCCTGGAATCAAGTCAATAGCACAATCACAGTCCCTATGCGGTGGAAGGGAACTGGACTTGGGCTCATCGAATAAATCCTGAAAATCAGACAAAAACTCTGGAACTTCAGAAGTGGAAGAAGAGGAGATTGACATTAAAGGAACGTCATTATGAACCCCCTGACATCCCCAACTAGTCACAGACATAGACTTCCAATCCAACACAGGATTATGTGCCTGCAACCACGGAAAACCCAGCACGACAGCATCATGTAAATTATGCAACACCAGAAATCGACAATCTTCCTGATGGGCTGGCGCCATGCACATGGTCACCTGTGTCCAGAACTGGGGCTTATTTTTAGGCAAAGGTGTAGCATCAATGCCCCTTAACGGAATAGGGTTCTGCAAAGACTGCAAGGGAAAACCACAACGCCTGGCAAACTCAAAGTCCATTAAGTTCAAGGCGGCGCCTGAATCCACAAACGCCATGACAAAAAATGATGACAATTAGCTGATCAAGGATACAGATAATAAAAATTTAGGTTGTACAGTACTGATGGTAAATGAACCAGTGATCCTCTTTGCACGCTTAGGGCAAACTGAAATGACATGAGAAGCATCGCCACAATAAAAACACAACCTATTCTGATGTCTGAATCCCTGTTGTTCCGTTCTAGACAGAATCCTATCACACTGCATTGACTCAGGCATCTGCTCTGAGGACAACACCACAGTGCGCACAGTTCTGCGCTCCCGCAAGCGCCGATCAATCTGAATGGCCAGAGACATAGAATCACTCAGACCGAAAGGTGTGGGAAACCCCACATAACATCTTTAACGGATTCAGAAAGACCCTTTCTGAAAATTGCCGCCAAAGCATCATCATTCCATTTAGTCAACACAGACCATTTTCTAAATTTCTGACAATACAATTCTGCCGCTTCTTGACCCTGAGACAGGGCCAACAAGGTCTTCTCCGCTTGATCCACAGAATTTGGTTCATCATATAATAATCCTAAAGCCTGAAAAAAGGTGTCTACATTAAGCAAGGCCGGATTCCCAGATTCCAGGGAAAATGCCCAATCCTGAGGATCGCCACGCAGCAGGGAGATGACAATTTTAACCTGCTGAATGGAATCACCAGAGGATCGAGGTCTCAGAGCAAAAAACAGTTTACAGTTGTTTTTAAAACTCAAAAATTTGGACCTGTCCCCAAAAAACAAATCAGGAGTAGGAATCTTAGGCTCTAAAACTGGAGTCTGAAAAATATAATCAGAAATACCCTGTACCCTAGTAGCGAGCTGGTCTACACGAGAAGCTAATCCCTGAACATCCATGCTAGCACAAGGCTCCTCAGCCACTCAGAGGAAAAGAGGGAAGAAAAGACAAAGCAGGCTACAGAAAAAAAATGGCTCTTTCTTCCCTTCTTCTGAGATGCATTTAACTCATTGTTGGCCAGTTGTACTGTTATGATCCGGTGACCTTGGAGCCGCATGAGACTTTCTCAGGAGAAGGTGGAACCTGTACTGACCGCAAACCCTAAACTGTCACCGCAACTAGAAATAGCCGTGGGGTGTACCTAACACATCCTAGACACCTCGACACAGCCGGAGGACTAAATACCCCTATAGATGGAAATGGGAATTCTATCTTGCCTCAGAGCAGAACCCCAAAGGATAGGCAGCCCCCCACAAATATTGACTGTGAGTATTAGAGGAAAGACACACGCAGGCAGAAATCAGGATTTAGCAAAAGAGGCCACGCTAGCTAAATAGGAAAGGATAGGACAGAATACTAAGCGGTCAGTATTAAAACCCTAAAAATATCCACAGCAGATAATACAAAAATTCCACCATCTAACTAAAGACATGGAATGTATATCTGCATCTCCTGAGAATCCAACTAGACTGAAATATCCAAACACAGTCTAAGCTGGACAAGAAAAAACATTGAATAGTACTGAATTGTAAAGCACACAGCATGTGTGCTACAAAAACAAAACCAGACACTTATCTTTGCTGATTTGACAGCAGGGCAGGAGGAACCAGACAGAGATGCAAAACCTCCAAGAACAATGGACAACTGGCAAGGGCTAATGAATCCTGCACACCTAAATATCCCAGTCAGAGCTGCAATCAGCAGGGACACCTGCCCAGGATTGCAACCCAGGGACAACTGCATTACTACCAACAACCACCGGAGGGAACCCAAGAGCAGAATTCACAACACACAGCCTACTGATGTCTTAATTAATTTTACTTTTATTGGTATCTATTGTTATTTTTTAAATTTACCAGTAGCTGCTGCATTTCCACCCTAGGCTTATACTCGAGTCATTAAGTTTTTCCAGTTTTTTGTGGCAAAAAACTTATACTTGCTTATACTCGGGTCGGCTTATACTCGAGTATATATGCTAATTTCATTTTTTTTCCACTAGATATTATATGTCTTTGCAATCAGATATAAGTAAACATAGAATACAGAGTAAAGCAATAAACAAAACACAGAACCCATCTACTGGACCTCTGCAGCTCCTTCACAATGCAGCAGGTGTCCCCTAGTGGTCTCCTAACTTTTTCTTCCTGTGGGTGGCATCAGGTGACCTCCAAATCTAAAGAAAGATCTAGAAGATTGTTTACTCCTACTTAGGTAGAAAGAGATCACTGCAGCCAATCAGTCTCTGACTGGCTGCAACTGTCACATGGCACCCTTTCCCAGAGGAGAAACAAGCAGTACAGAAGAGCTGCAAAGGAGAAGTAGATTTTTTTAAATTATTTTAGCACCGCCATGGCCCCATTTATGAAATGTTTTTTAGAAGTGGACAATCCCTTAATTAAATAGATTATGGATCAATAATGTGGTCTAGACAACTGCTTTTTAGTTTATTTGTTGAATCCTTGAATATTTCTATATTTTACCATTACTAAATAGTTTTCCTCTAAATGTTGGGTATAGCTCATTTCTTAGACTAAAACCACCTGCAGTGCAACCTTAGACAGGCCTGCAAAAGATTACCAGGCACAAAGAACAGTCAGCACAGTACCCCTACAACGTCAGTCCTAACGCTAATGTAATGTCACCAGCCTTCATGCCTTTATAAAACTGTCAGACAATATTCCTGTCTAAAGATAGTAAGTCACAGCACACCATTATAATAGAATCACGAATAGTATAACATACAACTGTCGACAGCCGTATATCGATTAATGTTACCACCTTCCATGGACCAGGGTGGAAGCTTTTGCATGGCGAGCTATGGATTTTATTTATACAATTTTGGAGTTTATACTTTTTTTTATCGCTTCTTATTATGTTTTTTTTGTTACTGCAGTGACAAAAAAACCTGCTATTCTGGCATTTTATTTTTTCCCTGTTACATCATTTACTGATTAGGTTCATTTCATTAGTTTTATATTTTAATAAAATTAAGCTTTCTGGACTTATTTGTTATATTTCTTTATTGCTAGATAGGGAAAAGGGGTAAATTTGAATTTTTATATTTTTTTAAAGTTTTTTTCCCACTTTTAACTGTATTTTTTGGTCCCCTTAAGCTACATTCCCAGGATGAGCATTTGATGAGTTTTTAATGTTAAGTAAAATAGGTTATTTGCATTTTTTTAAAATACACAGAGAAAAAACTAACCAAAAACTCATTATGGGAACATAGCCTTAGAGGATTTTAACTGCATGTGCAATGTACAACACTATAGTATTGCTGTCTGTAATAAAAATGGCAGTCACAAAAGATTACATAACAGGCATGGGGCATTCAGCTGGCACAAGCTGTCGTAGCAATCCATAAGCTCCCTGTGGTTGCAGGCTGGCAGATGGGCATTCCAACTCACACCTAAATGCTGGTGTCCATGATTGACAGTGGTATTTAAGAGGTTAAAAGTAACGTTTGAAGACTGCACTGATACTACTGTTAAAGACAGCTGCAAGCTATATAATATTGCTGGCATCTGCATTGTGTGGAGATGGTTCTACTTCTGACTCTGCTCCAAAGTCCCTAACATGCTTAATGATGTACTGTAAATATGCGTCACAGAGTATAAAGGTATTAAATGGTTATTCCCCAAAAAATGAATTTATCCACTACTCATAAGCATCTGATGGCGGTGGCCTTAGCTTATAGGCCTAAAATGGGGTGACAGATTCCCTTTAAAAATATTATTTTATTGGATAATATTTAAAAAAAACAGCAAAATTTCCCATGTAAAAAATAATAGATAAAAAATTGATTTTTTTTTCTGGCATAATTATAAATTTTTGATATAGATCAACATCATATATATATACAGTATATAGAAAAACACTGCTCAAAAAATAAAGGGAACACAAACAACAGAATATAACTCCAAGTAAATCAAACTTCTGTGAAATCAAACTGTCCACTTAGGAAGCAACACTGTTTGACAATCAATTTCACATGCTGTTGTGCAAATGGAATAGACAACAGATGGAAATTATTGGCCATTATCAAGACACACTCAATAAAGGAGTGGTTCTGCAGGTGGGGACCACAGACCACATCTCAGTACCAATGCTTTCTGGCTGATGTTTTGGTCACTTTTGAATGTTGGTTGTGCTTTCACACTCGTGGTAGCATGAGACGGATTCTACAACCCACACAAGTGGCTCAGGTAGTGCAGCTCATCCAGAATGGCACATCAATGCGAGCTGTAGCAAGAAGGTTTGCTGTGTCTGTCAGCGTAGCGTCCTGAGTCTGGAGGCGCCACCAGGAGACAGGCCAGTAGACCAGGAGACGTGGAGGGGGATGTAGGAGGGCAACAAGCCAGCAGCAGAACTGCTACCTCAGCCTTTGTGCAAGGAGGAAGAGGAGGAGCTCTGCCGGAGCCCTGCAAAATGACCTCTAGCAGGCCACAAATGTGCATGTGTCTGCAGAAACGGTTAGAAACTGACTCCATGAGGATGGTCTGAGTGCCCGACATCCACAGATGGTGGTTGTACTCACTGCCCAACATAGTGCAGAACCATGAGGATGTCTGAGTGCCCAATATCCACAGATGGGGGTTGTGCTCACAGCCCAACACAGTGCAGGACGCTTGGCATTTGCCACAGAACACCAGGATTGGCAAATTCGCCACTGGCACCCTTTGCTCTTCACAGATGAAAGCAGGTTCAGATTGAGCACAAGTGACAGACGTGACAGAGTCTGGAGATGCTGTGGAGAGAGATCTGCTGCCTGCAACATCTTTCAACATGATCGGTTTGGCAGTGGGTCAGTAATGGTGTTGGGTGGCATTTCTTTGGAGGGCAATACAGCCCTCCATGTGCTTGCCAGAGGTAGCCTGACTGCCATTAGGTACCAAGGTGAGATCCTCAGACCCCTCGTGAGACCATATGCTGGTGCGGTTGGTCCTGGGTTCCCCCTAATGCAGGACAATGCCAGATCTCATGTGGCTTGAGTGTGTCAGCAGTTCCTGCAGGATGAAGGCATTGAAGCTATGGACTGGCCTGCCCATTCCCCAGACTTGAATCCGATTGAACACATCTGGGACATCACGTCTTGCACCATCCACCAGCGTCATGTTGCACCACAGACTGTCCAGAAGTTGGCGGAACTACTCCAGGTCTGAGAGTAGATCCCTCAGGAGACCATCTGCCGCCTCATCAGGAGCATGCCCAGGAGTTGTAGGGAGGTCATACAGGCACGTGGAGGACACACACACTACTGAGCATCATTTCCTTGTCTTGACATTGGCATTTCCACTGAAGTTGGATCAGCCTGTAACTTCATTTTCCACTTTGATTTTGAGCATCATTCCAACTCCAGACCTCCGTGGGATATTAGTTGTGATTTACGTTGATCATTTTTAGGTTTTATTGTTCTCAACACACCCAGAAAAAAAAACTGTAAAGCCCTAATATGATATCTGGGGCTGGTACTGCCTAGCTGCCGAGGTTGGCTGTTATGACCCCAATGGCGAGGGTCTCAGAGGAACGTGGAAGTCTGCAGAATACAAAAATCCAGCTCATAGGGCAGTGGTAACTGGGTTGACCATATAACTACTCCTAACGCCAACACTAGAAGTAGCCGGGGATCATTCCTACGTTGATTCTAGATGACACGCGCCAGCCGGAGAATCTAGCTACCCCTAGTAGAGGAAAACAAAGACCTTTCTTGCCTCCAGAGAAGGGGACCCCAAAGCTGGATAGAAGCCCCCCACAAATAATGACGGTGAGGTAAGAGGAAATGACAAACACAGAAATGAATCAGGTTTAGCACAGAGAGGCCCGCTTACTGATAGCAGAATAAAGAAAGGTAACTTATATGGTCAACAAAAACCCTATCAAAATCCACACTGGAAATTCAAGAACCCCCGAACCGTCTAACGGTCCGGGGGGAGAACACCAGCCCCCTAGAGCTTCCAGCAAAGGTCAGGATATAGATTTGGAACAAGCTGGACAAAAATACAAAACCAAAACAAATAGCAAAAAGCAAAAGGCAGACTTAGCTGATATAACTGGAACCAGGATCAGTAGACAAGAGCACAGCAGACTAGCTCTGATAACTACGTTGCCAGGCATAGAACTGAAGGTCCAGGGAGCTTATATAGCAACACCCCTAACTAACGACCCAGGTGCGGATAAAAGGAATGACAGAAAAACCAGAGTCAAAAAACTAGTAACCACTAGAGGGAGCAAAAAGCAAATCACAACAGTACCCCCCCCTTAGTGAGGGGTCACCGAACCCTCACCACGACCACCAGGGCGATCAGGATGAGCGGCATGAAAGGCACGAACTAAATCGGCCGCATGAACATCAGAGGCGACCACCCAGGAATTATCCTCCTGACCATAGCCCTTCCACTTGACCAGGTACTGAAGCCTCCGCCTGGAGAGGCGAGAATCCAAGATCTTCTCCACCACGTACTCCAACTCGCCCTCAACCAACACCGGAGCAGGAGGCTCAGCAGAAGGAACTACAGGCACAATGTACCGCCGCAACAAGGACCTATGAAATACATTGTGAATAGCAAACGACACAGGAAGATCCAGACGAAAAGATACAGGATTAAGGATTTCCAATATCTTGTAAGGCCCAATAAAACGAGGTTTAAATTTGGGAGAGGAGACCTTCATAGGAACAAAGCGGGAAGAAAGCCATACCAAATCCCCAACGCATAGTCGGGGACCCACACTGCGGCGGCGGTTGGCAAAGCGCTGAGCCTTCTCCTGTGACAACTTCAAGTTGTCCACCACATGATTCCAGATCTGCTGCAACCTATCCACCACAGAATCCACCCCAGGACAGTCAGAAGGCTCCACATGACCCGAAGAAAAGCGAGGATGGAAACCAGAGTTGCAGAAAAAAGGCGAAACCAAGGTGGCGGAACTAGCCCGATTATTAAGGGCAAACTCAGCCAACGGCAAGAATGTCACCCAATCGTCCTGATCAGCAGAGACAAAACACCTCAAATAAGCCTCCAAAGTCTGATTGGTTCGCTCCGTCTGTCCATTAGTCTGAGGATGGAAAGCAGACGAAAACGACAAATCAATGCCCATCCTACTACAAAAGGATCGCCAGAACCTGGAAACGAACTGGGATCCTCTGTCTGACACAATATTCTCAGGGATGCCGTGCAAACGAACCACGTTCTGGAAAAACACAGGAACCAGATCGGAAGAGGAAGGCAGCTTAGGCAAAGGGACCAAATGGACCATCTTGGAGAAGCGATCACATATCACCCAGATAACGGACATGCCCTGAGATAGCGGAAGATCAGAAATGAAATCCATGGAGATATGTGTCCAAGGTCTCTTCGGGACAGGCAAGGGCAAGAGCAAACCGCTGGCACGAGAACAGCAAGGCTTAGCTCGAGCACAAGTCCCACAGGACTGCACAAATGACCGCACATCCCTTGACAAGGAAGGCCACCAAAAGGACCTGGCCACCAGATCTCTGGTGCCAAAAATTCCCGGGTGACCTGCCAACACCGAGGAATGAACCTCGGAAATGACTCTGCTGGTCCACTTATCCGGGACAAACAGTCTGTCAGGTGGACAAGACTCAGGCCTATCAGCCTGAAATCTCTGCAACACACGTCGCAGATCCGGAGAAATAGCTGACAAGATAACTCCATCTTTAAGAATACCAACAGGATCAGCGACTCCAGGAGCATCAGGCACAAAGCTCCTAGAAAGAGCATCGGCCTTCACATTCTTTGAACCTGGTAAATACGAGACAACAAAATCAAAGCGGGAGAAAAACAATGACCAGCGGGCCTGTCTCGGATTAAGGCGTTTAGCAGACTCGAGATACATCAGATTTTTGTGATCAGTCAAGACCACCACACGATGCTTAGCACCCTCGAGCCAATGACGCCACTCCTCAAATGCCCATTTCATGGCCAACAACTCCCGATTGCCCACATCATAATTTCGCTCGGCAGGCGAAAACTTCCTAGAGAAAAAGGCACAAGGTTTCATAACAGAGCAACCAGGGCCTCTCTGCGACAAAACGGCCCCTGCCCCAATCTCCGAAGCATCCACCTCAACCTGAAAGGGAAGTGAGACGTCAGGCTGGCACAAAACAGGCGCCGAAGTAAACCGGCGTTTCAACTACTGGAAAGCCTCCACGGCAGCAGGAGCCCAGTTAGCTACATCGGAGCCCTTCTTGGTCATATCCGTCAAAGGTTTCACAATGCTAGAAAAATTAGCAATAAAACGACGGTAGAAGTTAGCGAAGCCCAAGAACTTCTGAAGACTCTTAACTGACGAGGGCTGAGTCCAATCAAGAATAGCTCGGACCTTGACTGGGTCCATCTCCACAGCAGAAGGGGAAAAAATGAACCCCAAAAAGGGAACCTTCTGTACACCAAAGAGACACTTTGAGCCCTTGACAAACAAAGAATTTTCACGCAAAATTTTAAAGACCAACCTGACCTGCTCCACATGCGAATCCCAATTATCAGAAAAAACCAAAATATCATCCAGATAAACAATCAAAAATTTATCCAGATACTTCCGGAAAATGTCATGCATAAAGGACTGAAAAACTGAAGGCGCATTGGAGAGACCAAAAGGCATCACCAAGTACTCAAAATGACCTTCGGGCGTATTGAATGCGGTTTTCCATTCATCACCTTGCTTAATGCGCACAAGGTTGTACGCACCACGAAGGTCTATCTTGGTGAACCACTTGGCACCCTTAATCCGGGCGAACAAGTCAGACAACAGCGGTAAAGGATACTGAAATTTGACAGTGATCTTATTTAAAAGCCGATAATCAATACAAGGTCTCAAAGATCCGTCTTTTTTTGCCACAAAAAAGAATCCCGCACCAAGAGGGGAAGAAGACGGACGAATATGTCCTTTCTCCAGAGACTCCTTGATATATGAACGCATAGCGGTATGTTCAGGTACCGACAGATTAAACAGTCTTCCCTTAGGAAACTTACTGCCTGGGATCAAATCTATAGCACAGTCACAGTCCCTATGAGGAGGCAGTGCACTGGACTCAGACTCACTGAAGACATCCTGATAATCAGACAAATACTCCGGAACTTCCGAAGGCGTAGAAGAAGCAATAGACACAGGCAGGGAATCCCCATGAATACAATGACAGCCCCAACTTGAGACTGACATAGCCTTCCAGTCCAGGACTGGATTATGGGTCTGTAACCATGGCAGCCCTAAAACAACCAAATCATGCATTTTATGTAAAACCAGGAAACGTATCACCTCGCGGTGTTCAGGAGTCATGCACATGGTAACCTGTGTCCAATACTGCGGTTTATTTGCTGCCAATGGTGTAGCATCAATACCCCTAAGAGGAATAGGATTTTCTAATGGTTCAAGAGTAAAACCACAGCGCTTAGCAAATGAGAGATCCATGAGACTCAGGGCAGCACCTGAATCTACAAACGCCATGACAGGATAAGAAGACAGTGAGCAAATCAAAGTTACAGACAGAATAAATTTAGGTTGCAAATTACCAACGGTGACAGGACTAACAACCTTAGCTATACGTTTAGAGCATGCTGAGATAACATGTGTAGAATCACCACAGTAGTAGCACAAGCCATTCCGGCGTCTATGAATTTTCCGCTCACTTCTAGTCAGGATTCTATCACATTGCATTAAATCAGGTGTCTGTTCAGACAACACCATGAGGGAATTTGCGGTTTTTCTATCACATTGCACCGAATTAGGTGTCTGTTCAGACAACACCATGAGGGAATTTGCGGTTTTGCGCTCCCGCAACCGCCGGTCAATTTGAATAGCCAGTGCCATAGTATCATTCAGACCTGTGGGAATGGGAAAACCCACCATAACATTCTTAATGGCTTCAGAAAGGCCATTTCTAAAATTAGCGGCCAGTGCACTCTCGTTCCAATGTGTCAGCACGGACCATTTCCGAAATTTTTGGCAATACACTTCAGCCTCGTCCTGCCCCTGAGACATAGCCAGCAAGGCCTTTTCTGCCTGAATCTCAAGATTGGGTTCCTCATAAAGTAAACCGAGCGCCAGAAAAAACGCATCAAGATCAGCCAATGCCGGATCTCCTGGCGCCAGCGAAAAAGCCCAATCCTGAGGGTCGCCCCGTAAGAACGAAATAACAATTTTTACTTGCTGAGCAGAATCTCCAGATGAACAGGGTCTCAGGGACAAAAACAATTTACAATTATTCACGAAATTCCTAAACTTAAACCTGTCTCCGGAAAACAGTTCAGGAATCGGTATTTTAGGTTCTGACCTAGGATTTCTGATAACATAGTCTTGTATGCCCTGCACACGAGTAGCCAGCTGGTCCACACTTGTAATCAAGGTCTGGACATTCATGTCTGCAGCAAGCATAGCCACTCTGAGGTAAAGGGGAAGAAGAAAGAAAAAAAAAACTCAGAATCTTCTTTCTTATAATCCCTCTTCTGCAATGCATTAAACATTTAATACTGGCCTGGCAAACTGTTATGACCCCAATGGCGAGGGTCTCAGAGGAACGTGGAAGTCTGCAGAATACAAAAATCCAGCTCATAGGGCAGTGGTAACTGGGTTGACCATATAACTACTCCTAACGCCAACACTAGAAGTAGCCGGGGATCATTCCTACGTTGATTCTAGATGACACGCGCCAGCCGGAGAATCTAGCTACCCCTAGTAGAGGAAAACAAAGACCTTTCTTGCCTCCAGAGAAGGGGACCCCAAAGCTGGATAGAAGCCCCCCACAAATAATGACGGTGAGGTAAGAGGAAATGACAAACACAGAAATGAATCAGGTTTAGCACAGAGAGGCCCGCTTACTGATAGCAGAATAAAGAAAGGTAACTTATATGGTCAACAAAAACCCTATCAAAATCCACACTGGAAATTCAAGAACCCCCGAACCGTCTAACGGTCCGGGGGGAGAACACCAGCCCCCTAGAGCTTCCAGCAAAGGTCAGGATATAGATTTGGAACAAGCTGGACAAAAATACAAAACCAAAACAAATAGCAAAAAGCAAAAGGCAGACTTAGCTGATATAACTGGAACCAGGATCAGTAGACAAGAGCACAGCAGACTAGCTCTGATAACTACGTTGCCAGGCATAGAACTGAAGGTCCAGGGAGCTTATATAGCAACACCCCTAACTAACGACCCAGGTGCGGATAAAAGGAATGACAGAAAAACCAGAGTCAAAAAACTAGTAACCACTAGAGGGAGCAAAAAGCAAATCACAACAGTTGGCATCCTAAATAAACAAGAATGGTGCCCCCGCTCTACGGCACAACTCCTTTGCTCACTTGCTGCCTCTTCCTCCCTGTTCTGGTTATGCAATCAGCAAAAAATGAGTAAGGCGTTCTTCACATATCCTGGTAATTCCTGCTGTCAGCTGACATCAAGCCCAGGGGTTAGTAATGGAGAGGCATTTATAAGACACCTCATTACTAACTCTATAGTAAGTTTTGAAATAAACACACAGCAACAATAAAATCCTTTACTTGAAATAAAACTCAGCACCCTGTTTAAAAAAAAAAAAAAAAAAGTTATTCTCACCTTTATGCCTGAAAACCATAAAACATATCCCTCGCCTGTCCAACATGAAGATCCATCCAAATCCATTCTGTCCCATGCAACATCTGAATTTCAAACTGAACTGTAGCATGATGCCACGGTTCCGGCTAAAATCCCAGAGATACTGAGCTCCTGAGAACGTAGCTTCAGTGATGAGCGCTGACATCATAGAGATTACCGCTGTTCACTGAATCTATGATTTCCACTGGCAATTCACTGTGAGCGGCCCAATGAACTGTGGTGACCTCAATTAGATCACCAAAAGCAGTGGGAGAATTTTCAGAAGTGGACATCACACCGGAAAATAAACACAATCGTGTTACATAATGTATTTTATTTGTTACATAAGTCACAGGAAGACTGAACCTAGTGTTTAAAACCTGGCATTAACACGTTGTTCTTTTTTTTCATTTCCACGATTGCAGGCACACCAGTAGTCAGGCAGTCAGAAAATATTTGTTTGGGAATTTGTACGTATCCATAAACCATCCTGTGATTTATTATGTACAAACTCAGGTAATTTCTATTTATTTTAACTAGATATATACCAGTAGAAAATATTAACAGTGGTCTTATTTCTATGAGGAAATATTATTTTACATACCGTATGGTCAGAGCTAGGGGTCAGTACAGGATTATGACCTGGTAATTCTTGCCAAGTCAAGTGAAGCAGAAGAATTGCCTGTCTGCTAGGTGGTCCCCACTTTAATTGGTAATGATAGCAGGTATTCTCAGTAAAGTCATTGCTGAAAGAAAACAAAAAGTATCCAATATAGTAATTTATTACCAGTCAGTAGGTTTTGCACACTGGGTTGTTTTACCCCTGCAGTGGCCAGAGAAAGCGAAAAGGTACTCTAACACTTAGCCGAAAATGGAAGCCCTGCTGCTAGTAGAGATGCATGGTGGTCAAATGATTGCCTATGCCATTAGCTTGGTAATGTTTTCTCTATTGTAAACTCAGATCCCTGAGCTCCTTGTGTGCATCAGCTGCAGATTGAAGGCTTTCTCGTTTGTGTTCTATTTGTACTGCCAATCATTGCTGTGCTATCCACCAAGTGAATTTTAAGAAGCCAACTTTTTTCCTTATTGACAGCCATCTGTTGAACAAGCTGTGCGCCCTGACACTCAGAAGAGAGAGAGACAGAGAACTATGTTTTCACTCAGGACTTCAAGATGTCTTTATTAAATCAATGTGGCTATAGCCCAATATTTTAACATTTTGCGCTTTTACAGTATTATTTTTTTTTGTTAGAATCTACTACAAAACAGAATAGGCAGTAAAAATTATGTTCTTCTTTATGTGCATTCTACAACAATACACGGGCATTGGGTTTAGAAATGCCCTTTTTTAAATGCCTTAATTTTGTCCTTAATGACCAAGGCAATTTTTGCAATTCTGACCACTTTCAGTTTATGAAGTTATAGCTCTGGAATGTTTTAATATATCCCACTGATTCTGAGGCTGTTCTTTCGTGACATATTGTACTTCATGATAGTGGTAAAATTATTTGATATGATTTGCGTTAAAAGCAGAAATTTGGCAAAAATATAGAAAATTTAGCAATTTAAAAAATTGTATTTTTATGCCCTTAAACTACTGAGTGATGTCAGGCAAAATAGTAAAAAAAATTACATTTCCCGCAGGTCTACTTTATATTAGCACAATTTTGGAAACATACATTTTTTTTGTTAGGACGTTATAAGGGTTAAAGTTTGACCAGCGATTTCTCATTTTTCTAACAAAATTTGCAAAGCCATTTTTAGGGACCACCTCACATTTGAAGTGAGTTTGGGGGGTCAATATAACAGAAAATACCCAAAAGTGACACCATTCTAAAAAATTGCATCCCTCAGGGTGTGCAAAACCACATTAAAGAAGTTTATTTACCCTTCAGGTGCTTCACGAGAACTAAAGCAATGAGGAAGGAGAAAATGAACATTTTTCTTTTTTCACAAACAATTTACTTTGGAATCAAACTTTTTTTTAATTTCACAAGGATATCAGGAGAAAATGGACAACAAAATTTGTTGTGCAATTTCTCCTGAGTACGCCGATACCCCGTATGTGGGTGAAAGCCACTAGGTGTATGGCAGGGCTAAGAATGGAGGGAGCACCATTTGACTTTTTGAACTCAAAATTGGCTGGAATAAATGGCAAGCCCCATGTCACATTGGGAGACCCCTGACGTACCTAAACAGTGGAAAACCCTCAATTCTGACTCCAATCCTAACACAGCCCTAACCCCAACCTTAACCCCAACACAGCCCTAACCGTAATCCCAACCCTAACCACAATCATAGCCCTAACACAACCCTAATCCTAACCCCAACATCACCATAACCCTCAACACCACCCTAACCCCAACACCACCCTAACCACAACACCACAGCCATAGCCCCAACCGTAACCCCAACACAACTGTAACCCCCAACACAACCATAACCTCAACTCAACCCTAACCCTAGCTCTAGCGCTAACCCTAGCCCCAACCCTAACCCTAGCCCCAACCCTAAACGTAGCCCAACACTAAACCTAGCTCTAACCCAACCCTAAACCTAATGCTAGATCTAACCCCAACCCTAACCCTAACTGCAAAGAGTGGAAAAAAAACTTTTTTTTAAATTTTATTACTTGTACCTAACTAAGGGGGTGACAAAGGGGGTTTGATTTACAATTTTTTTGTATTTTAATCACTGTGATAGGGTCTATCATAGTGATCAAAATGAACCAATAGGAAAAACCTCCTATTTGTGCTGGCTGGCAGATCTCGGCGGGCGCATTGCGCATGTGCCCGCCATTTTCTTCCGAGAAAGTTACACATAATGGGGGGCTCTGGAGACCCCATTTCTCTCTCCTCTGGTATGCTAGATCATATCAGAGGAGAGAGAAATGAATGGAAAATTGGATTTTTTTTTGTGATTGCCGTTATTCGGTGAATAACAGCGATCACGAGAATGGGGACGATAAAATCCGACCTGAATCATGCTCTATGGGGTAAAAAAGAGAACAATGGGGGCACCACGATCAATGGGACTCAAACCAGGGCCTAAGAACTGCTAAGTGCAATGTTTAAAGAGAAAAGGTAGGCCTTACAAAACGGGAGCTTTATTAACACAGCTTTATTATACACGTATGCAAAAGGCAGAACACATTAAAAGCATTTAAAACAAGGGGATGTAACATATCCCTGAATAGACAAAAGCCCGTGGTAAGGCCACAAAACCGCACCAACCCGTGCAGGGTAAAATACACATGCCCATAAATGTAGGTAGCCTAGCCTGAATAATAGTATATTGGCTAAAAGTAACCAGCCCCCCTGGTCCCATGCAATCACTCATGTAAAGAAACAAGGTGCATGCCTAAAGGCAACTTGACATACACCCCATAATACTGTGCCATGAAGTCTGTAAATGAGACAAAATATGCAAAAAAAACCCAAAAAACATAAACATAAGCATGAGACCAGCCAAACAAATGCTACATGCAGAGATATCAAATACCCACCTAAAGAAAGAAAGAAACCGGTAACCTAAGATGAAAGGGCAAGCATGAAATGCATGAAATAGCCCATGAGTACCGGTGGTGGGCAAGACTACAGGGGCATGTGTACCCTGGAGAGAGTGAGTGCGGGCAGCAGACACCCAACGCGTGTCGCCACGCTCCGGTGGCTTCGTCACCCCTTGTTTCTTTACATGAGTGATTGCATGGGACCAGGGGGGCTGGTTACTTTTAGCCAATATACTATTACTCAGGCTAGGCTACCTACATTTATGGGCATGTGTATTTTACCCTGCATGAGTTGGTGCGGTTTTGTGGCCTTACCACGGGCTTTTGTCTATTCAGGGATATGTTACATCCCCTTGTTTTAAATGCTTTTAATGTGTTCTGCCTTTTGCATACGTGTATAATAAAGCTGTGTTTTTGTATTTACATGGTGGTGACTCCCGTTTTGTAAGGCCTACCCTTTCTCTTTAAACATGCTCTATGGGGTCTCAGCTACCCCCAGTAACTGAAAGCCTGGAGATTTTCCAATGCTGGGGAGCGCTATACCCTTATTTCTCAGCACCCTTAAAAAGCGGCACTGAGGAATAAGTACCCTTAGCTTCTGCCGTTAAAAGGCGTATCGGCGGTCGTTAAGGGGTTAAGAAATTCTGAGTTAAAAACAAGAGATCTTATAACCCACATGTACTTGATGGAATTGAAAGCAGATTCCTTGACAGATTCCTTGACAGATATTATAGATCTTCCCTGTTGTGAGTTTAAATAGTGAAGGGAGAGTGCACCAATAAGTCAAATGGAATATCAGCAGACTTAAACCAAAGACTCCTAATTTCTTTCTTTCCAAAATAAACAGTACACCTGCATAAGGGTACTGTCACACAGTGCAATTTTGATCGCTACGACGGCACGATCCGTGACGTCGCAGCGTCGTATGATTATCGCTCCAGCGTCGTAGACTGCGGTCACACGTTGCAATCACGGTGCTGGAGCGATGCCTAAGTCCCCGGGTAACAGTACATACTTACATTCCGGTGTCTGTCCCCCGGCGTTCTGCTTCTCTGCACTGTGTAAGCACCATAGCTGGAAAGCACAGCGGTGACGTCACCGCATCACCGCTGTGCTCGCTTTCCGGCCGGCAGGCGCTCACAGTGCAGAGAAGCTGAGACGCCGGAGGACAGACACCGGAATGTAAGTATGTACTGTTTGTTTTTTTTACATTTACGCTGGTAACCAGGGTAAACATCGGGTTACTAAGCGCGGCCCTGCGCTTAGTTACCCGATGTTTACCCTGGTTACAAGCGAACACATCGCTGTCACACACAACGATCCAGCAATGTCAGCGGGTGATCAAGCGACGAAAGAAAGTTCCAAACGATCTGCTACGACGTACGATTCTCAGCAGGGTCCCTGATCGCTGCTGCGTGTCAGACACTGTGATATCGTAACGATATCGCTAGAACGTCACGAATCGTACCGTCGTAGCGATCAAAATTGCACTGTGTGACAGTACCCTAACTCATCTGAATGGTCATGTAGACTCCAAAGAGGACTTGGGATCAGTTAACGTTTGTGATCTTCTGATCCCAGATGCAGGATAGGTCCCAGCAGGGTGTGGCACACTTGTGACAAAAACTCAGTGTGCATAAAACCTTAGGCCTCTTTCACAGGTCCGTGTCTCCAGTATGTGTGGTGACAGTTCGCAGGCAGTGGCTGAGGAATATCCCGATCATCTGCTTCTGCTGTCACTGTTATTAGCGGCAGCAGCTTTCGGATGATGGGAGTTATTGTTCCAAAAGCCCCCACCTGTTGTCATCATTCGGACTTTAATATAATTCTCATCATTCTCCTCTGCTCCCGCCGATCGCTGGAAGAGCAGGGGAGAATGATGAGAGGGTCTTCAGCACCCGCTGCCGGGGAACAGAGCTTACCATAGCGCTTCTTCCCTGGCTGTCGTCCGTGTGCTACTGATGCAGCACACAGTTGCCACACGTGTGCCGCAAACGAATTACACACACAGACACAAGGACACGTATATCTCCGGTACCGTTTTTTCTGGTACTGGAAATATCAGGACGTTTGAAACCAGCCTTAGAGATCTTGTGTAGACAATGACTTGATGGCTCAGCATTGTATTGATGGCAATATATAAATAATACATACATTTGTTTATAACAATTGTGAGAGATGGTCTTGGTCTTGGTCTTTGCCCAACTCCATTTTCTCAGTTATGAGTAGTATGCATTTCTCTATTTTTATAATGCGGCGATGTAAGTGAATTTACTAAGACTTTAATTACTGTTTTACAATAAGTATGGCTTAACAGTATTGTGATGAACTAAACCAGAAAAAACTATAAGAATTTAATCTTAAATTAGATGTGCGAGCAGTACAAGTCAATTAAAGCTTCATAAGAACATAACTATAAAGTCACAGCACGCAGCCTTGCCTCAGTCATGAAAACGGAAATTCTCCAAGGTCCTCTTGAAGCAAAAAAGTTTACAGCCCATATATCAACAACAGAGTTGAGTAAAATGTGTTCAGTTTTAAAGAAGAAATAAGGAGGGTATTTGTCTTTCTGAGTGATTGCTCTCTGTGCATTCAATAATAATCTTGAAAGAAATTTCTTTGAGAACGGTTATGTTTCAAGTCTATAAAGAATAGTTCACAATAGGGGGAGTCCTGTGACTATAGCTGCAGGGGGAACTGGTGACATCCAGGAAAACTGTCAACTCTGCTGGCAATGGCAAGTAACTTGTGTTCGCGCAGGCATCTGTAAGTCACTACTACTGTGAGTAAAGATGGTCAAATATAACTCCTAAGGTTAAAACTGCTAGTGTTGAAAATATGAAATGCAGCTAGTGTATTAGAGGTAACATATTATAGTCAGGATCCAATAGTTGGCAAAGCCTTGTATTGTAGAGTCTATAAAGCTTACATGCTGTTACAGTTTGGAAATTTTTGCTTCAGTGTTATATGGACTAATGAATAAAGTAGTATATGATGGCGGTGTTAAAAGTGGCAAACGAAAAATTAATTTACTGCTAAATTGGCGATAACATTAGAAATAGAACAGAAGAGTTGGTTTTGCATAATATATACTAAGCAATTGATGAGGGATAATAATCTGCTCATGTAATTTTATATAAGGATTACATGTATTATTTTTACTCTTATTTGTAAGTTGCTGTAATTTACTGACAATGTTGAACAGTTTAGATAACAAATATTTACAGCAGTGGCCCCCAACTTGTGACTCAGGAGCCATGTACATTTTGTGGCCCACTGGACAGGCTGAGTTGTAACCATATTTTCGGCATTGTACTTGTATCCTAACCTCAAATAGTGTGATTAATTAGCATTTTATTTATTTTCTTCAGGATGCAGATAGGTTTAGGCTCTGTTCATATTATATTTTGGTCCTCATTTTATTTCTCAACAGGGAAAGTTGAATATTTATCCATAGACCCTTGTTTATTTGTTTATATATTATTTTTCACTATTCAGTACATTTTATAACTTTTTACAATAGGGGGAACTTAGAAGCATATTCCATAGTAAAGGAATATGCTTATCCAGTAGGACATTACATTTCCCATCAGAGGTATATGTCCAATATAGAGCGCTGGTCTGGTATCACTTTCATCAGTTGACAAAATCTGTAAATGAAGAAATACAGTATTGTCAGAAAGCCTGATGCTCCATGTTCACCCTCTTTTCATATAGGCTAGGTTTGATCATCCCTTGGTTACTGTATTTTTCTTGTTTTACTGATTCTTGATTTCTTGACTTCTGCTAATATCAGTTTCCATATCTGGTGGCTGCTTTCCATGATTTAGACCTTCTGACTATAATACTTTCTCAAACTCTGGTTCCGTACCTCAAGTCCTGTTGGTGAATGAGTGATGATGACTGATTAAGTAGACTGAGTTTTAGAAATCTCTGGTTTACAACTCTTCTATAAGATAGGGAAATAAAAGTTCCCATTTTATTGTTAGTTTATGATGCACAAATATATTTGTGAGAAACTTAAAAAACAAAAACAAAATAATTTCTTAGTTATTGTACCTCCAATGAGCCTTGTTTCTAAGTTGCTCACTATCTAGGGCTTGTCAGGGGCTAAACAGACAGAATCAATGTTGTCTCTGATCCTGGCCTAGAGGAGGAACCCAGCTGTCAGAAACCTGAGCACCCACTACAACTATCCATGGTCTCCAAAGGCATCATATACAGTACCATTGAACAAAGTCTCTTAGCAACTTAGAAAAAAGGCTTGAAGACACCAGCTGTAGTGCCTCATTCAAATATTAAGCAAGAGTAGTTGTGGTACTAGAACACTCATAAAGACACTGTACACAGTGCAAAGCAAGAGGATCATTCAGTTTTTCGTAGACACTTGAAGGCAACAACTGGTGGGCTTCATTAAAATATTTTGAAAGTGTAGTTGATGTACTCCTACACTTACAAAGGCTTTGCACAAAGTGTAAAGATAGGAAAAAAAATGATAAAGAGGAAATACAGTCATCCATAGACCCTTAAAGGCAACAACTTGCAGGCCTCAATAAAATATTTTGAAAGTGCAGTTGATGTACTCCTACAATCAAAGGCTTTGCACAAATAGGAAACAAGTATAAGGTCACTCAAATATAGAAATGTGCTAATGGTGAGTGCAGAGGCCGAGGCCGTGGGCAAGGTGAAACTGTGTCTGCTGCGGGAGCACAAAAAACAAATACATCATGTCTACCTAGCTCTCTGTCCCGCTTTGTAGGGGGGTGCAAAACACCACTCTTGAAGCCAGACCAGTGTGAAAAGGTTGTTGGATGGATAGCAGATAATGCTTCCAGACAGTTTGTAAGCTCCACCTTGTCTTCCAAATGGTTCAGTCTCAGTAACCATGATTTTGGACCACATAATCCTCACCCTGATCCTCGTTCCTCTCACCATGCCAAATGCCCGGGGACAAGTGATCCCATGCTTGGACACTCCAAAGAACTGTTTACATTTCCATTTACAGATTCTGGCCGCTCGCCCTTGTCGTTTCAAGTGGGACATGAGGAGATCGTAGGTAGTAATACTCAAATATTTGAACAGCTACGGTCACAAGAAGGCGGCGGTGGGAAAATGCAATTACTCTCGTAAGAGGTAGATGATGATTAGACACGATTGCCAACAAATGATGTTGTTAAGTCAGAAAGTCAGGAGGATGACCAGGGTGAAAAAGTGGAAGATGAAGTGGTGGACGATGAACTCAGTGACCAAACCTGGGAATGTGACATGCAGAGCAAAGACAGCAATGCTGAGTAGGAGGTATCAGCAGCACCACAACAGGCAAGAATAGGCAGTGGGGTGGCCAGAGACACAAGGCGGGCAACTGTTCCCCAGTGAAGTTGCCAAGCCAAGGGTTAGATGTTCCCGAGTCTGATGCTTTTTTGAAGACAGTCCAGTTAACCCAAAAAAGGCTATTTGCAACATTTTCCAACATCAGAAGGGGCAGCACAACTACCAGCCTGACCACCACCAGTATGCTCAAGCACATCACAGCAAAGCACCTGACTAGTTGGGCCGAATCACAACTAATCTCACTGAATTATACGCGAGAAGAAGAAATCCAAATAACATTTAAAACCAATATTTATTGATAGATAAAAATAATATGATAACAAAAGCAAAGAATACCGTAGGGGACACCTCAGTACAAGGATATATGTATATATACACTCAATAAGATATGTAATAGTTAATACTAGAGAATAACTCTACTGCACTCAGAAAATGCCCACAAAAACATAACAGATCAATATGGACCCAATTCCAAAAAGTAACGTCCACAGCAAGGCAGTTTTGCATCAAATGGTCACATAATATGGCTAACATTCAATGCCCAGACAATACTATAATAACCTTAGAAGAGGTAATGTTATACAGCACAGTGGCCTCTATTTACTCTGGCAAAAATGCTGATCAAAAACACCTGTGATCCAAAACAACCAACTCTAGTGGACAAGTGTGGAAACATGATATCATAAAATGCATCCCCATCCCCGGAAGAAGCAGGAGGCGAAACGCGCATCGGGGTTAGGGGACACCATAAGCACAAGGTATTATACTCGCTTACTGCATTATATGATAGCATGTTTCCACACTTGTCCACTAGAGGTGGTTGTTTTGGATCACAGGTGTTTTTGATCAGCATTTTTGCCAGAGTAAATAGAGGCCACTGTGCTGTATAATATTACCTCTTCTAAGGTTATTATAGTATTGTCTGGGCATTGAATGTTGGTCATATTATGTGACCATTTGATGCAAAACTGCCTTGCTGTGGACGTTACATTTTGGAATTAGGTCCATATTGATCTATTATGTTTTTGTGGGCATTTTCTGAATGCAGTAGAGTTATTCTCTAGTATTAACTATTATATATCTTATTGAGTGTATATATACATATACAGTATTCTTGTACTGAGGTGTCCCCTATGGTATTCTTTGCTTTTTTTATCATGTTATTTTTAATATATATCAATAAACATTGGTTTTAAATGTTATTTGGGATCTCTTCTTCTTCTCGCGCATAATTATGTGAGATTTTTTGTTTTATATACCACCATAATGTAAGACTATCTATGTTAAACTGTTTAGATGACTAATTGATTACAGAAAAAAAGCATTTCAATGGTATGTGGTAGTTTTACATACCACTGTAATGTAACACTAACCACGTTAAACATGACATTGACAATATAGACAATTTTTTGTCATGTGCAGCAGCTATAAATTTAGCAATGAACTGCAAAGCCCTAAGCCCTGCCTAGAGGCTGTATGCTGCCACTCTCCCTGCTCTTGTAACTATTCCTAGGCTAAATGCAGAATGTATCTGATACAAAGAGCATAGCACAGGATTAATCCTTAGAAGGACTGTTAGTATGATGGTTGAGCATCAGCATCAGTATCGGCACTAGAGGACTCTGATTAAACTGCGTACACACAAGCCTGGGTAACTGTTCTCTACCTCCAATCACAACTGTCCCTGAGCTGTGAATTGGTGTCAGTTAGCCAAGCGAGGAATCGCCTGTCCTTTTTTAACCTCTGATGAGGTAATGCGGCCAATCAATTACAGTAATGCCACTAACAATATGGCTAAGGCATTAAAGTAACTGTCAGGCCAACCCAGCATGATTATTGGCTGTGTAACAGGCATCAAACATACGGGACAGGGATTCGAGCTTCAAATCCGGGCACCAACAAATGCTTGTCCAGTAACTAGCACATCCGAGCACCCAAATACTCGAGTGATATCCGAGTATCGCCGAGCACATTCGCTCATCCCTATTGATGACTCTTAATTTTTCATATTTTCTGAGATTTATAGTAATTATAGTAATGTGGTTAAAATATAAAGTAAAATTGCTTTATTGAAAATCTAAAATGCATTGTGAACTTTGTAAATGAAAGCTAAAAAACAATATGCAAAAAATTGTACAGGATTAAGGCTCCAAATAAGTGGAGTTTTAGGGGGTAATTCAGTATGCGATCTTGTTTACTACTTTGATTTGGCAGAATTAACTGTAAGGCTATGTGCACACGTTCAGGATTTCTTGCAGAAATTTCCTGAGCAAAACCGGACATTTTCTGCAAGAAATCCGCATACGGTTTTTTTGCATTTTTCTGCGTGTTTTTTATGCGTTTTTGTTTTGCGGATTTTTCCAGAGATTTCCCAATGCAATGATATAAAGGGAAATCTGCAAAATTAATGAACCGCGATGCTTTTTTTTCGTGGAAAAAAACGCATCATGTACACAAAAATTGCGGAATGCATTCTAAATGATGGGATGCATAATGTATGCGTTATTTATGCATTTTTGTAGTGTTTTTACAGCGAAAAAACGTGAAAAAAATGCAAAAAATCCACAACGTGTGCACACAGCCTAAATCGGACCTTTACTGAATACCAATATTATAATAGTCTTCATTTTAGTCAGAGAAAATCATTAAAAAGATGCATACAGCTGTATATTCACAAACTCTGCTACTATTATATATCACAAATGTTTCAATAATTCTCATTTGAAAAAACAAAACATATGTTTCCAAAACTTTAATATGGACAGTTTATCCTAAGGAGAGAACGTTAATTATGGATTGTGGAAAAGAATGTGACATTTAGGCAGGTGTAACTTTCCATTTTTGTTTATCAGGTATAGCTCTTTACATTTTATATTGGTTTGTTCAGATATTACTGTTCCATGTCATTTACTTGAATGGAATTTAGTTGCAAAAAACTGCAGTATAATTTATCACTAGTCATGAGTGAGTATACTCATTGCTCGGGTTTTCCCGAGCATGCTCGAGTGGTCTCCGAGTATTGGTTATAGGATGTTTCACCCCCAGCAGTTCGTCCCCAGCAGTTCATCCCTGGGTACAACCTGTTCGTGCCGCCAAGTTGAGTCGCAGGGCAGTAGGGTACTCGTACCGGGTCTTGTACTTGAAGGTGACATCACGGTGGCTGCGACCCGGTCCATGGCCCTGGGCGCCCAAGTAAAGGGAAAGGTCTTCAAAGGGAGTTTAAGAATAAAATTTGTTTATGACGCCATTCAGTCAGTAGGGACTGACGCTGCTTAAAGGGGTCCTCTGGGGTGATGGTATGGAAATTGGATGGTATAACTTCCCACAGGTGAAGTAAATGTACCTGGGGGCGAACTGCTGGGGGCAAACTGCTGGGGGCGAACTGCTGGGGGTGAAACATCCAATTCTCCCGAGTATTTGTAAATGCTCGGAGATTTAGTTTTTGTCAATGCAGCTGCATTATTTATGGCTGCTAGCCAGCCTGAGTACGTGTGGGGGTTGCCTGGTTGCTAGGGAATCCCCACATGTATTTAAGCTGTCTAGCAGCCGCAAATCATTCAGCTGCATCAACAGAAACGAAATCTCCGAGCACTCACAAATACTTGGAGACCACCCGAGCATGCTCGGGAAAACCCGAGCAACGAGTGTACTCAATCATCACTATTTATAGCAACTGCAAATAGTATAGAGCAGTGTCTGGAAAACAGAGAAGTGGAAGTGTTGGTAATGAGGAGACTCCATCAATATCAAAGTCCTGTAAAATTGCTTTAATTAAATTTGTAATGTGCAGAGTTACATAAATGTAATATTAACTAATTAAATTTTTTTAATCCTAGGCTATGGATTTCAACTACTCTTCAAGCCCCTTCACTGTATTGCCAGTACGATCTACTTATAGCATCAGTCTACATTTACTTCTATTTGACCTGGAAAAAGTTTTAGAACTTTTACAGTCCTCTCAAGCCAATGGACTAAAGTCAGCAAACTCTTTCCATAGCTATGATGCACTGAAAACAGCCAAGAGTTCCTCTGAAAAGAGACCATTGACACTAAAACGAAATAAAACTGCCGGATCATTGCATCAGATGGATGGACCAGTCTCTGAATCTACCACTAAAGAAACTATCAGCAGACTAGTTGAAGAAAGTAGTAGTGGCATCAAAAGACACAAGAAGTTCAAAAGCACCAAGAAAAACAAGAGCCAGTCTTCAGGCAAAATAGATGTTAACATGGTAACTGATGCAGCAAAACTCATACTCTCCTGTCTCTTACCTTGGGGTATAGACAAAGAACTGGACAATTTTTGCGTTCAGCATTTAGACATCCTAAAGCTTCAAGGATCTGTCACGTTTGGAGTGATATCAGGCATAGATCACTTGTGCTTGATGTTACCTGGGTGGAATCAAATAAACCATGACATGACTGGAGAACATTCACATAATCTATTGTCAAAGAAAGTGATTGAACTCTCTGCAAAATATTCTCTTGCAGCACAGAAACATCATAGCAAAAAGGAGCGAGTGGAGAGTTCCATCACAAATGCAATAAGCCTTCAAACTCTTCTATATTTCCTAAAAAAGTTATTTTATGTCAGTAAATCGCTGAAGATGGAATTGATTTCAAAATGTAGCAGTGAGTCTGGCAGGTAAAATATATTTTAAAAAATATTATCTTTCTTTTATTTTGAGATCCCATAAGCAAACATTGGCACTATATTTTAAAATGCTCCATGTTATGAACTATACTGTAGAAGAACAATTTCTGGAGAACTAACACTTCTGGCCTTCAAGTTCCTGTCAATTTTATATATTTTTTAGGATAATACAAATGTTATTCAGAACTCTTAGAAGATATAACCAGTCATAATATTCCTGTAATAATTACAATAAAGTTATTATATCATATTTTGTTAACATTTTACTAAAGACTTTCTTCCTGATCATCCTTTACATTGACAAATGGGTTTTTATTAATTTGTTATTATCAGATATTCTTTATATAATGGCCAGAAAAGAGATGGTTGTACTTTTGAAGCAAATTTGGCTTAGAGCTGTACCAAGGAGAAAAATATAAGGGGTAATCTATTCTTGACAATTAAACCCTTTAAAGGGGTATTTTCAGTTTATTAAATTACTTTATTTAGTTAACAACGTGAAAATAAGTAAGTTTACAATTGACTTGCATTTTCTATCTGCTATGCTTCTCTTGATATGAGAGAATTTATCTTACATAATAATGTACAGCTTGTTTCCATGGAGCTCAGCAACCAATGCTTGGCCAAGTGTGCACAGTGGTAATATTCCAAGCTGAGGAGTTAACTCTTAAGAACCCAGCCACCTCTCTCCAGGCCATTGGTTCCTATACAGCAGATAACTGTTCAGCCCCCACTGCTCCCAGATGAGTTCTCCTTATCAAGGCTCTTACTTTATTGAGATAGTTCAAATACACTGTTATATCTACTTATAAATATACAACCCCTGCAAAAATTATGGAATTACCAGCCTTGGAGGATGTTCATTCAGTTGTTTAATTTTGTAGAAAAAAAGCAGATCACAGACATGGCACAAAACTAATGTAATTTCAAATGGCAACTTTCTGGCTTTAAGAAACACTAAAATAAATCAAGAACAAAAAATGTGGTAGACAGTAATGGTTACTTTTTAACCAAGCATAGGGAAAAATTATGGAGTCACTCAATTCTGAGGAAAAAATTATGGAATCATGAAAAGCAAACAAACAAAAAACACTCCAAAACTAGTATTTTGTTGCACCACCTCTGGCTTTTATAACAGCCTGCAGTCTCTGAGGCATGGACTTAATGAGTGTCAAACAGTACTCTTCATCAATCTGGCTCCAACTTTCTCTGATTGCTGTTGCCAGATCAGCTTTGCAGGTTGGAGCCTTGTCATGGACCATTTTCTTCAACTTCCACCAAAGACTTTCGATTGGATTGAGATCCGGACTGTTTGCTGTTATGATCCTTAGTGGCTGAGGATCACAGAACTGACGAGCTAAGTAACTGAACATAGAACGAGCTCTAGGGAGGTGGTAACTGGACTGACCGCAATCCTGATTCTAACCAAACACACTAAAGGTAGCCGGTGAACGTGCCTGAATTCCTAGACGTCACGACGCAGCCTGAGAAACTAGCTACCCCTAGAGATAGAAAGTAAGACCTCACTTGCCTCAGAGAAATAACCACAAAGATATAGAAAGCCCCCAACAAATAATAACGGTGAGGTAAGGGGAAAATACAAATGAAGAAATGAAAACAGATTCAGCAAATAAGGCCCGCTAGTACTAGATAGCAGAAGACAGATAGGAAACTGTGCGGTCAGTAGAAAACCCTATACAAAATATCCACGCTGAGAATTCAAGAACCCCCCACACCAACTAACGGTGTGAGTGGAGAAACTCAGCCCTCTAGAGCTACCAGCAAGCAAGGAAATCACATATTAGCAAGCTGGACAAGGACAGATAATAAACCAAGAAACATATTGAACACTGATGATCAAAAAATGAACAAACAGAAACTTGGAGAGACTGATAACGAAGGTAGTCAGGAGAGATCAAAATAGCACTGAATACATCGACATCAGGCAACAACTGAAAGTCCAGGTGAGCTAAATAGGAAACCAACCAGCAGATAACGAGACAGCTGATCCCAGCCACAGACCTGCAGAATGACAAAAAGAGCCACCAGAGCCACCAGAGCCACCAGAGGGAGCCCAAAGATAGCACTCACACAGTACCACTTGTGACCACAAGAGGGAGCCCAAAAACAGAGTTCACAACAGTACCCCCCCCTTGAGGAGGGGTCACCGAACCCTCATCAAAACCCCCAGGGCGATCAGGATGAGCAACATGGAAGGCATGAACCAAATCGGCCGCATGAACATCAGAGGCAACAACCCAGGAATTATCCTCCTGACCATAGCCCTTCCACTTAACCAAATACTGAAGCCTCCGTCTAGAAATACGAGAATCCAAGATCTTCTCCACTACGTACTCCAATTCTCCCTCAACCAGCACCGGAGCAGGGGGCTCAACAGAAGGAACCACAGACACAGGGTTAAGGATTTCCAAAATCTTATAAGGACCGATGAAGCGAGGCTTGAACTTAGGAGAGGAGACCTTCATAGGAACATACCGAGAAGACAGCCATACCAAATCCCCAACACGAAGTTGGGGACCCACACCGCGACGGCGGTTGGCAAAGCGCTGAGCCTTCTCCTGTGACAACTTCAAATTGTCCACCACATGGTTCCAAATCTGCTGCAACCTATCCACCACAGAATCCACCCCAGGACAGTCAGACGGCTCCACCTGATCCGAGGAAAAACGAGGATGAAAGCCAGAATTACAAAAAAAAGGCGAAACCAAAGTAGCAGAACTAGCCCGATTATTAAGGGCAAACTCGGCCAATGGCAAAAAAGTAACCCAATCATCCTGATCAGCAGAAACAAAACATCTTAAATAAGTATAAAAAGGTCTGATTAGTTCGCTCGGTTTGGCCATTCGTCTGAGGATGGAAGGCAGACGAAAAAGACAAATCAATGCCCATCTTAGCACAAAAGATCCGCCAAAATCTGGACACAAACTGGGATCCTCTGTCTGACACAATATTTTCAGGGATGCCGTGTAAGCGAACCACATTCTGAAAAAATAGAGGAACCAAATCGGAGGAGGAAGGCAACTTAGGCAAGGGCACCAAATGGACCATTTTAGAAAAACGATCACACACCACCCAGATGACAGACATTCTCTGAAAGACTGGAAGATCCGAAATAAAATCCATGGAAATGTGCGTCCAAGGCCTCTTTGGGACAGGCAAAGGCAAAAGCAAACCGCTGGCACGAGAACAGCAAGGCTTAGCCCGAGCACAAATCCCACAGGACTGCACAAAGGAACGCACATCCCGCGACAAGGAAGGCCAACAGAAGGATCTAGCCACCAAATCTCTGGTACCAAAAATCCCAGGATGACCTGCCAACACCGAAGAATGAACCCCGGAAATAACTCTGCTGGTCCATCTATCTGGGACAAACAGTCTCTCTGGTGGACAACGGTCAGGTCTATCCGCCTGAAATTCCTGCAGCACTCGTCGCAAATCTGGGGAAATGGCAGACAAAATCACTCCCTCTCTGAGGATACCAGCCGGCTCTGAAACTCCCGGAGAGTCAGGCACAAAACTCCTAGAAAGAGCATCAGCCTTCACGTTCTTCGAACCAGGCAGGTACGAGACCATGAAATCGAAACGGGAGAAAAACAACGACCAACGAGCCTGTCTAGGATTCAGCCGCTTGGCACACTCGAGATAGATCAGATTTTTGTGATCAGTCAAGACCACCACACGATGCTTAGATCCCTCGAGCCAATGTCGCCACTCCTCAAATGCCCACTTCATAGCCAACAACTCCCGATTACCAACATCATAATTCCGCTCGGCAGGCGAAAACTTTCTTGAAAAGAAGGCACAAGGCTTCATCACAGAGCAATCAGAGCTTCTCTGCGACAAAACAGCCCCTGCTCCAATCTCAGAAGCATCAACCTCGACCTGAAAAGGAAGAGATATATCAGGCTGACATAAAACTGGAGCCGAAGAAAACCGGCGCTTCAGCTCCTGAAAGGCTTCCACAGCCGCAGAAGACCAATTAGTCACATCAGAACCCTTCTTGGTCAAATCCGTCAAGGGTTTAACCACGCCAGAAAAATTAGCAATGAAGCGACGGTAAAAATTAGCAAAACCCAAGAACTTCTGAAGACTCTTAACAGATGTAGGCTGAGTCCAGTCATGAATAGCCTGGACCTTGACTGGGTCCATCTCAATAGTAGAAGGAGAAAAAATAAAACCCAAAAAGGAAACCTTCTGTACTCCGAAGAGACATTTTGAGCCCTTCACAAATAAGGCATTAGCACGCAGGACCTGAAATACCATCCTGACCTGCTTCACATGGGACTCCCAATCCTCAGAAATACCAAAATGTCATCCAGATACACAATCATAAATTTATCCAGATATTCTCGGAAGATGTCATGCATGAAGGACTGAAACACAGAAGGAGCATTAGAGAGTCCAAAAGGCATCACCAAGTACTCAAAATGGCCTTCGGGCGTATTAAATGCTGTTTTCCATTCATCCCCCTGCTTAATACGCACAAGGTTATACGCACCACGAAGATCTATCTTGGTGAACCAACTGGATCCCTTAATCCGAGCAAACAGATCAGACAATAATGGCAAAGGATACTGAAATTTGACCGTGATTTTATTTAGAAGACGATAATCTATACAAGGTCTCAGAGAACCATCCTTCTTGGCCACAAAAAGAATCCTGCACCAAGAAGGGATGAGGATGGCCGAATATGTCCCTTCTCCAAAGACTCCTTTATATAACTCCGCATAGCGGCATGTTCTGGTACAGACAAATTAAAAAGTCGTCCCTTAGGGAACTTACTACCAGGAATCAAATTTATAGCACAATCACAATCCCTATGAGGAGGCAGGGCACCGGATCTGGGCTCATCAAATACATCCTGGTAGTCCGACAAAAACTCAGGGACCTCAGAAGGAGTGGAAGAAGCAGTGGACACCAAAGGAGCATCGCCATGAATCCCCTGGCAACCCCAACTTGACACAGACATAGCTTTCCAATCCAGAACTGGATTATGGGCCTGCAACCATGGCAGACCCAAAACGACAACATCATGCAAATTATGCAGCACAAGAAAGCGAATCACCTCCTGATGTACAGGAGTCATGCACATGGTCACTTGAGTCCAATACTGAGGCTTATTCTCAGCCAATGGTGTAGCATCAATTCCCCTCAGTGGAATAGGGATTTTTAAAGGCTCCAGGACCAAACCACAGCGCCTGGCAAAAGACAAATCCATCAGATTCAGGGCAGCACCTGAATCCACAAAAGCCATAACCGAGTAGGATGACAAAGAACAAATTAAAGTAACAGACAAAATGAATTTAGGCTGTATAGTACCAACGGTGACAGATTTAGCGATTTTTTTTAAGCGCTCAGAGCATGCTGAGATAACATGAGTAGAATCACCACAGCAAAAGCACAACCCATTTTGACGTCTATGACTTTGCCGCTCAATTCTGGTCAGAATTCTGTCACATTGCATAGACTCAGGTCTCTGTTCAGAAAACACCGCCAGATGGTGCGCAGATTTGCGCTCCCGCAAACGCCGATCAATCTGAATGGCCAAAGCCATTGAGTCATTCAGACTTGCAGGCGTGGGGAACCCCACCATAACATTCTTAATGGCTTCAGAAAGACCTTCTCTGAAATTTGCAGCCAGGGCACACTCATTCCATTGAGTAAGCACTGACCATTTCCTAAATTTTTGACAATACACCTCTGCTTCATCCTGTCCCTGAGATAGGGCCAGCAAAGCCTTTTCTGCCTGGTTCTCAAGATTAGGTTCCTCATAAAGCAGTCCAAGCACTAGAAAAACCGCATCCACATTCAGCAATGCAGGATCTCCTGGCGCCAGGGAGAAAGCCCAATCTTGAGGGTCGCCACGTAACAAGGAGATAACAATTTTAACTTGCTGAGCGGAATCACCAGAGGAACGAGGTCTCAAGGAAAGAAATAATTTACAATTATTCTTAAAATTCAGAAACCTAGATCTATCTCCAGAAAACAACTCAGGAATAGGTATTTTTGGCTCTGACATAGAACTGTGAACAACAAAATCCTGAATGCTTTGCACCCTTGCAGCAAGATGGTCCATACTAGAAGTCAGACTCTGAATATCCATGTCTGCGGCTGAACTCAAAGCCACCCAGAGATTAAGGGGATGAGAGAAGCTGGACAGACTGCAGCAAAGGGAGAAAAAAAAAAATTGCACTCAGGACTTCTCTTATCCCACTTCTGCGATGCATTAAACACTCTTTGGCCTGCTGTATTGTTATGATCCTTAGTGGCTGAGGATCACAGAACTGACGAGCTAAGTAACTGAACATAGAACGAGCTCTAGGGAGGTGGTAACTGGACTGACCGCAATCCTGATTCTAACCAAACACACTAAAGGTAGCCGGTGAACGTGCCTGAATTCCTAGACGTCACGACGCAGCCTGAGAAACTAGCTACCCCTAGAGATAGAAAGTAAGACCTCACTTGCCTCAGAGAAATAACCCCAAAGATATAGAAAGCCCCCAACAAATAATAACGGTGAGGTAAGGGGAAAATACAAACGAAGAAATGAAAACAGATTCAGCAAATGAGGCCCGCTAGTACTAGATAGCAGAAGACAGATAGGAAACTGTGCGGTCAGTAGAAAACCCTATACAAAATATCCACGCTGAGAATTCAAGAACCCCCCACACCAACTAACGGTGTGAGGGGAGAAACTCAGCCCTCTAGAGCTACCAGCAAGCAAGGAAATCACATATTAGCAAGCTGGACAAGGACAGATAATAAACCAAGAAACATATTGAACACTGATGATCAAAAAATGAACAAACAGAAACTTAGCTTCTCTTGGAGAGACTGATAATGAAGGTAGTCAGGAGAGATCAAAATAGCACTGAATACATCGACAGCAGGCAACAACTGAAAGTCCAGGTGAGCTAAATAGGAAACCAACCAGCAGATAACGAGACATCTGATCCCAGCCACAGACCTGCAGAATGACAAAAAGAGCCACCAGAGGGAGCCCAAAGATAGCACTCACACAGTACCACTTGTGACCACAAGAGGGAGCCCAAAAACAAAGTTCACAACAGTTTGCAGGCCATGACATTGACCTTACGTGCCTTTTTTCAAGGAATGTTTTCACAGTTTTTGCTCTATGGCAGTATGCATTATCATCTTGAAAAATGATTTAATCATCCCAAACATCCTTTCAATTGATGGGATAAGAATAGTGTCCAAAATATCAACATAAACTTGTGCATTTATTGAAGATGTAATGACAGCCATCTCCCCAGTGCCTTTTCCTGACATGCAGCCCCATATCATCAATGACTGTGGAAATTTGCATGTTCTCTTCAGGCAGTCATCTTTATAAATCTCATTGGAACGGCACCAAACAAAAGTGCCAGCATCATCACCTTGCCCAATGCAGATTCGCGATTTATCACTGTATATGGCTTTCATCCAATCATCCACAGTCCACAATTGCTTTTCCTTAGCCCATTGTAACCTTGTTTTTTAATATTAGGTGCTAATGATTGCTTTCGTTTAGCTTTTCTGTATGTAAATCCCATTTCCTTTAGGCGGTTTCTTACAGTTCGGTCACAGACGTTGACTCCAGTTTCCACCCATTTGTTCCTCTTTTGTTTTGATATGCATTTCCTGTTTTGGAGACATATTGCTTTAAGTTTCCGGTCTTGATGCTTTGATGTCTTCCTTGGTCTACCAGTATGTTTGCCTTTAACAACCTTCCCATGTTGTTTGTATTTGATCCAGATTTTAGACACAGCTGACTGTGAACAACCAACATCTTTTGCAACATTGCATGATGATTTACCCTCTTTTAAGAGTTAGATAATCCTCTCCTTTGTTTCAATTCTCTCCTGTTGGAGCCATGATTCATGTCAGTCCACTTGGTGCAACAGCTCTCCAAGGTGTGATCACTCCTTTTTAGATGCAGACTATCAAGCAGATCTAATTTGATGCAGGTGTTAGGCTATGTTCACATTTGCGTTGTGCGCCGCAGCGTCGGCGACGCAACGCACAATGCAAATGTGAACGCATGCACAACGCAGCGTTTTGTGATGCATGCGTCCTTTTTTTGCTTTATTTTGGACGCACAAAAAATGCAACTTGCTGCGTCCTGTGTGCCCTGACGCGTGCGCCGCAGCGACGCATGCGTCACAAAACGCAAATGCAACGCATGTCCATGCGCCCCCATGTTAAATATAGGGGTGCATGACGCATGCGGCGACGCAGCGGCGCCCGACGCTGCGTCGCACAACGCTAATGTGAACGTAGCCTTATTTTGGGGTATGAAAATTTACAGGGTGATTCCATAATTTTTTCCTCAGAATTGAGTGATTCCATAATTTCCCCCCAATGCTTGGTTAAAAAAAGTAACCATTACTGACTACCACATTTTTTATTCTTGATTTATTTTAGTGTTTCTTAAAGCCAGAAAGTTGCCATCTGAAGTGACTTTAGTTTTGTGCCATGTCTGTGATCTGCTTTTTTCTACAAAATGAAACAACTGAATGAACATCCTCCAAGGCCGGTGATTCCATAATTTTTGCCAGGGGTTGTAGTCATAGTAGTGTACACTTCAGAACAAATCAAGTAGCTGAAAATGTTACAGGTGAACTATAATGCTCAGTGGAAGTTCTGCTGAGGCTGCAGTTCTACTACTGACCAAAACTGTAGATGAAGGTGTAGTGTCCCTAGAAACCAGGAAAGAAGGAGACTAAAAAGACGTGAGCTGCTTCATGCAGAAGTAGAGAATTGTCATTAACAGAGGTATGGCCTTTACTGTAAGGAATACGTGAGTTGTTTTTCCCTTAATAGTTTGCAGTAGTGAAAGCCAACATACCAGTAGACACTAGGAGCTAAACAGATTTGTATTTGTATGAAATACAGAGTCATAGGATAGCACATCCAGGAGGCATCACAAGTTAAATCCAAGTAATGGAGCAGAGCAACCTTTACAGATCACAAAACATATTGCTCAGTAAAGGAAATGAGGCGAGGGTCACATTTAAAGGGAATCTGTCAGCAGGTTTTTTGCTATGCACTCTGAAAGCCGTATAACATAGGGAACAAGAGCCTGATTCCAGGAATGTGTCACTTATTGGACTGCATACTGTAGTTTTGATAGAATCCCTGTATTCTAAGGTGTTCAGGTAGCAGTAGTCAGATTGTTAATTCCTGTGTAACTCCTTACTCTCCCCTGATTGGCAGCTTCCTGTGTACACTGTACATAGACAGCAATCTGCCAATGAGTGGTGGAGGTTGCACAAAGTAGCCTGACTGGCCTACAGGTGACAGTTAGTCTGACAGTGATAATTTGCTGCTGATAAAACACAATGTAATGAAACTACAGTAGACAGCCTAATATTCACATTCCTGGAATCAGGTTCTATTGCTCCATATTATGCTGCTCTCCGATTACATAGCAAAAACCTGCTGACATATTCCCTTTAAATGTGAAAGCATCACTTTGAATATGGGAGCAGTGTGGTAATGACAGTAAGCAGAAAGGGCTGTTGGCTGTTGTAACTAGGTAAACAGCTGCATTATTTATAACCTAGAATATCTGAAAGTCTGAGATGTACTAGGTTACAGTGATGCTGGATTAAAGATGTTTTACTGTTCCTATGCATTGGACTGGTACTTTATGCTAATGTAATATTTTATATTCTGTTTCTATAAACCTAAATTATGATTTTTTTTTTTTGCAGTCAGGAGAAAATTGAGTTTACTCGTGGAAAATGGAAGAGCACAGAACATTTTAGCTCCTCGTTTCCTGCCTTTGCAGACATTTTGCAAGGTAGGTATCCCATTCGTCTTGAACCTACAAAAGAAGGAGTATATCCCAGAATAAATATATATAAGAAGTGCAATTGCCAGCACTACCTAAGAGAGATAAAGTAGACAGCACCGCCAGTACCTCCGAGTAATGGTGTGTGACACACCTGGTTGCAGTGGAAGCTTGCCTTCGGATCTCGGGTGCTTAAGCCAAAATATCAGAGATGCATATCATGTCCATAGAAAAAAGAAAAGGCAATAGCACTCACCGATCCTTAAAATGGGTAATCCTTCATTCAAGCACAATACAAACCTCTTCTTACGATTTTTTGCTCCTACAAACCAGTTAGATGTTCCTAATCCATTTGTTACCTGCATTAAAGACCGCTGTGTTACATAGTCAACTTTATAAAAGACTCCTGTCCACAGACTCAATCAGTCAGACTCTAACCTCTACAACATGGACAAGACCAAAGAGCTTTATAAGGATAACAGGGACAAGATCATAGACCTGCACAAAGCTGGAATGGGCTACAAAACCATAAGTAGGATGCTGGGTGAGAAGGACACAATTGTTGGTGCAATAATAAGAAAATGGAAGAAATACAAAATTATTGTCAATCAACATCAATCTAGGGCACAGAGCAAAATCTCACCTCGAGGGGTATCCTTGATAATGAGGAAGGTGAGAGATCAGCCTAAAACTACATGGGGGAACTTGTTAATGATCTCAAGGCAGCTGGAACCACAGTCACCAAGAAAATCATTGGTAACACAATACACTGTAAAGGTTTAAAATCCTGCAGTGCCCACAAGGTCCCCCTGCTCAAGAAGGCACATGTGCAGGCCCATCTGAAGTTTGCCAATGAACGCCTAGATGATTCTGTTAGTGATTGGGAGATGGTGCTGCGGTCAGATGAGACAAAAATTGAGGTCTTTGTTGTTAACTCAACTCGCTGTGGTTGGAGGAAAAGAAATGCTGCCTATCACCCAAAGAATACTGTCCCCACTGTCAAGCATGGAGGTGGAAACATTATGTTTTGGGGGGTGTTTCTCTGCTAAGGGCACAGGACTACTTCACTGCGTCAATGGAAGAATGGATGGATGTATCGTAAAATTCTGAGTGACAGCCTCCTTCCATCCACCAGGACATTAAATATGGGTCGTGGCTGGGTCTTCCAGCAAGAAAATGACCCAAAACATACAGCCAAGGTATCAAAGGAGAGTCTCCAGACCTTAATTTTATAGAAAACCTATGTAGGGAGTTGAAGCTCTGAGTTGCCAAGCGACAGCCTCAAAATCTTAATGATTTAGAGATGATCTGCAAAGAGGAGTGGACCAAAATTCCTCCTGACATGTGCGCAAACCTCATCATTAACTACAAAACATCTGACTGCTATGCTTGCCAACAAGGGTTTTGCCACCAAGCATTAACTCTTGTTTGCCAGAGGGATCAAATGCTTATTTGTCACTGCAAAATGCAAATAAATATATATAATTTACACAATGTGATTTTCTGAATTTTATTTTTGATAGTCTATCTTTCAGTGTTAAAATTAACCTACCCCTGAAATTATAGACTTTCATGTGTCTGTCAGTGGGCAAACTTACAAAATCAGCAAGGGATCAAATGCTTATTTCCCCCACTGTATATACATATATTTACATAACTGTTATAGAATTATTTCCAATTATATGCAATTGTTCATAGTTTGGTTCATTTTTGTTCACCCTCTTTGCCCATATCTGTTATTGCTTTCCTGCGTGTTGTTGATATGACAGCCATGTTTTTCCATTCTGCCATTTTTCTCACCCTCATTTAAAATGTCATCACCGTTGTTGGGTGCATGTTCTTTTTTTCCGGTATGCACGCACTGTCTCCAATGCATTTCGCCTGCGATGTCACAAATGGCGCCACAGCACCTTCTTGTGACGTCGCCGCGATCTGAGTGATGGATGTGCGGCAACGCCAGCAAGCCATTGCATATGCCTTGTAATTAGCACCTGGGTGAGTTACATTTAATTGATTTGGAAATTATTTCAGTGCCTTTATCAATCCTGTTTGACACCAAACTATATCACTCCCTGAGGAAGCTCATGTGAAATGCACCTTGGAGTGAGGGGCGGTGGCAGTAACATCTCCAGCATGAACTCGGGTCAGTAAACTTTCCTTTGCCTACGCAGGCATTATACTTCAGTCTTTGATATAATTTCAACAGCCACTTTTTGGGCACTTGCACCTAATATAGTTATTGATCTCTTACCTGGTTTTGTATCCTCTTTTCCATGCTGCTGATGTTTCTCCGCCTCCTCTTTTTATGCATTTTGTCATTTTTAATCCTGTCTTGTATATTTAAGTTTTTTTTATCTTGTTTGTCATGTGGTGTCTCTAAAAAAATAATGGATTTATTGTACCTTGATATCTTTATCTTATATTACCCTAAGTAGTTTATTTTTGATTCTAGGTATGCCATTCGTGTAGTGATTAGAAGAAACTCTAGAAATGATTCATAAAGTTGTAGAAATTCTGCAAAGATTAAAGGGGTTAATCTCCTGCTGATCTATTCTACATTTTCTATATCTTTGCTTAGGGAACAATGGAGGACTTGTGAATCATCACATCACACGCTCTGTGCACTGTGAGGATTCTCCTGTACTGGTGCCAGGAGTGGCAGGTGCGTGACTACAAGTAGGGGATTTGTATACACATTGCCATGTGCCGACTAGAAGTGCATGGCTTCCCTCAATGTAAATGTATTGAGCGAGGTCAGACACATCTAGTTGGAGTGTTGCAGGAAGTTTGCAAATCACATACTTGCTGCCACATAACCTCCGGCAGTGGAGAATCCTCACAGCATGCAGTGAGCGAGATGTGAGTATTCACAAGTCTGCAGTCACATAGAGAAGCTACAAGTCTGCAGTCAAAGGCTGGACAACCCCTATGACAATCATCATATACATTTAACTACATGGGTGGTGGTTACAATATTTCAGTTAAATTAAATGGCCCAAAATATTTATCGTTCCTTCACTATTTGCTATTAAATTAAAGGCCAACAACATGCACATTAGATAAAAATTGGCTAAATCCACTGATTTTGGCAGGATGGGCTAAACATCTAATGAGTATAGGGATGTCCCAGCTGTTCCCTGGAAAATAATGTTGGCAAGAGAAGTATTCAGCTGTTGGAATTTCAGTTGAAAAATACTTTTCCTTAGCAGGGAAATATGCTACTGCGGGATGTTTCTGGCTGAGGCGCTTTCATGGAGAATGGTGGAGAACTCAGACAGGCCAAGCATTGCTGTGTATAGGGTAGGTAGGAGAGCTACTAACCAGATTAGTAGTTAGCATGCTCTCTTCAAGAGTTAACATCCATGATATTTGTTTTATCACTGTTGAGTTTATAAAAACTATTAGTAACACATGATAATACTATTATATACTGTATATGATTTATTTAACTTTCCTGACCCTAATTATTTATATAATGTTCACTTGTTCATTCATATAGATAAAAATGCTTCCAGTTTTCCGGATCGAGAAAATGTTTTCGTAATGAAAATAGTTTCTACTTGGAAAGATCAATCAGTACAGGTAAGTCTCTTGTATTGCACAGAGAGGTACAGTAATTGTTTCTGTCAGGTTCATAAAAACAGGGACCAAAAGCAATAAATATAATCGGGCCCCTGTCAGTTGAAGATTGCAAATTCAGAATTACCATCTAACATAGTCACACACAGTATATAGACACATAAATATTTCCTACAAAAATACAGATTCTCTCTTATACACAGACAAAACATCTAAGTTAAAATTCAGTGGGGTCTGTTATATTGTCTTTGCATCACATTTATTTTTGACATGCTTGACAATGGGTAATGCCTGACCTAAATTGTGATCACATGTGCCAAAATTGCAAAAAAAAAAAAAAAGTTACAATCGGTACGGAAAGTGATCAGACCCCTCTAAATTGTGCACTCTTTGTTTCAATGCAGCAATAAGGTAAATTCAAAAAAGTTTATTTTTTTCACATTATTGTACACTCTGCACCCCATCTTGACTAAAAATACAGAATTGTAGAAATTTTTGCAAATTAAATAAAAAAGAAAAACTCAAATATCGCATGGTCATAACTATTCAGACCCTTTGCTCAGACACTCATATTTAAGTCACATGCTGTCCATTTCCTTGTGATCCTCCTTGAGATGGTTCTACTCCTTTATTGAAGTCCACCTGTGTTTAATTAAACTAATAGGACTTGATTTGGAAAGGCACACACCTGTCTATATAAGACCTCACAGCTCACAGCGCATGTCAGACCAAATGAGAATCATGATGTCAAAGGAACTGGCCAAGGAGCTAAGAGACAGAATTGTGGCAAAGCACAGATCTGGCCAAGGTTACAACAGAATTTCTGCAGTACTCAAGGTTCCTAAGACCACAGTGGCCTCCATAAACCTTAAATGGAAGAAGTTTGGAACCACCAGAAGTCTTCCCAGACCTGGCCGCCCAGCAAAACTCAGCAATCGTGGGAGAAGAGCCTTGGGGAGAGAGGTAAAGAAGAACCCCAAGATCACTGTGGCTGAGCTCCAGAGATGCAGTAGGCAGATGGGAGAAAGTTCCACAAAGTCAACTAGCACTGCAGCCTTTCAACTGTTGGGCCTTTATGGCAGAGTAGCCCGATGGAATTATCTCCTCAGTGCAAGACTTATGAAAGACAGCACAGAGTTTGCTAAAAAACACATGAAGGACTCCCAGACTATGAGAAATAAGATTCTTTGGTCTGATAAGATGAAGATAGACCTTTGTGGTGATAATTCTAAGCGGTATGTGTGGAGAAAACCTGGCATTGCTCATCACCTACCCAATACAATCCCAACAATGAATCAAGGTGGTGGCAGCATCATGCTATGGGGGTGTTTTTCAGCTGCAGGAACAGGACGACTTGTTGTCATTGAAGTAAACATGAATGCGGCCAAGTACAGAGTTATCTTGAATGAAAACCTCTTCCAGAGTGCTCTGGACCTCAGACTTGGCTGAAGGTTCACCTTTCAACATGACAATGACTCTAAGCACACAGCTAAAATAACACAGCAGTGGCTTCAGAACAATTCTGTGACCATTCTTGACTGGCCCAGCCAAAGCCCTGATCTAAACCCAATTGAGAATCTCTGGAGAGACCTGTATATGGCTGTCCACCAATGTTCACCGTCAAACCTGATGGAACTGGAGAGGATCTGCAAGGAAGAATGGCAGAGGATCCCCAAATCCAGGTGTGAAAAACTTGTTGCATCATTCCCAAGACGACTCATGGCTGCACTACCTCAAAGGGTGCTTTTACTCAATACTGAGCAAAGGGTCTGAATTCTTATGACCATGTGATATTTCAGTTTTTCTTTTTTAATAAATTTGCAAAAATTTCTACATTTGTTTTTTTCAGTCAAGATGAGGGGCAGAGTGTACATTAATGAGAAAAAAAACATTTGTGAATTTACCAAATGGCTGCAATGAAACAAAGACTAAAACATTTAAAGGGGTCTGAATACTTTCCATACCCATTGTAACTTAGTTGACCAAATTAAGCCAAGAAACAGATGGTGGAATTTTAGATATTCTAAAGATGCTGCAAATTTATTAAACACTGTGTTAGGGCTAGTGGAACGCACCAAATTATAAGAGAGATGGTTACCATCTCACCACCTGGCTACTTCATTTCCTTTCCGCGGACATCCCTACTATCATCATGGGCGACTTCAACATCCCCATTGACACTTCCCTCTCAGCTGCCACTAAACTTCTATCTCTCACTTCCTCCTTCGGCCTCACTCAATGGTCTTCTACAGCCACCCACAAAGATGGCCACACACTGGACCTCATCTTCACCCGCCTCTGCTCCCTGTCTAACCTCTCTAACTCACCTCTTCCTCTCTCTGACCACAACCTTCTCACATTCTCTTCCCTCTCCACTCCATGTCTACAATCCCCACCCCACAAACGTTCACACCCTCACTTAAATCTTAAACACCTTGACCTACACTCATTATCTGAATCCCTCCTCCCTCTCACAGATATACAGTGGGTCAAAAAAGTATTTAGTCAGTCAGCAATATTGCAAGTTCCACCACTTAAAAAGATGAGAGGCGTCTGTAATTTACATCATAGGTAGACCTCAACTATGGGAGACAAACTGAGAAAAAAAAATCCAGAAAATCACATTGTCTGTTTTTTTATCATTTTATTTGCATATTATGGTGGAAAATAAGTATTTGGTCAGAAACAAACAATCAAGATTTCTGGCTCTCACAGACCTGTAACTTCTTCTTTAAGAGTCTCCTCTTTCCTCCACTCATTACCTGTAGTAATGGCACCTGTTTAAACTTGTTATCAGTATAAAAAGACACCTGTGCACACCCTCAAACAGTCTGACTCCAAACTCCACTATGGTGAAGACCAAAGAGCTGTCAAAGGACACCAGAAACAAAATTGTAGCCCTGCACCAGGCTGGGAAGACTGAATCTGCAATAGCCAACCAGCTTGGAGTGAAGAAATCAACAGTGGGAGCAATAATTAGAAAATGGAAGACATTCAAGACCACTGATAATCTCCCTCGATCTGGGGCTCCACGCAAAATCCCGCCCCGTGGGGTCAGAATGATCACAAGAACGGTGAGCAAAAATCCCAGAACCACGCGGGGGGACCTAGTGAATGAACTGCAGAGAGCTGGGACCAATGTAACAAGGCCTACCATAAGTAACACACTATGCCACCATGGACTCAGATCCTGCAGTGCCAGACGTGTCCCACTGCTTAAGCCAGTACATGTCCGGGCCCGTCTGAAGTTTGCTAGAGAGCATTTGGATGATCCAGAGGAGTTTTGGGAGAATGTCCTATGGTCTGATGAAACCAAACTGGAACTGTTTGGTAGAAACACAACTTGTCGTGTTTGGAGGAAAAAGAATACTGAGTTGCATCCATCAAACACCATACCTACTGTAAAGCATGGTGGTGGAAACATCATGCTTTGGGGCTGTTTCTCTGCAAAGGGGCCAGGACGACTGATCCGGGTACATGAAAGAATGAATGGGGCCATGTATCGTGAGATTTTGAGTGCAAACCTCCTTCCATCAGCAAGGGCATTGAAGATGAAACCTGGCTTGGTCTTTCAACATGACAATGATCCAAAGCACACCGCCAGGGCAACGAAGGAGTGGCTTCGTAAGAAGCATTTCAAGGTCCTGGAGTGGCCTAGCCAGTCTCCAGATCTCAACCCTATAGAAAACCTTTGGAGGGAGTTGAAAGTCCGTGTTGCCAAGCGAAAAGCCAAAAACATCACTGCTCTAGAGGAGATCTGCATGGAGGAATGGGCCAACATACCAACAACAGTGTGTGGCAACCTTGTGAAGACTTACAGAAAACGTTTGACCTCTGTCATTGCCAACAAAGGATATATTACAAAGTATTGAGATGAAATTTTGTTTCTGACCAAATACTTATTTTCCACCATAATATGCAAATAAAATGATAAAAAAACAGACAATGTGATTTTCTGGATTTTTTTTTCTCAGTTTGTCTCCCATAGTTGAGGTCTACCTATGATGTAAATTACAGACGCCTCTCATCTTTTTAAGTGGTGGAACTTGCACTATTGCTGACTGACTAAATACTTTTTTGCCCCACTGTAAGTTCCTTACACAATGCGGATGACGCTGCCGCTCTATATAACACCACAATAGCTGTAGCTTTGGAATCTGCTGCCCCACTTACACATACCAAAGCTGGCAAAATCAACAGACAGCCCTGGCACACCAGTTTGACCAAAGAACTGAGGCGAGCTTCCAGGGCTGCCGAGCGCAGATGGAAAAGATCCCACTCCAACGAGCACTTCTGTTATGATCCTTAGTGGCTGAGGATCACGAATAGACCAGCAAGTGAATAAACTAAGGACAAGCTCCAGGGAGATGGTAACTGGACTGATCGCAAATCTGAACCTATCCAAAACAACTAGAGGTAGCCGGTGAACGTGCCTAAAAAAATCCTAGACGTCTCGAGCCAGCCTGAGGAACTAGCTACCCCTAAAGAGAAAGAAAGACCTCGATTGCCTCCAGAGAAATAATCCCCAAAGATATAGAAGCCCCCAACAAATATTAATGGTGAAGTAAGAAGAAGGCACATACGTAGGGATGAAATCAGATTCAGCAAAAGAGGCCCACTAGTACTAGAAAGCAGAAAATAGAGCAGGGGTCTATGCGATCAATAAAAAACCCTTACCAAATATCCATCCTGAGATTTCAAGAACCCACGCACCAACTAATGGTGTGTGGGGAGAAACTCAGTCCACTAGAGCATCCAGCAAGCGAGGGAGTCACATTTTAGCAAGCTGGACAAGAAAACATGATAAACACTGCTGATCAAAAAATGAGCAAACAAAACTTAGCTTGTCCTGGATGGACTGGGAGCAAGGTAGTCAGAAGGAATCTGAGTAGCACTGATAACATCGACAGCCGGCAACAAGTGAAAGTAAAACAGAGCTATATAGGAACCTCCCAGGGATAACAAACCAGCTGATAGCCAGAGACCAGCAGGATAACAAACAAAGCCACCAGGGGGAGCCCAAAGCAAAAGTCACACCATACCACCAGTGACCACAAGAGGAAGCCTGAAAACAGAGTTCACAACAGTACCCCCCCCCCTTAAGGAGGGGTCGCCGAACCTTCATGAAAACCCCCAGGGCGATCAGGATGAGCCACATGGAAGGCACGAACCAAATCGGCCGCATGAACATCAGAGGCGACAACCCAAGAATTATCCTCCTGACCATAGCCCTTCCACTTGACCAAATACTGGAGCCTCCGTCTAGAAACACGAGAATCCAAGATCTTCTCCACCACGTATTCCAATTCTCCCTCAACCAGCACCGGGGCAGGAGGCTCAACCGGAGGAACCACAGGTATCACATACCTCCGCAACAACGAGTGAAGGAACACATTATGAATAGCAAATGATGCCGGGAGGTCCAGATGGAATGACACAGGGCCAAGTACTTCCAGAATCTTATAAAGACCGATAAACCGAGGCTTGAACTTAGGAGAGGAGACCTTCATAGGAACGAAGCGAGACGACAACCACACCAAGTCCCCAACGCGAAGTCGGGGACCCACACAGCGACGGCGGTTGGCAAAGAGCTGAGCCTTCTCTTGTGACAACTTCAAATTGTCCACCACATGATTCCAAATCTGATGCAACCTATCTACCACAACATCCACTCCAGGACAGTCAGAAGGCTCCACCTGACCCGAGGAAAAACGAGGATGAAACCCCGAATTACAAAAAAAAGGAGAAACCAAAGTAGCAGAACTAGCCCGATTATTAAGGGCAAACTCGGCCAACGGTAAAAAAGTAACCCAGTCGTCCTGGTCAGCAGAAACAAAACATCTTAAATAAGTCTCCAAGGTCTGATTAGTTCGCTCGGTTTGGCCATTCGTCTGAGGATGGAAGGCCGACGAAAAAGACAATTCAATGCCCAACTTAGCACAAAAGGTCCGCCAAAATCTAGACACAAACTGGGATCCTCTGTCAGAAACAATGTTCTCAGGAATCCCGTGCAAACGAACCACATTTTGAAAAAACAGTGGAACCAACTCGGAGGAGGAAGGCAACTTAGGCAAGGGAACCAAATGGACCATCTTAGAAAAACGATCACACACCACCTAGATGACAGACATTCTCTGAGAGACAGGGAGATCTGAAATAAAATCCATGGAAATGTGCGTCCAAGGCCTCTTCGGGACAGGCAAAGGTAACAGCAAACCACTGGCACGAGAACAGCAAGGCTTTGCCCGAGCACAAATTCCACAAGACTGCACAAAGGAACGCACATCCCGCGACAAGGAAGGCCACCAAAAAGACCTGGCCACCAAGTCTCTGGTACCAAATATTCCAGGATGACCCGCCAACACCGAAGAATGAACCTCGGAGATGACTCTGTTGGTCCATCTATCCGGGACAAACAGTCTCTCCGGTGGACAGCGGTCAGGTCTATCCGTCTGAAACTCTTGCAGCACACGTCGCAAATCTGGGGAGATGGCAGACAAAATCACCCCTTCTCTAAGGATACCAGCCGGCTCTGAATCTCCAGGAGAGTCAGGCACAAAACTCCTAGGAAGAGCATCAGCCTTCACATTCTTCGAACCCGGCAGGTACGAGACCATGAAATCAAAACGAGAGAAAAACAACGACCAACGAGACTGTCTGGGATTCAGCCGCTTGGCCGACTCGAGATAAATCAAATTCTTGTGGTCAGTCAAGACCACCACACGATGTTTAGCTCCCTCGAGCCAATGTCGCCACTCCTCAAATGCCCATTTCATAGCCAACAGCTCCCGATTACCGACATCATAATTCCGCTCGGCAGGCGAAAACTTTCTTGAAAAGAAAGCACATGGCTTCATCACAGAGCCATCGGGGCTTCTCTGCGACAAAACAGCCCCCGCTCCAATCTCGGAAGCATCAACCTCCACCTGGAAGGGAAGTGAGACATCTGGCTGACATAAGACTGGAGCCGAAGAAAACCGACGCTTCAGCTCCCAAAAGGCCTCCACAGCCGCAGAAGACCAATTAGTCACATCAGAACTCTTCTTGGTCAAATCCGTCAAAGGCTTAACAATGCCAGAAAAATTAGCTATGAAGCGACGGTAAAAATTAGCAAAACCCAAGAACTTCTGAAGACTCTTAACAGATGTAGGTTGCATCCAGTCATGAATAGCCTGAACCTTGACTGGGTCCATCTCAATAGTAGAAGGAGAAAAAATGAAACCCAAAAAAAGAAATCTTCTGGACTCCAAAAAGACATTTTGAGCCCTTCACAAATAAAGCATTGTCACGTAGGACCTGAAAGACCATCCTGACCTGCTTAACATGAGACTCCCAATCATCCGAAAAAAACAGAATATCATCCAGATACTCAATCATAAACTTATCCAGATATTCACGGAAGATGTCATGCATAAAGGACTGAAAGACTGAAGGAGCATTAGAAAGTTCAAAAGGCATCACCAAGTACTCAAAATGGCCTTCAGGCATATTAAATGCAGTTTTCCATTCATCACCCTGTTTTATACGCACAAGGTTATACGCACCACGAAGATCTATCTTGGTGAACCAACTAGACACCCTAATGCGAGCAAACAAATCAGTTAACAATGGCAAAGGATACTGAAATTTGACCGTGATTTTATTCAAAAGGCGATAATCAATACAGGGTCTCAGGGAACCATCCTTTTTAGCCACAAAAAAGAATCCTGCACCAAGAGGGGATGAGGACGGGCGAATATGTCCCTTCTCTAAAGACTCCTTTATATAACTCCGCATGGCAGCATGCTCCGGCATAGATAAATTGAAAAGTCGTCCCTTAGGAAACTTACTACCAGGAATCAAATTTATAGCACAATCACAGTCCCTATGAGGAGGTAGAGAATTGAGTTTGGGCTCCTCAAATACATCCTGGTAGTCTGACAAAAACATAGGGACTTCAGAAGGAGTGGACGAAGCAATTGACACCACAGGAGCGTCACCATGAATTCCCTGACAACCCCAACTTGACACCGACATAGCTTTCCAATCCAGGACTGGATTATGAGTCTGCAACCATGGTAGACCCAACACGACGACATCATGCAAATTATGCAGTACAAGAAAGCGAATCCCCTCCTGATGAACAGGAGTCATGCACATGGTCACTTGTGTCCAGTACTGAGGTCTATTCGTAGCCAATGGTGTAGAATCAATTCCCCTTAGTGGAATAGGGAATTTTAAAGGCTCCAAATCAAAACCACAGCGCCTGGCAAATGACCAATCCATCAGACTCAGGGCGGCACCTGAATCTACAAAAGCATTAACCGGGTAAGATGACAGGGAACAAATCAGGGTAACAGACAAAATGAACTTAGGCTGTAAAGTACCAATGGTGACAGATTTATCAACCTTTTTTTTGCGCTCAGAGCATGCTGAGATAACATGAGCTGAGTCACCACAGTAAAAGCACAACCCATTTTGCCGTCTATAACTTTGCCGCTCACTTCTGGTCAGAATTCTGTCACATTGCATAGATTCAGGTGTCTGTTCAGAAGACACCGCCAAATGGTGCACAGGTTTGCGCTCCCGCAAACGCCGATCAATCTGAATGGCCAGAGTCATTGACTCATTCAGACCTGCAGGCGTAGGGAACCCCACCATGACATTCTTAATGGCTTCAGAAAGACCTTCTCTGAAATTTGCAGCCAGGGCACACTCATTCCATTGAGTAAGCACCGACCATTTCCGAAATTTCTGGCAGTACACCTCTGCTTCATCTTGCCCCTGCGAGAGGGCCAATAACATTTTTTCAGCCTGGTTCTCAAGATTAGGTTCCTCATAGAGCAATCCAAGGGCTAGAAAAAACGCATCTACACTAAGCAATGCAGGATCCCCTGGCGCCAATGCGAAGGCCCAATCTTGGGGGTCACCACGCAAAAAGGAAATGATAATCTTAACTTGCTGAACGGCATCACCAGAGGAACGAGGTTTCAATGAAAGAAACAACTTACAATTGCTCCTAAAATTCTGGAACCTAGATCTATCTCCAGAAAACAACTCCGGAATAGGTATTCTAGGCTCTGACATAGGACTATGAACAACAAAATCCTGAATACTTTGAACCCTAGCAGCAAGATGATCCAGACTGGAAGCCAAGCTCTGGACATCCATGTCAGCAGCTGAACTCAGAGCCACACCAAGATTAAGAGGATGAGAGAAGCTAGCCACAGCAGCTAGACACACGGCAAAAAAAAAAAAAAATTCTCAAGGCTTCTTTTCTCCTGCTTCTGCCATGCAATTAACACTTTACGGGCCGGCTGTACTGTTATGATCCTTAGTGGCTGAGGATCACGAATAGACCAGCAAGTGAATAAACTAAGGACAAGCTCTAGGGAGATGGTAACTGGACTGATCGCAAATCTGAACCTACCCAAAACAACTAGAGGTAGCCGGTGAACGTGCCTAAAAAATTCCTAGACGTCTCGAGCCAGCCTGAGGAACTAGCTACCCCTAAAGAGAAAGAAAGACCTCGATTGCCTCCAGAGAAATAATCCCCAAAGATATAGAAGCCCCCAACAAATATTAACGGTGAAGTAAGAAGAAGGCACATACGTAGGGATGAAATCAGATTCAGCAAAAGAGGCCCACTAGTACTAGAAAGCAGAAAATAGAGCAGGGGTCTATGCGATCAATAAAAAACCCTTACCAAATATCCATCCTGAGATTTCAAGAACCCATGCACCAACTAATGGTGTGTGGGGAGAAACTCAGTCCACTAGAGCATCCAGCAAGCGAGGGAGTCACATTTTAGCAAGCTGGACAAGAAAACATGATAAACACTGCTGATCAAAAAATGAGCAAACAAAACTTAGCTTGTCCTGGATGGACTGGGAGCAGGGTAGTCAGAAGGAATCTGAGTAGCACTGATTACATCGACAGCCGGCAACAAGTGGAAGTAAAACAGAGCTATATAGGAACCTCCCAGAGGATAACGAACCAGCTGATAGCCAGAGACCAGCAGGATAACAAACAAAGCCACCAGGGGGAGCCCAAAGCAAAAGTCACACCATACCACCAGTGACCACAAGAGGGAGCCCGAAAACAGAGTTCACAACACACTTCATCGCATTCAAACAGTCCCTCACTACTTTCAAGACCACACTCGCCACAGCTAAACAAACCTACTTCTCATCTCTCATATCCTTCCTGTCTCACAACCCTAAACGGTTATTCAACACCTTCAACTCTCTCCACCGTCCCCCAGCACCTCCTCCCTCCCCACTCATCTCAGCTGAAGACTTTGCCTCATTTTTCAAGCAGAAGATTGATAACATCAGAGACAGTTTTGGTCAACAACCCCAAGAGCCCTTCCTCCCGACTTCCCAGCCCTCCACCTCCAAAACCAACTTCTCCACCATTACAGAAGATTGACTCTCCACTCTACTCTCAAGATCACATCTCACCACCTGTGCACTTGACCCGATCCCATCCCACTTCATCCCAAACCTCACCACAGTCTTCATCCCAACCCTAACCCATCTCTTCAACATATCACTAACAACTGGTGTTTTCCCTTCAAGCTTTAAACATGCCTCCATCACACCTATCCTCAAAAAGCCCTCTCTTGACCCATCCTCTGTATCTAGCTATCGCCCTATATCACTTCTCCCCTATGCCTCAAAACTACTGGAACAACATGTCTACCTTGAACTGTCCTCCCATGTCTCTTTTTGCTCCCACTTCGACCGGTTACAATCTGGCTTCTGGTCACACCACTCCACTGAAACTGCCCTAACTAAGGTCACCAATGACCTCTTAACCGTCAAGAGCAAGCGACACTACTCTATCCTCCTCCTCCTGGACCTGTCGGCTGCCTTTGACACAGTGGACCATTCCCTATTATCACAGACCCTCTCATCCCTTGGCATCACAGACTTGGCCCTATCCTGGATCTCATCATACCTAACAGACCGGACATTCAGCGTCTCCCACTCACATACCACCTCCTCACCTCGCCCCCTATCTGTCGGTGTGCCACAGGGTTCAGTCCTAGAGCCCCTGCTCTTCTCCATTTACACCTTTGGCCTGGGACAGCTCATAGAATCTCATGGCTTTCAGTATCATCTCTCTGTGCTGATGACACACAGATCTACATCTGTTGACCAGACATCACCTCCCTACTAACCAGAATCCCTCAATGTCTGTCCACCATTTCATCCTTCTTCTCCGCTAGATTTCTGAAACTTAACATGGACAAAACAGAATTCATCATCTTTCCCCCATCTCACGTGACCCCCCCAACGAACCTATCCATTACAGTAAATGGCTGCCCACTCTCCCCAGTCCCACAAGCTCGCTGCCTCGGCGTAATCCTTGATGCTGATCTCTCCTTCAAACCACATATCCATGCCCTTTCCACTTCCTGATGACTTCAACTCAAAAATATTTCACAAATCCGTTCATTCCTCAGCCAAAAATCTGCAAAATCCCTAGTCCATGCCCTCATCATCTCTCGCCTCGACTACTGTAACCTTCTGCTCTGTGGCCTCCCCTCTAGCACGCTCGCACCCCTCCAATCTATTCTAAACTCTGCTGCCCGACTAATTCACCTGTTTCCCCGCTATTCCCCAGCTTCTCCCCCTTCACTGGCTCCCCATTGCCCAGAGACTCCAGTACAAAACCCTAACCATGATGTACAAAGCCATCCACAACCTGTCTCCTCCATACCTCTGTGACCTTGTCTCCCGGTACTTACCTACATGCAACCTCCGATCCTCACAAGACCTCCTTCTCTACTCCCCTAAAGAATGACTTGCACTCATCAACACACACACGATTCCAAATGTACACTAGCGCATGGCCGTGCGGCCATGCGAACCTTTTATAGCTGCAGCAAGAACAGGACCTTCCCAGAAGGACCAATGGGAGTCAACCACAGAAGAAGAACACCTTCAGGACCTTCCTAGAGGACCAATGGGATTTGCTGCAGTATCTAAGCATGTGACCCTTGATCTCCAACGAGGGATCTTGCCCTGGGCATGCTCAGAAAGGGAAGAGCAAGACTTAGTCCCAAACACGTCTGTTCGCCGCTGCCCAGTACTGGCTACAATGGCAGAAGCTGGAAAGGCAGCAGTAATCAGTCGTCCAGTATCAGCCTGAGCTAGATGCTGGGACTGTCTCCGCTGAGCAGACTTCACTGCGGCTGGAGAAGAATGGGAGACTGCTGCGGAGATGGTTCGAGATTCCCCCTGTGCAGAGGTGGTATCTTGACACCTAACACACTGTGCCCTGATTCATCAACACAGGCGTTGTTCAAGCCAGAATTGATTAAGGGACTGTTATGACCCCAATGGCAGAGGGTCTCAAAAGTACATACCAAGTCTGCAAACATAAAAAACCAGCTCATAGGGCAGTGGTAACTGGGCTAACCGTATATCTAATCCTAGCACCACAAATAGCAGCAGCCGGGGAACGTGCCTACGTTGGTTCTAGACGTCTCGCGCCAGCCGGAGAACTAACTAACCCTAGAAGGGAAAAGATAGACCTTTCTTGCCTCCAGAGAAAAGACCCCAAAAGTTGGATACAAGCCCCCCACAAATAATAACGGTGAGGTAAGGAGAAAAGACAAACGTAAGAATGAACTAGATATTAGCAAAGAGAGGCCCACTGACTAATAGCAGAATATAGTAAGATGACTTATACGGTCAGCAAAAACCCTATCAAAATTTCCACGCTGGATATTCAAGAACCCCCGAACCGTCTAACGGCCCGGGGGGAGAATACCAGCCCCCTAGAGCTTCCAGCAAAATCATGAATCACATTTAGTACAAGCTGGACAGAAAATAAGAGCAATACAGATAACCAAAAAACAAGGAAGCAGGACTTAGCTTAATTTTGCAAGAAACAGGACCAGCAGACAGGAGCAAACAGAAAGGATCTGATTACAACGATGCCAGGCACTGGACTGAGGATCCAGGAAGTTTATATAGCAACACCCCTGGACTAACGACCCAGGTGGGTGCCAAACTGAGGAAAGACAATCCCAGAGTCATATCACTAGTGACCACCAGAGGGAGCCAAAAAAGTCTAATTCACAACAGGGACATGGTGGAGTTAGAGGCACTTGATTCATTAATGGGAACCTGTCAGCAGGATTGTGCACAGTAACCTACAGACAGTGTTAGATTGGTGTTGTTATACTGATTACAATGATACCTTGGTTGATTAAATCCATATTGTGGTAGTTGTTTAAGCTTTATTTTTAGTTAATGATATGCTCGTGCTCTGGGGCGGACTGTGGGGGGTCTTCATGTGGTGCTCTGATTAGGTATTCATAATGCAGACTGCTGACAGGTCACTAATCCCTCAGTGACCTCCCCCTTGTTTGCAGAATAAATATATGAACATACTTTATAAAAAAAATCCTTCTGCAGCGCAGGTGGAAGCCTTGGCATCTGCGCTGCAGCATAATCGCATGTTTAATGTGCAGTTAATAACTGTGCTTGCTGATAGCTGCTACTGCGCAGACATGGGCGGCTCCATTTTGGAGGAGGACATTTTTTTTCTTCTCTATCAAAATAGCTCCTCTGGTGCATGCACAGTAGCAGCTATCGGATCACCTCTATATACACCGATAGCTGCTTCTGAGCAGGCACAGCGGGCGCCATTTTAAAATCTTTTTTTTATACTCCTCTGGAAAACATCAAGCACAGTTATTAACTGCACATTAAACATGCGATTATGCTGCATCGCAGGTGCCATGGCTGGCACCTGCCTGCAGAAGGGATTTTTTTTTTAAGTATGTACTGATATTCATGATGCAAACTGGGGGGCAGGTCACTGAGGGATCAGTAATACAAGTTGAGAAAGGACAGCGCCACATCAGGAAGTGATAGACAGCAATATACTTTATTCTGCCTCCTGCGGCAACGTTTCGGTCCGAGGACCTTTTTCAAGCACTTTATTGAATACTGAGGGATCAGTGGCCTGTCAGCAATCTGCATTATGAATACCTAAGCAGAGCACCACATGAAGACCCCCACAGGCCGCCCTGAAGCATGAGAATCTCATTAACTCAAACCTGAAAATAATGATTAAACAACAACCACAAGATGGATTTCATCAACCAAGGTATCATTTTATTCAGCATAACGGCACCGAACTGACATTGTGTGTAGGTTACTGTGCACAATCCTGCTGACAGGTTCCCTTTAAGAGCCACAAGTTGTATCTTAAAAGTGACATGCTCCTCTGTGCGCCTTTCCACAAATCTCACTCCAGTCAGAGTAACACACAGTACTCTACAACTCGTCATAAATTAGCTGGGTGTCTAAAATTGATAAAAATTTTCTGCAACATCATATTGGTCCAAACTTTTGCAATCCTCCAGAGTGTTTTACACTATATTTCTAGCATAAATACTTTGATAGGTTAGGGGCCATGAGTCACTTTGGTAAGTTGGATGCCTTTTAACACTGCCTAGTGTAAGTTTTCACTGTCTAAAAGAATTCCACCTTTGGTAAATCCGCCCTAAAATCTGTGCTAATTACTGTGCTAATAATCACACAGGAGTTTATGTGTGAACCAGAAGTCGTCTTTGCAATGTAAGTCTATGAAGCTTCATAATGACACTATACTTTACTGCACGTCACTATTACGCAAGTATTGAAACAGGCATTCCATATTGAAACAAACATAACAATTAGGCCATGTTCACATGTTCAGTATTTTACATCAGTATTTGTAAGCCAAAACCAGGAGTAGGTAAAAAATGCAGAAGTGGTGCACGTGTTTCTATTATACTTCTCCTCTAATTGTTCCACACCTGACTTTGGCTTATAAAAGTTTTGTAAGGTGCTAGCAGGAACGCAGGATGCAGTGACGAGCAGGAGGCAGAGCAAGAGTTAATAGATTATATATATATGTATAACTCAACAGTAAATACTCCACACAGAGAGTAAGGGGATATGAATATACAGGTCCACGATGTATACAGTATATAGCAATAGAGTAACTACAATGGGTGAAATAACAGGTCAACTTATCAGTCTTTGGTTCCTGGATGATGGAGGCTGGAAAATTCCATGATGGCGCCGTAGGTGGCGCGTGAAGTTTCTGTACTGGTCCTGAAGGAAAGTGTAGCACAGTCTCTGCATGCCAACGAAGCGTCCTGTTCTTCTTTTCTGTGGTCTTGTGATCCTGGAACGAGGTGCTGAACGGGGAAAGGTCTGCCACATGGCTAGAGATGTACACAGTCCCGGACTGGAGGCCACAGTCTCACCACTATGAGCTGCATGCAACGCCAGACCAGCACTGCAAGGAGGGACAGAAGGGGTGAGATGTCCTGACCATTTAGTGCTGTAAAGGTCAGAAAGTAATGGGGAATTAATCTCGGGTAATGCACAGTCTATAAGCACGGGGGATGGATTACTGCAAGCGGTCTTGTTAATTGGCGTCGGTCAGCAGAGAGGGAGTCATCCTTCTCCTGTAGCGCATGCTGGGTCCCCATCAAAAGTCCTGTTTCCACGTGTGCAGTCTCTTTTATATCACCCCCACCCCAAGCAGTCAGGTGCAAAGGTCTAGCCCAGTCAGAAAGTGCTTCCCCCGGCAGCAATGGTGACAGTCCCGATAGTTCCGACCCGGACACGCAGGAGAGACTACTATTCTGGTCCATCTTCCTACAGTTTCATACTCTGCGACTGGTGGTATAATATTCAGGTTATAAATTGTACTTTATGCCATTTTACTCTAGGTAACAGAGGCAATGCAAGCAGTTTTACTATCAGAAGTTAGAAAATGGATGGACACTTTAAGGCAAACTGTAATTACAACTCAACCAGTTTCTGTGGTGGATTCCAACTCTCCACAACATATTATAAGCATGGAACAATCCTATAATTTTGAACAATTGTTTGAAGAAACATCGCTTCAAGGTAAGTCAGAAGCATAGACAGCTATACATTTCATTATAGATACAATTGTGTTCATATCTTTTTAGTTCTCAATTATTGGAGATTGTGAAATTTCATAGCTATATAGTTAGTGAATTGAAAAATTCCATCAAGTTTATCCAGTTGAACTTTTCATATTTCATACACCCTTTAAATGGCATAGATACAATATGCCAGTGGAAAAGTGGAATAAAAATCTTTCTTGACAGGTCCCTGCATCAACATTTTAGTGTACATAAACCAGTTCACACCAGAGATACTTTGGCGCTTAATTGGGTGTTCTCACGTTCTTAAATTGCATTAATTAGTTAGACAGAATTAGTCAGAAGTTTGCGATCAACTTGCTTTTTCTATCTGCTGTCATTCTCCCTCACTGAGATATTTTAATTTTTATAATGCATACCTGGCTTCCATGGCGTTTAGCCTCCAGGCCTCGGCCAAAAGTGCACAGTAGTAACATTATTCTGGCAATTGACAAATATTAATAATTATGGTAATCTTAATTGACCCAGAACGGGAAGGGTTTATTCTGATTTGTCAGATATTGAGAAAAACATGTATACAGGTCCTTCTCAAAAAATTAGCATTTAGTGTTAAATTTCATTATTTACCATAATGTAATGATTACAATTAAACTTTCATATATTATAGATTCATTATCCACCAACTGAAATTTGTCAGGTCTTTTATTGTTTTAATACTGATGATTTTGGCATACAACTCCTGATAACCCAAAAAACCTGTCTCAATAAATTAGCATATTTCACCCGTCCAATCAAATAAAAGTGTTTTTTAATAACAAACAAAAAAACCATCAAATAATAATGTTCAGTTATGCACTCAATACTTGGTCGGGAATCCTTTGGCAGAAATGACTGCTTCAATGCGGCGTGGCATGGAGGCAATCAGCCTGTGACACTGCTGAGATGTTATGGAGGTCCAGGATGCTTCAATAGCGGCCTTAAGCTCATCCAGAGTGTTGGGTCTTGCGTCTCTCAACTTTCTCTTCACAATATCCCACAGATTCTCTATGGGGTTCAGGTCAGGAGAGTTGGCAGGCCAATTGAGCACAGTAATACCATGGTCAGTAAACCATTTACCAGTGGTTTTGGCACTGTGAGCAGGTGCCAGGTCGTGCTGAAAAATGAAATCTTCATCTCCATAAAGCATTTCAGCCGATGGAAGCATGAAGTGCTCCAAAATCTCCTGATAGCTAGCTGCATTGACCCTGCCCTTGATGAAACACAGTGGACCAACACCAGCAGCTGACATGGCACCCCACACCATCACTGACTGTGGGTACTTGACACTGGACTTCAGGCATTTTGGCATTTCCTTCTCCCCAGTCTTCCGCCAGACTCTGGCACCTTGATTTCCGAATGACATGCAAAATTTGCTTTCATCAGAAAAAAGTACTTGGGACCACTTAGCAACAGTCCAGTGCTGCTTCTCTGTAGCCCAGGTCAGGCGCTTCTGCCGCTGTTTATGGTTCAAAAGTGGCTTTACCTGGGGAATGCGGCACCTGTAGCCCATTTCCTGCACACCAGACTCAGTCCACTGCTTCCTCAGGTTCCCCAAGGTCTGGAATCGGTCCTTCTCCACAATCTTCCTCAGGGTCCGGTCACCTCTTCTCGTTGTACAGCGTTTTCTGCCACATTGTTTCCTTCCAACAGACTTACCATTGAGGTGCCTTGATACAGCACTCTGGGAACAGCCTATTTGTTGAGAAATTTCTTTCTGGGTCTTACCCTCTTGCTTGAGGGTGTCAATGATGGCCTTCTTGACATCTGTCAGGTCGCTAGTCTTACCCATGATGGGGGTTTTGAGTAATGAACCAGGCAGGGAGTTTTTAAAAGCCTCAGGTATCTTTTGCATGTGTTTAGAGTTAATTAGTTGATTCAGAAGATTAGGGTAATAGGTCGTTTAGAGAACCTTTTCTTGATATGCTAATTTATTGAGACAGGTTTTTTGGGTTATCAGGAGTTGTAGGCCAAAATCATCAGTATTAAAACAATAAAAGACCTGACAAATTTCAGTTGGTGGATAATGAATCTATAATATATGAAAGTTTAATTGTAATCATTACATTATGGTAAATAATGAAATTTAACACTATATGCTAATTTTTTGAGAGGACCTGTATGTGTTTTTTTATATAGTTTATGTAAACTTCTAGTTTCAACTGTATTTGTCTAAGATGTTCAAGGAACAATTTGAGATTACACATTTAAGAAGCAGATAAAATATATGTTTTCATCATGCATTTAATATTTTTGTTGATTGAACTACTAAGGTTACCAGCATCCTGAAAATCCTGTGACAGAAGTCTGCACAGTGATGCTCATTAAGAGCAGAAAAAATTGTTTTTTATCAAATGTCTCTGGTAGACATTTGCCTGCCTGATCACTTGAGAAATCAGCCTGCAACAGCAAAGTACATACAGATAGCAATATAGCAATTAACGTCATATGTGATAGGTTACTAACCATGATATAGCTAAAAACTGAAATGCAACAAACCCTAAAGAGTAATCATCATTTCAATTTTAATTTCAGAAATCAATAGTGTACAAGAAAATAAGAAATTTTGCAATCTCTTAATAGAGAAATATGCTCCTTTCTCTGCCAGGAATTATCAGTCATTATCATAGTTCTCAATTCACAGAAAAAAAATCTGTATTCAGGGAAGACAGATTTCTATATTACTGAAATAGGAAATTACAGTTACTACTGATGAGATTCCCTAGCTCCTCCCAACAACCCCCCTCTATAGAATCTTATGTGATCTCCTGTCTCAGAAATGTAAAATTATGTAGTATTATTATTATTATTATTATTATTATTATTATTTATTGTTATTATAGCGCCATGGCGCTTTACATGTGAAAAAGGGTGTACATAATAAAAAACAAGTACAATAATCTTGATCTCAACACAGATTTTACTCATGAATTGAGAATTTTGACATTGAATGATCACTCCTGGTGGAGAAAGAAGCAGATTTCTCTGATAAAATATATTACAAAGTTCCTTATTTTTACATGTACTATTGATTTATAAAATTAAAATAGTGGTTGATCTTTAACTTTTATAACCTATTAAAAATATTTTTGCTGCATCATGATATCATAAGAGGTTAAGAGTAAATGTTTTTATGTCCGTATGTCTGTGATGTCACTTGCGGCGGCGGCGCTAATAAGGGTATGTTCTCATGGTCTGCAAACTCTGCATTAAAACATTAAAGTCTATGGGAAACAAATCATAATGGATGGTCATCTGTTATTTCCATCATTAACTAGAGACGACAGAATCTGGCAAGATTAAAATTTATAACAACAATCCCACATTTGAATAAATATTGAGAATAAGAAGAGATCCAAGGATGATATTAAAAGGTTATTTTTATTCAAAGTAAAATGTCACGCACGGGATGGATCAGACCGGCAGACAGCACAACACACACACACAACGGCATGGAAGAATGGAGAGGAAGGCCCTAATAGTAGGGAGAGAGGGATGGGGCACCTCCTAAACAAAACCTGTGCCTATCCCTAAGCTCCTCTAATGCCCTATGCGGGTACTTCCCCCCTGCCACTGTCACCTCACAATGCCCTGACTAGTGCACTGGCCAGCAAGGATGCTAGCCTCACCACTGCAGATGGTGTCAATACAGAGGGCAGTGACAAGCACGAGGCAGACAAGGAAAGGGAACATGAAACTTAGTTCCAGCCTCTGCTGCCAAGCTCCACACAGCAGAGGATACGGACTCAAGAAACTAAACTCCACAGAAGTAGCAGATGCACCCCTGGCACCAGAAAACTAGAAACTCCTAGAATGGTCTACATAGACAAACTATATTACCAACAGTCAGCTGATGTGTCATGTGACTATTTAAAGGATGCAGAGAGTGGCCACCACCCATATCAGCTGACCAGCAACAAAGCATCTTCCAGCAAGAAAACTGACATTAACCTTTGCTGGCATGAAAGCAAAAAACAATGTTTCAATTAAAGTAGAACCAGTCATGAATCCAAAATTGAATCATGGCAATATATGTTAACCCCTTCCCGACCTGCACCATACTAGAACTGCTCTGCAGGACCTGTGTTCCCGCAAACCACAGTACAGGTACAATGCTGCTACTTCTGGTCACTTCACTACATCGTGCGGTGACCAGGTTAACATGGCTACTGTCCCTGACAGCAGACCATCCCTGCATGTCACCCCGGTGGCCTGTACGTCCCCTGCATCAGCAATTACTGTGATTGGCTGGTTAATTCTGACCAGTGAATCACAGCAATGTGACAAAGTTAATAAAAAAAAGTGACATGCTGTGCTCGGTGCTGTGTGACACAGCACCAATCACAGCCATGACAATGGGTGGGGTGATCGCAACATCACCTCTTCCTGTGTCCTCAGTGTTCTGATCAGTATCGCTGCTGATCAGAGACTACACCATGGTTATTTTTCTATTTTTAGCTTGTTAGCACAGCAGATGCCGCAGTATAAGTGACATCCGATTTTTTTTTTAATAATAGTAGTTAGTACAGCGTAGTTTTAGAGGTAGCGAGGTTGAGTAGCCGCCGTCACGATATTAGTGAGAACCAATTGTTATTTTTAGAAAAAAGCAAAAGTAGTAGTATAGCAGAGTTTTAGATGTAGCAAGGATTTGTGTTGGTATAGCCGGCATCACAGTGTTAGTGATGACCGATCTTGTTTTAGAGAACAAAAAAATCATACAGCGTAGGTTAGAGGTATTGCACAGTGTCCTCCCCAAGATGAGCCAAACTTTGATCATCTATATATAATTCGGCCAGTGGTTGAACACTTCAGCAGAAAATTTGCTGGGGCATACACCCCCAAAGGGACATCGCTATAGAAGAATCTCTGGTTCATTTCAAAGGGAGGCTAAAATTCTGACAATACCTGCCCAGTAAGAAGGCCAGGCACACAATAAAACTATACAAACTGTGCGAAAGTACCCCAGGGTACACCCACAGATTTAGGGTCTACGAGGGTAAGAACATCCAGGGTAACCCCCCGATTGACTCCCCATCCTGGGAGTGAGTGAAAAAATTATGAGGGAATTGCTGCACTCTCTGGTGGATAAAGGTTAACACCTCTACATTGATAATTTTTACACCAGCATCCCGTTCTTCAAGAACATCTCTCTAAGAGGTACAGTTGCATGTAGCACCATGTGAAAAAATCAGCAAGGCCTTCATAAGCCGCTAATTGAGAAAATGCTGAGAAAAGGTTAAAGCAGAGCCCAATGCCCATGCTGGTGGTCAAGTATAAGGACAAAAGGGATGTCCTTATTTTGACCACCATACACTGTGACAATAGCTTCCTTGTCACTGTTCGTGGTACCACAACACCAGTCCCAAAGTTAGATTATATCTTGGATTACAATCTGGACATGGGGTGTAGATCTTGCAGATCAAGTCCTCAAACCATACAGTGCCATGCGAAAAGCCAAAATATGGCATAAAAAATTGGCCTTGCACATTGTACAGATGGCACTTTTGTGCTGTTTCAATCAAGGCCCTAATATTTGGCACTGAGGAAGGTAAGGATCCTAGTACTTCTGAAACAGATAGTGCTCTTATTGTCCCATGTCAACATTTCCCAGGACTTCTTCCCCAAACAGTGAGGACAGAACAATCATAAAAACTATGCAGAGTCTGCTCCAAGAGGGGAACCCAAAAGGACACAACATACCATTGTGAAACCTGCCCTGAGAAACCGGGTTTGTGCATTAAGGATTGCTTCAAAGCGTACCACATGTCCACAAATTAATAAAATTAGTTTATACCCTGTTGACACAACACACTTTTATAATCGAATGTACCCCGCACACCTTACACATAACACCACATTATAAATTCATACATCAGTAAAACCAGAAGAATTATAATCACTAGTGTTGAGCGATACCGTCCGATACTTGAAAGTATCGGTATCAGATAGTATCGGCCGATACCCGAAAAGTATCGGATATCGCCGATACCGATACCCGATACCAATACAAGTCAATGGGACACCAAGTATCGGAAGGTATCCTGATGGTTCCCAGGGTCTGAAGGAGAGGAAACTCTCCTTCAGGCCCTGGGATCCATATTACTGTGTAAAATAAAGAATTAAAATAAAAAATATTGATATAACCGGCAGCCTTCTTTGCTTAAAATGAGCGCGTTTAGGGCCATCCATGACGTCACGGCTTCTGATTGGTTGCGTGCGCTCATGTGACCGCCACGCGACCAATCAGAAGCCGTGACGTCATGGAAGGTGCTGAACGCGCTCATTTTAAGCAAAGCAGGCTGCCGGTTACCAGCGGTGATGTCCAGGGGCCTCCAGAGAGGTGAGTATATCAATATTTTTTATTTTAATTCTTTATTTTTTACATGGATATGGATCCCAGGGCCTGAAGGAGAGTTTCCTCTCCTTCAGACCCTGGGAACCATACACTGGGAACTTCTGATTCCGATTCCCGATACCACAAAAGTATCGGATCTCGGTATCGGAATTCCGATACCGCAAGTATCGGCCGATACCCGATACTTGCGGTATCGGAATGCTCAACACTAATAATCATTACTATAAAACTATGCCTCTAGATAAATTTCTTCAAGGGTGTAGTTTCCAAAATGGGGTCACTTGTGTGGGATTTCCACTGTTTAGGAACATCAGGGTCTTTGCAAACGTGACATGATGCCCGCAGACCATTGCATCAAAGTCTGCAATCCAAAACTTCGCTCCTTCCCTTCCGAGCCCAGCTGTGCACCCAAACAGTGGTTTTCCCCCAGACATGGGGTTTCGGCATTCTCAGATGAACTTGCACAATAAATTTAATGGTCCTTTTTCTCCTGCTACCTTTGTGAAAATGAAAAAAAATTGGGGCCAAAAATCATTTTTGTGGAAAAAATGTGATTTTTTATTTTCACTGCTCTAGGTTATAATTTTCTGTGAGGCACTTGAAGTTCACGGTGCTCACCACATGTCTAAATAAATTCCTTGGAATGTCTATTTTCCAAAATGGGGTCACTTGTGGGGGATTTCCACTGTTTAGGCACATCAGGGGCTCTGCAAACATGACATGATGCCCATAAATCATTCCATCAAAGTCTGCAATCCAAAATGTCACTCATTCCCTTCTGAGCCCAGCTGTGTGCTCAAAAAGTGGTTTTCCCCAACACATGGGGTACAGGCATTCTCAGGAGAAATTGTACAACAACTTTAGTGGTCCATTTACTCCTGATACCCAAGTGAAAATAAAAAAAACATTGTTAAAAGATCATTCTTGTGGAAACAATTTGATTTTTTATTTTCACAGCTCTTCGTTATAAATTTCTGTAAAGCACCTGGGGGTTCAAAGTGCTCATCACATGTCTACATAAATTCCTTGAAGGGTTTATTTTCCAAAATAGGGTCACTTCTGGGTGTTTTCCTTTTCAAACGCGACATGGTGTTAACTCTCAATTCCAGCCAATTTTGCGTTCAAAAAGTCAAAAGGTGCTCCCTCCATGCGCCGTGCGATATGGGGTATTGGCGCACTCAGGAGAAATTGCACAACATCTTTAGCAGTCAATTTTTGCTTGTCACCCTTGTAAGAATAAAAAATATAGCTAAAAGATCATTTTTGTGACTAAAAAGTTAAATGTTAATTTTTGCCTTCAGCTCCTGTGAAGCACCTGAAGGGATAATAAACATCTTGAATACGGTTTTGAGCACATTGCGGGGTGTAGTTTTTAGAATGGTGTCACTTTAGGGTATTTTCTGTAATATAGACTCCTCAAAGTCTCTTCAAATATGTGATCCCTAAAAAAATGGTTTTGTACATTTTGTTGAAAAAATGAAAAATCGCTAGACAAATTTTAGCGCTTATGACTTCCTAACAAAAAAATTTGATTCCAAAATTATACTGATGTAAAGTAGACACGTGGGAAATGTTATTTATTAACTTTGTGTGATATGTCTCTCTGATTTAAGGGCATAAAAGTTAAAAGTTTGAAAATTGCAAAATTTTCCAAATTTTCCACAAATTTCCATTTATTTCACAAATAAACACAAGTTATTTCAAAGAATTTTGACCACTATCATGAAGTACAATATGTCACGAGAAAAGTTTCTCAGAAAGAGTGGGATCCATTGAAGCGTTCCAGAGTTATGATTTCATAAAGTGACAGTGGCCAGAATTGTCAGAATTGTAAAAATTGGCCTGGAAAGGAAAGTGAACAGGCTTTGGGGCGAAGTGGTTAAAAACATACAATATAATAAAGCAGAAATGCCGTAGGGATGCTGAGTAAAAACAGAGGGGCAGAAAATAGGTAAAATGTTTTTTTTTCTTTTATAGAGGGATAATAATAATCAAAGAAGATACATAGTCGCGCAGTGCCTCCCTGCCATACAGGTTAAGCTCCAATACCGAAATCGCCATCTCGATTCTAGAATGCAGGAATTTAAATGTACATCTGAAAAAGCAAATTATTGACTGCAAAGTCTCAAATATGTCAGGTTTTATTCTAGGTTTCATCAGACATCGGGCTTTATTTGAAATTGGAGATGTCAGTGCACAGTAAATGATGATCCCTACTATCATTACTGTAAAGCCAAATGTATTATATTAGGGTAATATTTATTTACATCAACCATACGTTATAAGCTACTAAATTGTGGAGCAATGGACTTTTCTGATTTAATGTTCCCTGGATGATTTTCAGTTTATTTTTAATTCTATTTTTCCTCTTCAAAGTGACTGGCATAATATTTAGGGTTTTAAATTGCACTTATTTCTCGTAAGAGAACACATATCCAATTATATTCTGCCTTCAAGTCTTTGACTTCAACTTAATATTAAATCATCTACATTTCACTCAAATTAAATGTTTGTTTTTTTTCCCTTCCCATGGCCGAGTGTTTGGACTGAAGAATAGGAAGGCTGCTGAGTACTCTAAAACCAAAGTATATTTCCTCTCTCCTTTGTGCATTTTACTGGAGAACAACTTAATGTAGTAGAAATCAGATTTGGTGTGTATTTTTACACAAAATCAAATTGCAAAGGCGCCACCCCAGCACTTCATCCTCCTTCCAAACACTAAGGAGGATAAGATTCCACCATCAGTTCTCACCACAGTTAAACATCTTCACAGGAAAGTCCTTCCTGTAAAGTGGAGATTACGCTGTTCAACTTAGAAATAATTGGCTGTAAATGCTTGTCAACTTCCTCAACTGGATATTAGGCAGAATGAAATTGGGAAAAAAATCTATCGGACTTACTCAGGTTTTTAGTAGGAGATTGGGAAGTGGTGATATTATTATTACTTTACATCATCACATATTATATTTTTATATTATCATTTAAATTGTGCCATTAACTTCCGTGTTCCTTTATATATTGTTGTGTGACAAATCGTAACAGTTAAAAAAAGACAATGTGGTAATGAGAAATTAAACAATTATTCACTGGTTGCTTTTGATAAGAGGCTACATGAGCTTATGTCCTGTAAGAGATTGGGAAAAGATATAAAACATTAAGGAATAAAGTAATCAGTTTAGGTGGCCACGATGTTGGGGACTTTGGGGGACTCAAGTCATATGCTTGTCAGAACAGTTTTTAAGTATGCATCTTAGGCATCATTCAAACATCTGTTTTTCACATAAGTTTTATTTTCTTTTTCACAGATCGAATACATACCCATTACAGTCTATATAACTGCTCACATCTTTGTTTTTCTGCAGACTGCGTGTCCTCTAAAAAAATCACAGAGACATGTCTTTTTATGTTTCAAGTCATGAATCATAATTACTCGTAAGTCTGTGGGTCTATAAAAAATTACTCACAGCACAGGGATGCCATTGTTATTTTATTTTCCATACCAGAAAAATTACTGATAACACTGATGGTAAAAACTAAAACACCAACCAAACACTAATAAAAATCTGATCCAAATGCAGATGAAAATCGGTCTGTGTTATTACGTACAAGAAAAATAACTGAAGCCTGAATTTGGCCCATAAGTTTGGAGAGTTGGATATTGGATTAAAAAAAGTAGGGAGTTCCAGAAAAGAAGAAAAGAGAGACAAGTGTTAATTTATTGAATAATGTGTGCAAAAAAACAAATAGTTGAAAATAAGGCAGTAATATTGTTTCCCAGTGTGAAATTGTGGTTACCTATAGTGAGGCGTAGGAACCTCTCAGTTCACTAGTTAAAAATTGATAGACAAATGGCAAAACTATCAAAGGAAAAAAATGAGGTAAACTATCAGTAAGTTTATTTGTGTGTTAGATTATGCTTACCATAGTTAGGAAGTTACAGGGTTTTGTTTATAATATTAAATCCTGGACTGACCCAATTAACAGTAGACATTCATGGTGGGATCTGGTTTCAACACCTGATCTTCACAGTCCTTTGGATCTTCATAGAGTTTAAGGAGACTTGCACTATAGCACCCAGGAACATTACATGAAGCATGAGTTTAGGTAAAGGTCCCACTACACATTAGACTAATGTCTATGAAACCTGTCGATATCTCCAGTTTCAGCCAACAGTCTTATATGCAAGGGGTGCCAAGCATGTCAGATTAGGCATTTCAGATTCCAGACTGCCGATCATATTTTTCTGCCTGAGATAAACTATTAGCAAACATGTCAGCTGGCGGCTATCTCATAGAGGACATAGGAGTGCTCAGCAAAATGGAGAGTTGGCTGAGATGGCAATCAGCCGAATGGTTGGCTGAAGCATCATTTGGCCAACAGCGATCTAAAGTGTATGGGGCCTTAAAAATTAGCATACAAACTGAACATCTTAATAAGCATTGTTATAAAGTACACCAGAAAAAAAAGGTTCTATGGTGATCAAGCTGTGGTTCAGTAAAAGTCCAGATGTTGCAGACAAATTTTTGCTAATTGAAATAGAATTTAATGCCCATGTTCAGTTTCATAAACCTTTGAATCAGCTTGACATGAAGCTCTTGGGCCCCAGTGCAAAATCTCCAACAAGGCCCCCGACTATTGTTGGTTTGTAATAATATTGGTCTTTTAAAATGGGTAAAAAAAACTCTTTGGGTCCCTCAGCCTCCAGGGCAGTAAAGTTACACCTCTGTATTTAACATCAAGACAAGTCATTAAGGCAAGTCAAAATCTTTAATTAGTGAGGATTTAATTGATTCCTGGACAAAGTGGCCCATAATATTGCACGTATAATGTCTCCATAACCGTTAGGTTGGAGGCTTCCATGTTTTTAAAGACTTATAATATCTGTTACATTCATGAATAGTAATAAATACTGTGCAAAGGTTTACATCCAGAGGTTTACATTTAATAACTGTGAAATAAATAATGTAGTTTTAGCTCTGTACAAATGAACAAATTTTAAAAGAAATATTTATACTAAAATAGTTGTTAAATTCCACCATATTCTATTCACTGTAGAGATCTTAAAGATATTACTCCACTTTACTTTAGTCTACGTATACTGAAAACATGATTATTTTAGATGCCACTTTAAAGTTGAAATAACTAGACCAGGTACCACTGTGCCAGATACCTTTGTGAGTCAAAGGAAAATGTTTTTAACACAGCACACATCTGGCTAAGTGCCTACCACATTTTTTTCTTTTTTCAAGAATAGGAGTTTATAATGTCATTTTTTATATTCAGACATTCAATGATGTTAGCAGGCAGATCTAGTAAGTTCTATACTGGGAAAGCATTCAGTTTTCCTTTGTAATTTTTTTTTCCTTTTCAATCTCCTGTTGTTTTCTAGCAAGCTAAAGGTCAAGTGAAACACTTTTGTTAGGAACAGTCAAGTACAAACTGTGAGAATGGCCGGTGTGCGTAAAGGTTCCTTAACCCTTTGAGAGATGTTGGTTAAAGAGCATCTGTCAAGAAAATATTTTTCTTTTTGGATTTATATGGATAAATCAATGAAGAATGATATATATGATGTGTTTTGTACTAGATGGGGTTAGTCAATTAAAATACATTGCGATTCCCTAAATTTAATTGTGTTGCTATACCTAAATGGCTGCTGATGAAATGTGGGATTTAGTTTTACGGATGTAGCATACAAACTCCAGCTCATGGATGCATTTAGAGATATTGAAACCAAAGACTCATCTGTACTGTAGACAAGAAACAAATGGGAAATGATCACATAATCTTCTAAAATACTTTTAATGTACAAAAAATATGTATTGTGGCACTTTTCTTGGCTAATACATCAAGATACTTAAAATCCAAGTTCAGTGAAATTGCAAAAAAATGTGCAATTCCACAATTATTTTTTTTTTTTACTTTGCATGTTCATTAAAGGCTAAAACTGGCCTGTCATTATGTTTCTCCAGATCATTTCAAGTTCGTAAATACCAAACATATATAGGTTCTTTTTTAATTAAATGGTGAAAAAAATTCAAAGTTTGCAAGAAAGAAAAGGCGCCTTATTCCGAGACCCATAGCTTCTCCTTTTTTTGTGATGTGCGCCTGGGTGAAGGCTTATTTGTTGCATGCCAAGCTCATGTTTTTATTGATAACATTTTGGAGTAAATTAAATGTTTTTATCAACAGTTATTCCTTTTTATTGTAATATTGTGGTGACTAAAAAAATGTAATTCTGGAGTTTTGATTTTTTTTTCTTTTTTTTCTGCCGTTTACAGATTGGGTTTATTATTTTGATATTTTGATAGATCGGACATTTCTAAAAGCAGTTATATAAAATATGTGCATTTTAGATTTTTTTATGGTTTAATTTTGAATGAGGCAAAAGGGTGGTTTATTTTTATATTTTTGAAACTTTTTAAAATATTTTTTAAAACATTTTCTCTACTTCATCCGATCATGATCTCCTATGAACTTCGGCCACAGGCATTATGTGAGATCTGCAATGACAAGCATGGGGATTTTCTGCAGACCCACGGCTGTTATGCCAACCCATCTGTGCCCCACGATTATGTGAAAGGGGCGCTGATGGGTGAGTCTTATGACATGCTTCTGGCACGTGCAAGTTAAATGTTGCTGTCGGTGGGTCACATGACAGCTGGTGAAATCAGCTGTCATTTGCCGTAAAAGATGCAGGCTCTGGAACTGAGGGAGAGACACGACCTATGATGTATTTATATGATGTAAATGGATATAGAGGGAAAACGTCTTAAAGGTACAAAATTGTTGAGGGAAAGTAAAACAAATATTGTTAAAAAAAAGTAGGAGAAGCATTATTGCAGTACTAGAATTTCTGAAACCTTTGAGCCCTGAACGAGAATATTAGTTTTTTTTGTAAAGATAGTCCTAATGATTTTAAGAATTTGGAAAATTTGTGTGGGAATCTCTTTTACTTCATGTGATGGTTGCAAAGCATTATGGGGAAGCCCGCCTTTCTGTGTCAGATACCATTAACACACTCTCTGAGTCTTCAATAGTGTGTGAAATTGGATTGAGCTTTTCAGCATTTTTTTGTCAGTTTCTACATATTTCATATTTTCTTGTTTATATTGAATATATTTCTTGTCCATTTCTGAATTGAATTTGGCTCAAAAATTAAAAAACTGCTGGTTCTCTTTAACATTAGTTATGATTGCTGCCCTTAAAAAATAAATTTCAGCATTAGGTTTTGTACCCACAATCAGTTTTTGATGTTGCTTATTTAAAAAAAATGCAAGTAACCTATTTTACTTAATGCGTGAAGAAATGGTACAGAAAATCTGCAACATCAAAGACTCATCAAATGCTTATCGTGGGAATGTAGCCTAATGGGTCTTTTTGATTAATAGATTGAGCAAGGCAAATAAAATATTAGACTGCCTTTTTCTGCATTGATAAAATAATTTCTGTAAAATTTAGTAAAATTTGTATTATATCACTATCTCTGGATGCATTATACAGATAAATATGGGACACCTGCGTAATATGCAGTTGGCCCATCATCTGCAACTAACACAGTTTCCACTCTTCTGGAAGGCTTACTCCAAAATATTGAAGTATGTCTGTGTTAATTTTTACAAAGTCATTCAGAAAAAAACATTTGTGAGGTCTGACACTGATAATGCACAAAATGGTCCTGTTTTTAATCTTCATTTATTTAATCTCAAAAGTGTTAGAAGCAGATAAGAGCTATGTAGTCCAGTCAATTTCTTCCCTACTAGATTCACCCCATCATGTCTTTTTGGGCCTTACTTTGTGCACTGTTGCAAAAATGTGCTGTTAGGGCTAGCGGAACGCACCGAGAAAATATGAAGCATATGAAGCACTGACTTCAATGGCAGAAGCTGGAAAAGCAGCAGTAATCCTCTTTACAGAGTCAGATTGAGTGAGACGCTGGGACCGACGTCTCCGCTGAGCAGCCTCCACTGCGGCAAGAGAAGAATGGGAGACCGCAGCAGAAATGGCCCCCCGTGCAGAGGCAGGAACTCAACCCCTAACATTACCCCCCCTCCTAGGGCCCCCCTCCTTGGACTTCGCTACACTTGAAGGCAGCAATGAGCTGCGGAGCCCGAATGTGCTCAGCAGGCTCCCAAGACCTGTCCTCAGGACCATAACCCTTCCAGTCCACCAAATAAAATTTTTTGCCACGTACCACCTTGCACCCCAAAATAGTGTTCACCTCGTAATCATCCGTAGATGAACCCGATGTCCCAGCAGATGACTCGGAAAACCGGGACATGTATACGGGTTTCAAGAAGGACACATGAAAGGTGTCGGTGATACCAGGCGTGGAGGAAGGGCTAAACAATAGACCACAGGGTTAACCTGTTCGAGGACCTTGAAAGGACCCAAGTAGCGAGGTGCAAACTTAGTGGACTCAACTCGCAGCCTGATGTTACGGGCGGAGAGCCACACTGTCATGGATCCCAATGGCTGGGGATCGCACTGGACAAGCAAAATAACATAAATAACGGACGAGCTCTAGGGTGATGGAACCTGGGCTGACCGCTGCCCTACTCCTGACAAACACAACTAGAAATAGCCAGGGAGCGTGCCTACGTTGATTCTAGACGCCACGCGCCAGCCTAAGAGCTAACTAGCACTGCAGAGGAAATAAAGACCTAGCTTGCCTCCAGAGGAATGAACCCAAAAAGGTATAGTTGCCCCCCACATGTATTGACGGTGAAATGAGAGGAAGGCACGCACATAGAGATGAAAATAGATTTAGCAAAATGAGGCCCGCTAAAACTAGAAAGCAGAATGATACAAAAGGGGTCTGAGCGGTCAGCAAAAACCCTAATCAAAAACCATCCTGAGATTACAAGAACCCATGTGCCAACTCATGGCACATGGGGAGAACCTCAGCCCACTAGAGCTACCAGCTAGCATAGAGTCATAATTAGCAAGCTGGACAAAAAACCAAACAACTAAAAAACAGAACTTAGCTTATCCTGAGAGATCTGGGAGCAGGTAGTCAGGAACCAAACTGAGCACATCTGAGTACATTGATAGCCGGCAAGGGAATGACAGAAAAGCCAGGTTAAATAGGAAACACCCAGCCTCTGATGGACAGGTGGAAAGCAGAGACCGCAACCCACCAAAGTCACCCAGTACCAGCCGTAACCACCAGAGGAGCCCAAAAACAGAATCCACAACAGTACCCCCCCCTTGAGGAGGGGTCACCGAACCCTCACGAGAACCCCCAGGGCGATCAGGATGAGCTCTATGGAAGGCGCGGACCAAATCAGTCGCATGAACATCAGAGGCGACCACCCAGGAATTATCCTCCTGACCATAACCCTTCCACTTAACCAAATACTGGAGTTTACGTCTGGAAACACGAGAATCCAAGATCTTCTCAACAACATACTCCAATTCTCCCTCCACCAGCACCGGAGCAGGAGGCTCAACCGAAGGAACAACGGGCACCTCATACCTCCGCAATAACGACCGATGGAACACATTATGAATAGCAAACGATGCTGGGAGATCCAAACGAAAAGATACAGGGTTAAGAATCTCCAAGATCTTATAAGGACCGATGAACCAAGGCTTGAACTTAGGAGAAGAGACCTTCATAGGGACAAAACGAGAAGACAACCACACCAAGTCCCCAACAAGAAGTCGGGGACCCACGCGGCGACGGCGATTAGCAAACTGCTGAGTCTTCTCCTGAGACAACTTCAAATTGTCCACCACCTGATTCCAAATCTGATGTAGCCTGTCCACCACCACGTCCACTCCAGGACAATCCGAAGGCTCCACCTGACCAGAGGAAAAACGAGGATGAAACCCCGAATTACAAAAGAAAGGAGAGACCAAAGTAGCAGAACTAGCCCGATTATTAAGGGCAAATTCGGCCAGTGGCAAAAAAGCAACCCAGTCATCTTGATCAGCAGAAACAAAACACCTCAAATAAGTTTCCAAGGTCTGATTAGTTCGCTCCATCTGGCCATTCGTCTGAGGATGGAATGCAGACGAGAAAGACAAATCAATGCCCATCTTGGCACAAAACGTCCGCCAAAATCTAGACACAAACTGGGATCCCCTGTCAGAAACGATATTCTCCGGAATCCCATGCAAAGGAACCACGTTCTGAAAAAATAAAGGGACCAACTCAGAAGAGGAAGGCAACTTAGGCAAGGGTACCAAATGAACCATCTTAGAAAATCGGTCACACACAACCCAGATAACGGACATTTTCTGTGAGACAGGGAGATCTGAAATAAAATCCATGGAAATGTGCGTCCAAGGCCTCTTCGGGATAGGCAAGGATAACAACAACCCACTGGCCCGAGAACAGCAAGGCTTAGCCCGAGCACACACTTCACAAGACTGCACAAAGGTGCGCACATCCCTTGACAAGGAAGGCCACCAAAAAGACCTGGCCACCAAGTCTCTAGTACCAAATATTCCAGGATGACCAGCCAACACAGAAGAATGGACCTCGGAGATTACTCTACTGGTCCAATCATCCGGAACAAACAGTCTTTCTGGTGGACAACGATCAGGTTTATCCGCCTGAAACTCCTGCAATGCACGTCGCAAGTCTGGGGAGACGGCGGACAATATTACCCCATCCCTAAGGATACCAGTAGGCCCAGAGTCTCCAGGAGAGTCAGGCACAAAACTCCTAGAAAGAGCATCTGCCTTCACATTCTTTGAACCTGGCAGGTATGAAACCACAAAATTAAAACGAGAAAAAAACAACGACCAACGAGCCTGTCTAGGATTCAGACGCCTGGCAGACTCAAGGTAAATCAGATTTTTGTGATCAGTCAAGACCACCACACGATGTCTAGCACCCTCAAGCCAATGACGCCACTCCTCAAATGCCCACTTCATGGCCAAAAGCTCCCGATTACCCACATCATAATTGCGCTCGGCGGGTGAGAATTTTCTAGAAAAGAACGCACATGGCTTCATCACCGAGCCATTGGAACTTCTCTGTGACAAAACCGCCCCCGCTCCAATCTCGGAAGCATCAACCTCAACCTGAAAAGGAAGTGAAACATCTGGTTGACACAACACAGGAGCAGAAGAAAACCGGCGCTTAAGTTCCTGAAAGGCCTCCACAGCCGTAGGAGACCAATTAGCAACATCAGCACCCTTTTTAGTCAAATCAGTCAAAGGTTTAACAACACTGGAAAAATTAGTAATGAACCGACGATAAAAATTAGTAAAACCCAATAACTTCTGAAGACTCTTAACAGATGTAGGTTGTGTCCAGTCACAAATCGCCTGAACCTTGACGGGATCCATCTCAATAGTAGAAGGAGAAAAAATGTACCCCAAAAAAGAAATTTTCTGGACTCCGAAGAGACATTTTGAGCCCTTCACAAACAGAGAATTGGCCCGCAGGACTTGAAACACCTTCCTGACCTGTAGAACATGAGACTCCCAGTCATCAGAAAACACCAAAATATCATCCAAATACACAATCATAAACTTATCCAGATATTCACGGAAAATATTGTGCATAAAGGACTGAAAGACCGAAGGAGCATTAGAAAGTCCAAAAGGCATTACCAAATACTCAAAATGGCCCTCAGGCGTATTAAATGCGGTTTTCCACTCATCACCCTGTTTTATCCGCACAAGATTATACGCACCGCGAAGATCTATCTTAGTGAACCACCTAGCCCCCTAAATGCGAGCAAACAAATCAGTCAATAATGGCAATGGATACTGATATTTGACTGTAATCTTATTCAGAAGGCGATAATCTATACAAGGCCTCAGGGAACCATCTTTTTTTGCCACGAAAAAAAAACCTGCTCCCAGAGGGGACGAAGATGGACGAATATGTCCCTTTTCCAAGGACTCCTTAATATAATTCCGCATAGCAGTATGCTCTGGCACTGACAGATTAAATAAACGACCCTTAGGGAACTTACTGCCAGGAATCAATTCTATAGCACAGTCACAATCCCTATGAGGAGGGAGCGAATTGAGCTTAGGCTCCTCAAAAACATCCCGATAGTCAGACAAAAACGCAGGGACCTCAGAAGGAGTAGATGAAGCGATTGAAATCAGAGGTGCATCATCATGAACCCCCTGACATCCCCAGCTTAACACAGACATTGTTTTCCAATCCAGGACAGGATTATGAGTTTGTAACCATGGCAGACCAAGCACTAGTACATCATGTAAATTATACAGTACAAGGAAGCGAATCACCTCCTGATGAACGGGAGTCATGCGCATGGTCACTTGTGTCCAGTACTGCGGTTTATTCATAGCCAATGATGTAGAGTCAATTCCCTTCAAAGGAATAGGAACTTCCAGAGGCTCCAGACTAAAACCGCAGCGTTTGGCAAATGACCAATCCATAAGACTCAGGGCAGCGCCCGAATCCACATAGGCATCGACGGAAATGGATGACAGTGAACAAATCAGAGTTACAGACAAAATGAACTTAGACTGCAGAGTACTAATGGCAAAAGATTTATCAACCTTTTTTGTGCGTTTAGAGCATGCTGATATAACATGAGCTGAATCACCACAATAAAAACACAATCCATTTTTCCGCCTATAATTTTGCCGTTCACTTCTGGACTGAATTCTATCACATTGCATAGTCTCAGGTGCCTGTTCAGAAGACACCGCCAACTGGTGCACAGGTTTGCGCTCCCGTAAACGCCGATCAATCTGAATGGCCATAGTCATAGACTCATTCAGACCTGTAGGTGCAGGGAACCCCACCATAATATCCTTAATGGCCTCAGAAAGACCATCTCTGAAGTTTGCAGCCAGGGCGCACTCATTCCACTGAGTAAGCACCGACCATTTCCGAAATTTTTGACAATATACTTCCGCTTCATCATGCCCCTGAGAGAGGGCCAATAAAGCCTTTTCAGCCTGAATCTCCAGGTTAGGTTCCTCATAGAGCAATCCCAGTGCCAGAAAAAACGCATCCACACTGAGCAATGCAGGATCCCCTGGTGCCAATGCAAATGCCCAATTCTGAGGGTCGCCCCGCAGGAAAGATATTACAATCTTAACCTGCTGAGCAGGGTCTCCAGAGGAGCGAGATTTCAAAGAAAGAAACAATTTGCAATTGTTCCTGAAATTCAGGAAGGTAGATCTATCTCCAGAAAAAAACTCTGGAATAGGAATTCTAGGTTCAGACATGGGAGTGTGAACAACAAAATCCTGTATGTTTTGAACTTTTGCAGCAAGATTATTCAGGCTGGAAGCCAAACTCTGGACATCCATGTTAAACAGCTAAGGTCAGAGCCATTCAAGGGTTAAGAGGAGGTAAGAAGCAGCTAGACAGCAATTAAGGGCTAGGCAGCAAAACTCTGAGGGGAAAAAAAAAAAAAAAAAATTTTCCCTTAAACACTTCTTTTTCTCCTGCTTCAGCCCAAACAATTAACACTTTGTGGGCCGGCTATACTGTCATGGATCCCAATGGCTGGGGATCGCACTGGACAAGCAAAATAACATAAATAACGGACGAGCTCTAGGGTGATGGAACCTGGGCTGACCGCTGCCCTACTCCTGACATACACAACTAGAAATAGCCAGGGAGCGTGCCTACGTTGATTCTAGACGCCACGCGCCAGCCTAAGAGCTAACTAGCACTGCAGAGGAAATAAAGACCTAGCTTGCCTCCAGAGGAATGAACCCCAAAAGGTATAGTTGCCCCCACATGTATTGACGGTGAAATGAGAGGAAGGCACGCACATAGAGATGAAAATAGATTTAGCAAAATGAGGCCCGCTATAACTAGAAAGCAGAATGATACAAAAGGGGTCTGAGCGGTCAGCAAAAAACCCTAATCAAAAACCATCCTGAGATTACAAGAACCCATGTGCCAACTCATGGCACATGGGGAGAACCTCAGCCCACTAGAGCTACCAGCTAGCATAGAGTCATAATTAGCAAGCTGGACAAAAAACCAAACAACTAAAAAATAGAACTTAGCTTATCCTGAGAGATCTGGGAGCAGGTAGTCAGGAACCAAACTGAGCACATCTGAGTACATTGATAGCCGGCAAGGGAATGACAGAAAAGCCAGGTTAAATAGGAAACACCCAGCCTCTGATGGACAGGTGGAAAGCAGAGACCGCAACCCACCAAAGTCACCCAGTACCAGCCATAACCACCAGAGGAGCCCAAAAACAGAATCCACAACACCACACCAAGTCACCAAGAGCAAAGGTCGGAGCGGGGCACCGATGTGCATCGGCGGAGGACCTCATTCTCTCCTTGGAGGTCCGAATGGCATCCTGAGTGTGGTCCCAAATATCCCGTGCTTCCACAGCCCAGTCTGCCACCCTGGAGTCGGTGGAAGACACGGGCATAGGCACAGGTACCCACGGATGCTGACCATAGTTGAGGAGGAGTGGGGTTTGTCCAGTGGAGTCGGCTATGGCGTTGTTCAGCGCAAACTCCGCCCACGGTAGCAAGGATGCCCAGTCATCCTGCCTGGCTGAGACAAAATGTCGCAGATATGTGACCAAGGTCTGGTTGGCCCTCTCTACCAACGCATTCATCTCGGGATGATATGCAGAAGAGAGGTTTAACTCAATGCTGAGAAGACGACAAAGCTCTCTCCAGAACTGAGACGCAAACTGGGGACCCGGTCACTGACAATTTTGTGTGGCATACCGTGTAGTCGGAAGATGTGTTTTATGAACAATGCTGCCAAGGCCCGTGCAGAAGGTAACCGTGGAAGCGGCACCAAATGTAACATTTTTGAAAAATGATCAGTGATAACCCAAATGATGGTACAGCCACGAGACTTGGGCAAACCCACCACAAAGTCCATCCTGACCATTTCCCACGGCCTGTCTGCCACCGGCAAGGGATAGAGTAACCCAGCTGGCCGTTGTCGGGGAGACTTATTTTTGGCGCAGTAGACACATGCCTGAATATAATCTTTGACATCACAGACCATATGTGGCCACCAGTATGTCCTCGCCAACAGATCAGATGTTCTCTTTGTCCCAAAGTGTCCACCCACCCTGGATGAATGAGCCCAAGAGAGAACCTCCAGTTGCAAATTAATGGGTACAAAAGTCTTGCCCGGAGGCACAGACTCTAGCGAAACCAGAGCTACGGTTCTCAGACTCTCGGAAGGGACAATAAGCCGAGGCTCTCCTTCCTCCTCCTCAGATGACACAACAGAGTGAGAGAGGGCGTCAGCATGAATGTTCTTCTCCCCAGCGAGATAATGGAGGGTGAAATGGAACCGGGAGAAGAACAAGGACCATCTGGCGTGGCGAGAATTTAGCCGCTGAGCTGTTTGCAAATATAATAAATTTTTATGATCCGTGAAGACTTGAAAGGGAAAATGAGCCCCCTCCAAGAGATGTCTCCACTCAGAGAAAGCCAACTTCATCGCTAGCAACTCCCTGTCCCTGATGGAATAATTCCTCTCCGCTGGTGTGAAGGTCTTGGAGAAGAAGAAGCAAGGATGCTTCCAACCTTGAGCATCCTTTTGGAAGAGGACTGCTCCTGCACCAATGGATGAGGCATCCACCTCCATTATAATTGGCTTATCTACATTGGGGCGATGTAGAATGGGAGCGCTAGCAAAATGAGACTTAATAGAAGAGAAGGCCCTGGAGACCTCTTCAGACCACAATTTGGGATTTGCTCCCTTCTTGGTGAGGGCTACCAAGGGAGCCACCAAAGTTGAGAAGTGGGGAATGAACTGGCGGTCATAATTCATGAACCCCATAAAGCGCTGCACCGCTTTAAGAGAATGGGGTTCTTGTCAGTCCAACACAGCCTGTAGTTTGGCAGGATCCATAGCCAATCCCTGGGCTGAGATGATGTAGCCCAGGAAAGGTAAAGACTCCTGCTCAAACATGCACTTCTCCAACTTTGCATAGAGAGAATTTGCCCGTAAGAGGTCGAAGACTCTGCCAACATCTCTCCGGTGGGAGTCAATATCTGGAGAAAAGATGAGAATATCATCCAGATAGACTACGACCGAGGTGGAGAGCATATCCCGGAATTTGTTGTTGCAAAAGTCTTGGAAAACGGCTGGAGCATTACAGAGCCCGAAGGGCATCACCAGATACTCATAGTGCCCATCTCTGGTGTTAAACGCTGTCTTCCATTCGTCCCCCTCACGGATGCGAATCAGGTTATACACACCCCGCAGATCTAATTTGGTTAATACCTTTGCTCCCCGTAGCCTATCAAAAAGCTCAGAAATCAGGGGCAGCGGGTACTTATTCTTAACAGTGATGGCGTTAAGACCCCTGTAATCTATGAAAGGACATAACTCTCCATTCTTCTTCTGAACGAAAAAGAACCCCGCCCCTGCAGGTGACACTGACTTCCAAACGAACCCTCTTGCCAAATTCTCCTGGATGTATTGGGACATAGCCTCAGTTTCCGGGAGAGAGAGGGGATAGACACGTCCCCCAGGAGGTTCTGCTCCAGGCAAGAGATCTATAGGACAGTCATAGGGACAGTGAGGCGGAAGGGTCTCCGCAGCCTTTTTGGAGAAAGCGTCTGCATAGGACCAATAGCATTCGGGAAGAGAAGAGAGATCTGCGGGTATCTCAGTGGTGGAAACCTGAACGCACTCTTTCACACATCTGCCCTTACAATTCACTCCAACCCAATATCCTCCCAGAGGTGCACTCAATATGTGGAGAGTGGAAAAGGAGCCAGGGTATTCCCAGCAGAATCTCATCCATTCCCTCGGGAAGGACAAGAAGGGAAATAATCTCCTGGTGGGATGGGGACATGGCTAATGTGAAAGGGAGAGTCTGGTGTGTGATTTGTAACCGAAGTGTCGACCCATTCACCACTCTAACAGTTACTGGTTTGATGAGCATCACCAGAGGTACTGTGTGGCACAGAGCAAAAGCAGAGGACATGAAATTTCCCTCTGCTCCTGAATCCACACAAAGCTCAACTGCAAGAGTGGATGAGCCCAACAGAATTGTCCCTTTAAAGGACAGCTGGGAGGAAAAGGCCGCTGTGTCTAGTGAACCTCCTCCTATGGTCACTAGACGCGATCGTTTCCCGACCGCTGTGGACACTTATTAGCGTAATGTCCCAGTTGTTGACAATTTTTACACACCACTGGTACTCGAGCGGTCTGAGACTTAGGTCCCGCTTGAGAAACCTCCATGGCCTCATGGGAGTCGGACACCAGAACAGGAGATTCTAGAAGTTTGGCGAAGGTGGGAGCCAGCCGAAACCTCTGCCTACACTGGGTCCGCTCCAACCTCTGCTCGTTAAAATGGAGGTTGATGCGGGTAGATACAGAAATGAGCTCCTCCAGTGTGGCGGGAATCTCCCTGGTGGCCAAGGCGTCCTTCACATGATCTGCCAGTCCTTTCCAGAACACCGGAATAAGGACTTTATCTGGCCATTCTAGCTCAGAGGCTAGAGTCCGGAATTGAACGGCAAACTTGCTGACCATGGACGAACCCTGAGTAATTGCCAACAATTGGAGCGCGGTATTGTGAGTGACACCAGGTCCCAAAAAGACCTGCCTCAGAGTGTCCAGGAAGAGAGGAGCACTCTGCACCACACGATCATTGCGCTCCCAAAGCGGCGTTGCCCACTCCAACGCCCTGCCCGACAAAAGAGATAAAATGAATCCCACTTTCGCCCATTCCGTAGGAAAACGTGCAGCCAGGAGCTCGAGATGGATGGAGCACTGGCTCACGAATCCCCGACATAGCTTACTGTCACCAGCAAACTTGTCTGGAAGCGGGAGACGGGATATAGTCAGAGCAGGGGTGGCTGTGGACAAACTGGCTGCAGCTGCACTTGCAGCCTGAACAGCAACAGCAGTGATGTCCACAGCTGAGGTTGTACGCTCTAGAGCTGCCAACCTACCCTCCAGCTGCTGGATGTACCGCTGTAGACGCTGATCATCCGCCATTTACTAGCCAGACCCTGGCGCTAGTATACTGTTAGGGCTAGCTGAATGCACCGAGAAAATATAGTTTTTATTGTTATTGATGCGTTCGCAGCCCGGGGTCCACCGTGCAGGAAAACCTGCTGCTAGCAAATGGCAGCACTAGATGGCGGTATTGGCTAGCTCTGTTAACTCACAGAGCAGCCGTGAAAGCAAAGCACTGCGCCCTGTTAGACTTCACAGGAGCACAGGCTAACTGCCCAACAGAGAGCAGTCAGTGGTCACGCATGCACACAAAACTCCTCGCCGGAGGTGGCAGCATTCTAGGGGCTCATTTCAGCCAGGTCCTTGAATACACACAAACACACAAACTCCTCGTCGGAGGTGCCGGCATTCTAGAGGCTTATTTCAGCCGGGTCCCTGAACACAATGTTACATGACCACACTGGCGCAAAGTGTTGTGAACTCTCTTTTTTGGGCTCCCTCTAGTGGTCACGAGCGGTACTGTGTAGTGTTGTCTTTCTGCAGGTTGGCAGCATCAGCTGGTTCGTTATCCTTGGCTGGTTTCCTATTTAGCTCACCTGGATACTCAGTTCCTTGCCTGCTATCAATGTATTCAGTGCTCTTCAGATTCCTTGTGACTACCTTGCTCCCAGTCTCTCCAAGACAAGCTAAGTTTTTGTTTGTTCATTTTTTGATTATCAGCATTCATCATGTTTCTTGTCCAGCTTGCTAAAATGTGATTTCCTCGCTTGCTGGTTGCTCTAGGGGACTGAGTTTCTCCCCCCACACCGTTAGTTGGTGCGGGGGTTCTGGAAATCTCAGTGTGGATATTTTGTAAGGGTTTTTTACTGACCGCACAGACCCCTTTTCTATTTTCTGCTATCTAGTATTAGTGGGCCTCATTTGCTGAATCTGCTTTCACCCCTGTGTATGTGCCTTCCTCTTACCTCACCATTATTATTTGTTGGGGGCTTCTATATGTTTGGGGATTATTTCTCTGGAGGCAAGTGAGGTCTTTCTCTCTCTCTAGGGGTAGTTAGTTCCTCAGGTTGGCTCGAGACGTCTAGGATTTTAGACACGTTCACCGGCTACTTCTAGTGTGTTTGGATAGGTTCAGATTTGCGGTCAGTCCAGTTTGCCACCTCCCTAGAGCTTGTCCTATGTTTGTTACTTAGCTGGAGTAATTTGTGATCCTCAACCACTAAGGATCATAACAGTATAGCAGGCCAAAAAGTGTTTAATCATCGCAGAAGTGGGATAAAAAGAAGACCTGAGTACATTTTTTTTTCCTCCCGCTTTTCCTTTGCTGCAGTCTGTTTAGCTTCTTTCATCCCCTTGAACTCTGGGTGGTTTTGAGCTCAGCTGCAGACATGAATGTTCAGACTCTGACTTCTAGTGTGGATCATCTTACTGCACGGGTGCAAAGTATTCAGGATTTTGTTATTCATAGCCCTATGTCAGAACCAAAGATACCCATTCCTGAGTTCTTTTCTGGAGATAGATCTAGGTTTCTAAATTTTAAGAATAATTGTAAGTTATTTCTATCTCTGAGACCTCGTTCCTCTGGTGATTCCGCTCAGCAAGTTAAAATTGTTATCTCCTTGTTGCGTGGCGACCCTCAAGATTGGGCTTTCTCTCTGGCGCCAGGAGATCCTGCATTGCTTAATGTAGATGCATTTTTTCTGGCTCTTGGACTGCTTTATGAGGAGCCGAATCTTGAGAATCAGGCAGAAAAAGCGTTGCTGGCTGTCTCTCAAGGTCAGGATGAAGCAGAGGTGTATTGTCAAAAATTTCAGAAATGGTCGGTGCTTACTCAATGGAATGAGTGTGCCCTGGCTGCAAATTTCAGAGAAGGTCTTTCTGAGGCCGTTAAGAATGTTATGGTGGGGTTTCCCACCCCTACAAGTCTGAGTGATTCTATGGCTTTAGCCATTCAGGTTGATCGGCGTTTGCGGAAGCGCAAATCTGCTCATCCTTTGGCGGTATTTTCTGAACAGAGACCTGAGTCTATGCAATGTGACCGAACTCTGACCAGAATTGAGCGACAAAGTCATAGATGTCAAAATGGGTTGTGCTTTTACTGTGGTGATTCTACTCATGTTATCTCAGCATGCTCTAAACGCTTAAAAAAATTCGCTAAACCTGTCACCATTGGTACTATACAGCCTAAATTTATTTTGTCTGTTACTTTGATTTGTTCTTTGTCATCCTACCCGGTTATGGCTTTTGTGGATTCGGGTGCTGCCCTGAATCTGATGGATTTGTCGTTTGCCAGGCGCTGTGGTTTTGTCCTGGAGCCTTTGGAATTTCCTATTCCTCTGAGGGTATTGATGCTACGCCATTGGCTGAGAATAAGCCTCAGTATTGGACGCAAATGACCATGTGCATGACTCCCGTACATCAGGAGGTGATTCGCTTTCTTGTTTTGTATAATTTGCATGATGTTGTCGTTTTGGGTCTGCCATGGCTGCAGGCTCATAATCCAGTTTTAGATTGGAAAGCTATGTCTGTGTCAAGTTGGGGTTGTCAGGGAATTCATGGCGATACTCCGTTGGTGTCTATTGCTTCTTCCACTCCTTCTGAGGTCCCTGAGTTTTTGTCTGACTACCAGGATATATTTGATGAGCCCAGGTCCAGTGCCCTGCCCCCTCATAGGGATTGGGACTGTGCTATAAATTTAATTCCTGGTAGTAAATTTCCTAAGGGACGACTTTTTAATTTGTCTATACCAGAGCATGCCGCGATGCGGAGTTATATAAAGGAGTCTTTGGAGAAGGGACATATTCGCCCATCCTCTTCCCCTCTTGGTGCAGGATTTTTTTTGTGGCCAAGAAGGATGGTTCTTTGAGACCGTGTATAGATTATCAAAAGAAAGAACCTGGCACTCAACTTAATGCTTGTGAGATTTTAATCGTAGTAGCCAATTAAAATCTCACAAGCATTAAGTTGAGTGCCAGGTTCTTTCTTTTAGTATCACATGGTGTGGGAACCTACCTGGGCACCACCAGTAGTAGTGCACACGGCTTTATCTTTGAAACTTGTATAGATTATCGTCTTCTGAATAAAATCACAGTCAAATTTCAGTATCCTTTGCCACTATTGTCTGATTTATTTGCTCGGATTAAGGGTGCCAGTTGGTTCACCAAGATAGATCTCCGTGGTGCGTATAACCTTGTGCGCATTAAGCAGGGAGATGAATGGAAAACAGCATTTAATATGCCCGAAGGCCATTTTGAGTACTTGGTGATGCCTTTTGGACTTTCTAATGCTCCTTCTGTGTTTCAGTCCTTCATGCATGACATCTTCCGAGAATATCTGGATAAATTTATGATTGTTTATCTGGATGACATTTTGGTCTTTTCTGATGATTGGGAGTCCCATGTGAAGCAGGCCAGGATGGTGTTTCAGGTCTTGCATGCTAATGCTTTATTTGTGAAGGGCTCAAAATGTCTCTTCGGAGTACAGAAGGTCTCCTTTTTGGGTTTTATTTTTTCTCCTTCTACTGTGGAGATGGACCCAGTCAAGGTCCAGGCTATTCATGACTGGACTCAGCCCACGTCTGTTAAGAGTCTTCAGAAGTTCTTGGGTTTTGCTAATTTTTACCGTCGTTTCATCGCTAATTTTTCTAGCGTGGTTAAACCTTTGACGGATTTGACCAAGAAGGGTTCTGATGTGACTAATTGGTCTCCTGCGGCCATGGAGGCCTTTCGGGAGCTGAAGCACCGGTTTTCTTCAGCTCCAGTCTTATGTCAGCCAGATGTCTCTCTCCCCTTCCAGGTTGAGGTTGATGCTTCTGAGATTGGAGCAGGGGCTGTTTTGTCGCAGAGAAGCTCTGATGGCTCTGTAATGAAGCCATGTGCTTTCTTTTCAAGAAAGTTTTCGCCTGCCGAGCGGAATTATGATGTTGGTAATCGGGAGTTGTTGGCTATGAAGTGGGCATTTGAGGAGTGGCGACATTGGCTCGAAGGAGCTAAACATCGTGTGGTGGTCTTGACTGATCACAAAAATCTGATTTATCTTGAATCTGCCAAGCGCCTGAATCCTAGACAGGCTCGTTGGTCGTTGTTTTTCTCCCGTTTCAACTTCGTGGTCTCATACCTGCCTGGTTCGAAGAACGTGAAAGCTGATGCACTTTCTAGGAGTTTTGTGCCTGACTCTCCGGGAGTTTCTGAGCCGGCTGGTATTCTCAGAGAGGGAGTGATTTTGTCCGCCATTTCCCCAGATTTGCGACGAGTGCTGCAGAAATTTCAGGCAGATAGACCTGACCGTTGTCCACCAGAGAGACTGTTTGTCCCGGATAGATAGACCAGCAGAGTTATTTCCGAGGTCCATTCTTCGGTGTTGGCGGGTCATCCTGGGATTTTTGGTACCAGAGATTTGGTGGCTAGGTCCTTCTGGTGGCCTTCCTTGTCGCGGGATGTGCGTTTCTTTGTGCAGTCTTGTGGGATTTGTGCTCGGGCTAAGCCTTGCTGTTCTCGTGCCAGCGGTTTGCTTTTGCCTTTGCCTGTTCCGAAAAGGCCTTGGATGCACATTTCCATGGATTTTATTTCGGATCTTCCAGTATCTCAGAAAATGTCTGTCATCTGGGTGGTGTGTGATCGTTTTTTCAAGATGGTCCATTTGGTGCCCTTGCCTAAGTTGCCTTCTTCCTCCGATTTGGTTCCTCTATTTTTTCAGAATGTGGTTCGCTTGCACGGCATTCCTGAAAATATTGTGTCTGATAGAGGATCCCAGTTTGTGTCCAGGTTTTGGCGGACTTTTTGTGCTAAGATGGGCATTGATTTGTCTTTTTCGTCGGCCTTCCATCCTCAGACTAATGGCCAAACCGAGCGAACTAATCAGACGTTGGAAACTTATTTGAGATGTTTTGTTTGTGATGATCAGGATGATTGGGTGACTTTTTTGCCATTGGCCGAGTTTGCCCTTAATAATCGGGCTAGTTCTGCTACTTTGGTTTCGCCTTTTTTCTGCAATTCTGGTTTCCATCCTCGTTTTTCCTCGGGTCAGGTTGAGTCTTCTGACTGTCCTGGGGTGGATTCTGTGGTGGATAGGTTGCAGCAGATTTGGAACCATGTGGTGGACAATTTGAGGTTGTCACAGGAGAAGGCTCAGCGCTTTGCCAACCGCCGCCGCGGTGTGGGTCCCCGACTTCGTGTTGGGGATTTGGTGTGGCTGTCTTCTCGGTATGTTCCTATGAAGGTCTCCTCTCCTAAATTCAAGCCTCGCTTCATCGGTCCTTATAAGATCTTGGAAATCCTTAACCCGGTGTCTTTTTGTTTGGATCTCCCAGCATCGTTTGCCATTCATAATGTGTTCCATAGGTCTTTGTTGCGGAGGTATGTGGTACCTGTGGTTCCTTCTGTTGAGCCTCCTGCTCCGGTGCTGGTCGAGGGCGAATTGGAGTACGTGGTGGAGAAGATTTTGGATTCTCGTATCTCTAGACGGAGGCTTCAGTATTTGGTTAAGTGGAAGGGCTATGGTCAGGAAGATAATTCCTGGTTTGTCGCCTCTGATGTTCATGCGGCCGATTTGGTTCGTGCCTTCCACGCGGCTCATCCTGATCGCCCTGGGGGTCTTGATGAGGGTTCAGTGACCCCTCCTCAAGGGGGGGTACTGTTGTGAACTCTATTTTTGGGCTCCCTCTAGTGGTCACGAGCGGTACTGTGTAGTGTTGTCTTTCTGCAGGTTGGCAGCATCAGCTGGTTCGTTATCCTTGGCTGGTTTCCTATTTAGCTCACCTGGATACTCAGTTCCTTGCCTGCTATCAATGTATTCAGTGCTCTTCAGATTCCTTGTGACTACCTTGCTCCCAGTCTCTCCAAGACAAGCTAAGTTTTTGTTTGTTCATTTTTTGATTATCAGCATTCATCATATTTCTTGTCCAGCTTGCTAAAATGTGATTTCCTTGCTTGCTGGTTGCTCTAGGGGACTGAGTTTCTCCCCCCACACCGTTAGTTGGTGCGGGGGTTCTGGAAATCTCAGTGTGGATATTTTGTAAGGGTTTTTTACTGACCGCACAGACCCCTTTTCTATTTTCTGCTATCTAGTATTAGTGGGCCTCATTTGCTGAATCTGCTTTCACCCCTGTGTATGTGCCTTCCTCTTACCTCACCGTTATTATTTGTTGGGGGCTTCTATATCTTTGGGGATTATTTATCTGGAGGCAAGTGAGGTCTTTCTCTCTCTCTAGGGGTAGTTAGTTCCTCAGGCTGGCTCGAGACGTCTAGGATTTTAGACACGTTCACCGGCTACTTCTAATGTGTTTGGATAGGTTCAGATTTGCGGTCAGTCCAGTTTGCCACCTCCCTAGAGCTTGTCCTATGTTTGTTACTTAGCTGGAGTAATTTGTGATCCTCAACCACTAAGGATCATAACAGCAAAGCACATAACTTAGAAAGATACTAGCGCATGACCGTGCGGCCACACGAGCCTTTTATAGCTGTAGCCAGAACAAGACCTTCCTAGAAGGACCAATGAGAAGCTGCCACAAAGCCTGAGCACCTTCAGGACCTTCCTGGAGGACCAATGGGCTTTGCTGCAGTATCCAAGCATGTGACTCCCGATCTCCAATGAGAGATCTTACCCTGGGCATGCTCAGAAAGAGAAAAGCAGGACTTAGTCCCAAAAGTGTCTGCTCGCCGCTGCCCAGCACTGACTTCAATGGCAGAAGCTGGAAAAGCAGCAGTAATCCTCTTTACAGAGTCAGATTGAGCGAGACGCTGGGACCGACGTCTCCGCTGAGTAGCCTCCACTGCAGCAGGAGAAGAATGGGAGACTGCAGCAGAGGTGGGAACTCGTCCCCTAACATATGCTGGAGCAAAAACTAGCCTTCCTCAAAGTGGTCCTACAAAAATTGTAAGTTTACAATTACCCAAAATTTAGATCCAATCCATTGAGAATCGAGTTCAATCCGAATTTCCTGAAATTTACAGTTTCACAAATATTTTTTTGTATGGCCACCTTACTCTAACTTCATGGTTGCGTTGCAGTGTGTCCTAAACAATTTCACTTTACAATATTACTCATAGGTGATCGTTGAAAATGGCATCCTTTTACACTATCAAGCCTGAATTTAGAATGACTCATTCTTTCACTTTTTTTTATTGCAGGCTGTATGGCTAGGGCTTTAATTTATATGCTTGAAGTAATAGGAGTAAAAGAAAAACCTGAATTTAATGATTTATGTGGCCTTCCACAGGGTTTTCCCATATAAAGTATGGCCACCACCATTAGGGCCTTTTTTACAGCATTCAGGAATGCTGTCAAAAAGTACCCAATCCAGTCTGCAGATCCCAAAAAATAAATGTTATTATACTCACCTAGGGCGCGTTCTGGTTTGATGGGAGTCTCTAGTCTTGACTTAGTGCCTTCTCTCTTCTTGCAATCACCGTCCTCCTTCCCTGCTTCATGTGGATGATCTCCATAGTGCACATGCACATGCGCTGGGAAAGGCCGAAGAGAGCCAATGACCCAGAAGTAAAGGCAGCACATGCGCACTACAGTGCTTTCCTCTACTCTCACAGGGCTGAGAGTGAAGTATGCCTGCACAGGAGAATGATGGAAGATACTTTGTGGGTGATGTTGGATGTGCAATCCACACAAACAGGGAAGGAGGACAGCAATTACAAGAAGAGATGAAGCGCCAAATAAAGACCACAGATGCCCATCAGACTTGACTGTACCATCTGTGAATATAATAAAAGGTCTTTTTTTATCTGCAGAGAGGATTGGGGACTTTTTTACATCATTCCAGAATGCTGTAGGCTAAAGAAGAAGAAGGCCCTAATGGTGGTCGTCGTTTTTTATATGGGAAAAATCCTTGTGACAGGTTCCCTTTAAAAGTTTTGTCTCAATAATGTACGTAATCACCTAGTAAATCAAATGATACAGGGAATTAAAAATTCTATTGTATTCTATTGTACATTTATTGAATTTATATTATGAATTTTACTGCCATTTATGCAGAGAAAACTGACATTGTTACAAAGCTTGCTGGATAGAATTAGGTGCTCGGATTTGATCAATGCGTTATACAGCTTAAACATGTGAATAAACTTAAATACGATTAAATTACCTTCCATAGCTAAATTTCCTTTAATCTTCCTAATCTTTCTTCCTCGCTGAAAGGGGGAAGAATCATCTATGCCTTTTAAAGAACTATGCTTTTTGGATCTATTGATTCATCCTCACAACTGCTCCATTTCTGTCTCTGAAAACAGAAGTGCTGGCTGGGATTTACATTGTACCAGGATAGAGAAGCAAATATTAACAATGACGATCAATAAATCTTTATGTTCACTAAAAACCAAATCTATTTTTGTACAGTTACATAACTTAAGTGGATTCTGCTTTTATCTATGTTTTCAAAGGAGCAATGTAGTTAAACATAAAATAGAGTGATCCCAGATATAAATGTTCTACAAAGTAGGAAGGTACTCCATGAGATAGAAGCTTCAGCTGCAGTTCTAATTACATTTAGCAACAATGTACTATTATCTGAACTCTGCTGGAAGAAATTTTAGGATAAGAGTGAAGTGTTTTTGTAAAGGCACACAAAATCTAATGCTTCCAATATTCTGACAATCAACTGAGCGCAATAAACTGCGCATCTGTGGAAGTTTTTATCAACTAATTCCATTTTAAGTCAAGATAAAATTCATAAAATTTTATTTTGGAAAGTATAAATTGCTTCTACTATTGTTAACAATCTTTATTTACAGTGTGCAAGAGATTTAAAGGCAATGTGTTTTACCTGCTTTTTGTGTGACATATAGCTTTCAAAAATATTACCATTTTCCCATATCATGATCTTTATTAACACCTTCACGACATGCGGAGTATATATACAGTCCTGCTGGAGCTGTGATCCCGCAAACCGCCGTATATATATGATGTGATGATCACGCGGGCTCATGCTGAATGCTGCCATGATCGAATGTGGGTGTCAGCTCTATATGATAGCTGACATCCTGCAGCAACACCCACGATTGGTACTAGCCCCGATCGCGGGCATCCAGTCCCTCTGATGCCACTGTTAATAGTAACAGTGACATTGAGGGACATCGCATAGGGAAGGAGCTCCCTCTCTGATCTCAACAGTACAACATGATTGAGATCTCTAGTCTCCCTAGTGCCCCTGGGCTAAAAGATGGCCATGGAGTCATCCATGAATGGTGGCCTCTACACTCCAGTTCAGAGCAGGAGCTGACACACCTCTTCCCTGCCTGTGAGACGCTGATCTGATGTCCTGCAATGCAAAAGCATTGCAGAGTGGCAGATCGGTGATCAGGGAAGGGAAAGTTGATGTCCTATGGTGGAGCAAAATAAAAAAGTAAAAATAAGTTATTAAAAATTGTAACAATATAAAATAATCACAAAATAAAGAGCAAAAAAATGAAAAAAAAAAATTGATCCAATAGATAAATGTATTTATGTAAAAAAAAAGTACACATATTTGGCATCACCATGTCCAGAACAACCTGACCTATAAAGCTAAAAGATGAAGTTCCAGCTGGACAGCAGGAAAGTAAAGATAAATTCCACGATTTATTGAGTATTTAAAAACAGTGTCTGTTCCTCCAATAGGCAGAAAACCTACGCGTTACAGCATAACAAGCCTTACTCATGGTTATACAATGCATGCTGGAACTCATCTATAATTAAAATATCTTTATCAACATAATACAGTCGCCAGTACTGTGATGTTGTACAGATTATCAAAAAATACTTGCCTATTCTTAGCCAAGATGCCAAGCTTCATAATATATTGCAAAGTATAGACATTAGGTATGTGGCCAAAAAAAACACTGACATTAGGGTCCATCTTATCCCCTAGCTTATTTCAGTACAATATCAGAAAACTCACAGAAATGTTCTTTCAAAAAATGATGCAACATAAAACATGGTTTACTTTGTGGTTGTTTCCGGGAAAATGGCTGCCAATGGCAGCACATGCGCAGATGGAGATCTTGGTACTGAGATCTCATCTCCTGAAATTTTGGTGCCAAGATCTCCATCTGTGCATGCACAGCCCCAGCAGCCATTTTCCCGGAGTCCACTTCAATGTAAACCATGAAAGTGCAGAGGTCCCGGGCTTTCACAAAATGTTGTTGGGGCCCCCACACCACCGAGCACACACCATGTTGCACCTCCAAACACCCCCTCATCCCAGCCTTCAGCCTCTTGCCTCCTCCAGCAGCAACCCTGGGACCCTGCTCCATATATTCAAATTATAAGACGCACCCCCATTTTCCCCTTCAAATTTGGAATTAAAGTGTGTCTTATAATCCGAAAAATATGGTACTCTCATGTACTTCATGAGTTGTTTTTTGAACCAAAAGAAAGTTAAAATCTAAAAAAAATTCCCAGTGGCCATTATGAAAATTGCAATATTTCTATTTTTTATTGTTAATACAGGTTATGATATGGGAAAAAAACATTGTAAAAAAAAAATAAAATAAATAAATATATATATATATATATATATATATACATTTAACAGTAAAGCATGATGTAAATAGCATGAACTTTTTAATGATAGTCTCCCTTTAACCTCTTCCCAACATTGAGCATACCAGTACATCCAAAGTTGGGTCCTCATCTTTGATGCAGGCATTCATTCATTCCTAGCTGATAATGGCAGTATTACCCAGCAGGCATCTGTCTCTAAAAGCAGCCTCTGTTCTGTCCTCTGCTGTTCACTCATTAAATGCCACTGACAATCTCTGACAGCCGCATTTAAAGAAGAGCACGCACTAAGCAGGCACTAAGGTACCAATTCACATTCCCATCACCCCCCATGATTCAATTATGGACTGCTATTGAGATTCCATCGAAGTTGGGAGACTTTTTGATGGCTAGTAAAGTTCTCCTGTGAACACTAGCCTGTGGCTGGCGTTCATAGAACTGTGATTTTATTATATACAGAAATATTAAGTGGTCAATGATCACTGATTCAAGTCCCCTAAAGAAACTAAAAAATAAAGTAAAAAAAATCCAAAACATTTTTAGTCATACCTTTTTCCCTCATTAAAAATAAAGGACAAAAAAAATGCAGTATTGACATGCCTGTTATATTTATCAAAGTATAAAATTAACCTGATAGATAAACTTTGCTAAAAGAAAAAAAATACAATGCCAGATTTGTGTTTTTTTAAGTAGCAAAAAAACCTGCAATAAGTAGTGATCAAAATGTTTTATCTAGCCAGAAGTTGCATCAATAAAAAGGTCATCTAATTACGCAAAAAACAAAGATTCACACAGCTTCATCTATAGAAAAATGAAAATGAAACCTTGTAAGACCAGCAAAAAGCATTTTCTAAGAACTTTTTTCATTTCTTAAATAAAAAAAAGCATTCAAATTTGTTATCTCTATAATTGTATTGACCTGGAGAAACATGAAAAGAAAAAACAATAAACAAGTGTGTAATTGTAGGTTTTGAGGAATTTCCCAACACTGCGGTGTTTGCAGCCCTCGTATGGTTTTGTGGATGGAAAAGTAGAAATAGAAAAGTTATAGATCTTAGCAAAAGTGGAGGAAAAAAAACAAAATTGCAGAAATTAAAAATCTCCCAGTCTCAAAGGGATTAAGCTACAGTAGGTCCAGATGACTATTCCTGCAATGCTAACAATAAACAGAGGCATCATGGTACATGGTACATCACGGGAAGATTAAAATTGAACTCACAATCTAAATGCATTTCACTTGGCTGCATTGCCATGGATCATCGGGCACGTCCACAGTTCAATGCATAAGAGTTAAATAGGTTTTCAATCAATCAAAATGATACTTAAAAGGTCTCAAATTTAAAATAAGTAAATACAATTAATAAATAGAAGCAATTAAACTAACACATACCATTGTTTCCCAAGTCCCATTTCTTGGCATACTAGAAATGGCTGAATAGACTAGTTCAGTCAATCACTGGCTGTATACGTGACGTGACATCCCTTAGCATTGATTGGCATGCTGGCAGAGATGATCAGGACTTTGGAATTTCAAACTTGCTATCTTCTGCAATTTTTTTCCAAAAATTTGATTTACAGCAAATACAGTATATTCACAGCAAATCCCACATACAGTTTCCCTGAGAAAAGATATATAATATTCTGTGGTGTCCTAGGACTCTACCTAACCCAGACTTCTTATCACAAGCACAGCCTAAGTAATGTTAAAGTGATCTCCGCTTACTGTAAATGGTGATGAGTAAATGGATGGTAACTACTCTTTACGACTGTTTTTTTCACACAGTATGTGTACATTATATTCAGAAATGTTGGTCTTTTTCTTACCTATTTCTGTTGATAAGCTGTGAGCATTGATATCATCTCACTAAACAGACTCATGCCATAATGGTTGGGCTACTGCTCTGCATTTTCTGCCTTGACTTTTATACAGGCTATGATCAGCTATGTGATGTAATAGCTGCATGGCATTATTATGAAATCTACCTGTCACACCCGAGCTTATGTGAGCCTTCTGTCCGGTCTTGAGATCATGTCGGTCTTTTCTGGCTGTTGCAATCTCTTGCAATGTGTAAAATAAAGCTCTGGCAAAAATTAAGAGACCACTGCAAAATGTGCAGTTTGTCTGATTTTTCTCTTTATAGGTATATTTCTGAGTAAAATGTAAATTTTCATTTATTCTATAAACTTCTGAGAACAAGATTGAAGCTGTATGTACTGTTTGAACTGTACATCTCAGCAGTGGCGTATCCAGGGGGGCAGCCAGGGCATGTACCCTAGGTGCAGCCGACAGGGGGCACCAGTGGGCCGCCTGATGATGCGGCGGTCCAAGGAGGCTCCTTATCGAGTCATTCCCAGGGGTCAGCAGGGGAGGGGGAGCGGGGACTGTCTAATTATACTCACCTGCTCCTGGCGCGGTCCCTGCAGGTCCCTGGCTTCCCGGCACCACAGCTTCATCCTGTACTGAGCGGTCACATGGTACCACTCATTACAGTAATGAATATGCGGCTCCACCTCCCATACGGGTGGAGCCGCATATTCATTACTGTAATGAGCGGTAACGGTGACCGCTCAATACAGGAAGAAGCTGTGGCTCCGGGGAAGCAGGGACTGCACTGCACCAGGAGCAGGTAAGTATAACGGGGAGGGGAGCGCAGTGCTGCGCGATATTCACCTACTCCTCGTTCCGGCGCTGTTCCATCTTCAGCGTCTTCTGCAGTGACGCTGAGGTCACAGGGCGCAGTGATGTGATTAGTGCGCACCCTCTGCCTGAACGTCAGCGCAGAAGACGCTGAAGATGGAGCGGCGCCGGAACAAAGTCAGGTGCATATTGAAAGTGCCGGTGGCCTGAGCGATGGAGAGGTGAGTATGTGATTTTTTTTATTGCAGCAACAGCAAATGGGGCAAGTATCTGTCTGGCTGATCATATGGGGCCATAATGTTTGTGCAGCAATATATGGGGCAAGTATCTGTATGGGGCCATAATAAGCGTTTGTGCAGCACTATATGGGGCAAGTGTCTGTATGGGGCATCTTATGGGGCCATAACGTTTGTGCAGCACTATATGGGGCAAGTGTCTGTATGGGGCATCTTATGGGGCCATAACGTTTGTGCAGCACTATATGGGGCAAGTGTCTATATGGACCATCTTATGGGGCCATAATTAACGTTTGTGCAGCACTATATGGGGCAAGTGTCTATATGGAGCATCTTATGGGGCCATAATTAACGTTTGTGCAGCACTATATGGGGCAAGTGTCTATATTGTGCATCTTATGGGGCCATAATCAACGTTTCTGCAGCACTATACGGGGCAAATGTCTCTATGGAGCATCTTATGGGGCCATAATCAATGTTTCTGCAGCACTATATGGCACAAATATCTTTATGGAGCATCTTATGGGGCCATAATCAACGTTTTTGCAGCACTATATGGGGCAAATATCTATATGAAGCATCTTATGGGGCCATAATCAACGTTTCTGCAGCACTATAAGGGGCAAATGTCTCCATGGAGCATCTTATGGGGCCATAATCAACGTTTCTGCAGCACTATATGGCGCAAATATCTTTATGGAGCATCTTATGGGGCCATAATCAACGTTTCTGCAGCACTATATTGGGCAAATATCTATATGGAGCATCTTATGGGGCCATAATCAACATTTCTGCAGCACTATAAGGGCCAAATGTCTCTATGGAGCATCTTATGGGGCTATAATCAACGTTTCTGCAGCACTATATTGGGCAAATGTGTCTATGGAGCATCTTATGGGGCCGTTATTAACCTTTATGCAGGATTATATGCGGCTCCTGATTCAATATGGATATTCAAAAACACTTAACCTACTGATGTCTCAATTAATTTTAATTTTATTGGTATCTATTTTAACATTATGGGGATTCAGGAATGTACATTGGCATGGTCATACAGTTTCAATAGAGTTAAGGTTCAAATGGGGGAGGTTTGGGGGGGGCGCCAAACTGATCCTTTGCCCCGGGTGCAGGAAAGGCTAGATACACCTCTGCATCTCAGTAGGTGTTGTTCCTTATTTCCTTCCACATTTCCTGTACCACCTTGGAGAAAAGTAAATTCCTCAAATAAAAAGGTATCTGAATTAGAATGTTTGATGTCGAAACTAATATAGAGAACCTCAAATAAGATTGATTTACTGGCTGATAACCTTTCTATAATTAAAAAAAGATGGTTACTATTAGTTTGAATGCTATAGCTTTACTTAATGTAACAAAATACTGGACTTTTCATGTAGTGATTAGTGAATCAAAAGTGGACTTATTGTTTAGTTGAATTTTTTTAAGTCAAATGCATTTTTTTATAATGTTTTCTATTTCTATATTAAATGCTATAAAAAATTAAATCTTACAATTGTCATACTGACCATTAACGCTAATATTAGATTTATGCTTCCTGTTCTTTTCAGTAGTCTCACTAGCATAGACTGGAATACAAGAAAAGTTAACACCTCTATATACAGACTAAAACAATAATCTAAAAGCACAAAATCAATAATGGGGCTGAGAGCATATTGGGGTATAGCTCCCCCAAAATGCTAATGTAGTAATAAAGGTAGTGGAGTACTCCCAAAGAAGTTGCAAAACTAGAGAAAAATCTACTTGTATTAATACAATTTCTCTTGTGTATAATTCTTAGTGGTTTATAGCTTACTCCACTTATCTAGTTTTGACACCTCTATACACAGTGGATAAAACAGGATCTACCATTCACAATAGATGGTGGCCAAATCGTAACTCCTCCCCATCCCTCCATGATGACAATTGACTAGAAAAAAGCAAGCAAAACCATAACATCTCAAACAGATATGGGTTTAAAAGTTTCATAAACCTCTACATCAACAACATCTAAAATAAACACAATGGAGTCCCTGATATTTATATTGGTTCTATGATAACCAACCAACAAGATAGTAGGACAAGTCAATATTTTAATTCTGAAGCCTTTGAATAATAAAAATATTTTCACTTCTTACAAAATATTCCTCTATCAGGACAGTCATGTTAATAGCCTAATGATTAGCCGGCAATTATTCCAATAACAATTTCTTCTTGTAGCTTTTATGTTCATTTAGGTCAGTCTTAGATTGCTGATGCACCATATATTGAGCCAGAAATGATGGAAGATATTCTCTGATGCCCAGCCCTTTGTGATTGCAAAGACTTAAGGCTCACACAGCTCACATAGAGAAAACCTCCAGTCATTACATAATTACCATCAATGCTTTTCTATAGGGGTTCAATCAATGGAGTATGACATTGTAGAATGCCAAAGTACACATTTCTTATTTCTTACATTAGGTATGCCACACAATTCATTCTTTTCAACTGACAATTTTAGAAATCTTTCTTCCAGGGTACAGTATATTAATTACAGCATATTTAAAAGGCTTCATATATGGATATTTTGCTATGTAATGACGTGCTTCAACATTTTAAAAACATTTTCCTGTTCTGACAGCGTGACATTTTTATTTAAAAAACAAAAAAAATAACTCCCAGATGTTACACAAAAATATGAAACAAACAATACATACTACATGATTAGGTTTATGCCATTTTGGTAAAGTTTTTGGGGCAAAGGCATTTTTTTATGCTCTGGCTATGAAGTGTTTTACCGACATTTTTCCATAGGCTTCGCTAAAAGATTTAATAAGCACAAAGAATAATGCATATGTAAAATACTATGAAATAAAATAAGGCATAAAAAACCACACTGAAAACCACTTCAAATTCATGGTCAGTGTTTAAAAGTGCTACGAAACAAATTTGTGTGAAAAGATCTTAATAGTGACAATGTTTATAACAGACCTGCAATTTTAAAATTAACTGTAAGTTAAAAAATTGGAAGACTGCAAAGGTTTTTTGATTTAGCTCGTTCAGATATAGCAGATATAGAAAAAATTATATTTTAAGACTTCATCAATATATTGGTAACATATAAAATCTTTAAATTGAGTCAGTCAGCATTATTTCACACACCAAACTGTTTGTGCATGTATCTCTTTCAACGACTAGTCCAGCAATACTTTACTTGGCAAGTCCATTCCTCCATTACTGAGAATTAACATTTGAATTGGTATACAAATGAGGCTAAAGAGCTATTGTAGATCTGAAGTCTCTGTTCATAAAGCTCTATTCCCTGACCAGCTCCTCCTCCGCTTGTTTGACTGATAGCACTTTGCCTGAAGACTGTCAGTCAAGCAGGAGGACGCGGCCCTGAACAGTGAATAGAGCTGGAGTGACAGAGACTTCAGATCAGCTGTAGCTCTCATTTGAGTATTAATTCAAATGCTTATTTCTCTATACTTAGTGCATGGGCATTACAAGTATAGGAGATCCGGTCCTTTAAATTGGGAAAACATTCATAAGAGGACATCCTCCATGTCTCTTTAGACACCACTACCAGAACATGAGGGAGAACGTATTCTGTGATGCTACAGCCAGTCTATTTTTTGAAAGGGTGTCTATGAGGCCAGTAAATAAAAAAAAAAGTACCCCCATGGGGAAATGATACTTAGTGTATGGGCATTCCAAGTATAGGAGACCCACTCCTTTAAATTGGGAAAACATTCATATGAGGACATCCTCTACATCCACCAATAGAACACGAGGGTGAACGTATTCCGTGATGCAACAGTCACTCTAATTTTTGGCAAGGGTGTTTATGATGCCCATAAATAATAATAAAAAAAGTAGACCTCCAAGGAGAAATGTTTGACATTCCTTACACATAGTGTATGGGCATTACAAGTATAGGAGACCCGCTCCTTTAAATTGGGAAAACATTCTTATGAGGACATCCTCCATGTGTTTCTTCAAACACCATCACTAGAACACGAGGGTGAGCGTATTCCGTGATGCAACAGTCACTCTAATTTTTGGCAAGGGTGTTTATGATGCCCGTAAATAATTTTTAAAAACTTGACCCCCCAGGGGGAAATGTTTGTCAGCCCTTACACTTCATGTATGGGCATTCCAAGTATAGGAGACCCGCTCCTTTAAATTGGGAAAACATGCATAGGGGGACATCCTCTATGTCTCTAAAGACACCACCACTAGAACAAGAGGGTGAACGTATTCCGTGATGCTACAGCCACTCTAGTTTCTTGCAAGGGTGAATGATGGCTGTAAACAATTTAAAAAAAAAAATTATCCAGCATGGGGTGCATGTAACTTTGGGGCAGGCCAGGCCTTGCATTCAATGCAGCATTTTTACAGAAGGCCCTCCTGTATGTCTCATGAAAGAGGTATTGGAGTGCGTCCCAATTTTTGGTAGCCCAGCCACTCACTGCATAGGCAATAACAGTATAGGAGACCCACTGTTTAATGACCCTTTAAGAAGATTAATGCCACCTGATGCCCCTCTAAAAATAAGCCCTGTGACTTTAAGAGTCCCTCCTTCATAAATGTAAAAAGATGTGTCTGCTCATGTGTCACACACCACATGGCCAGCTAGGGTTGTTGTTGTGAATTTGGATTCTGGGCTCCCCCGGTGGCTACTGGTGGAATTGAACTGGTGTCTTCATCTTCTCTGTTCACCTGTTCCCATCAAGATGTGGGAGTCGCTATATAACCTTGCTGCTCTGTTAGTTGCTTGCCGGTCAACAATGTTATCAGAAGCCTCTCTGTGCTTGTTCCTGCTCCTAGACAACTACTAGATAAGTTGGACTCTTGTCCATGTTTGTTTTTGCATTTTGTTCCAGTTCACAGCTGTAGTTTCGTTACTGTGTCTGGAAAGCTCTTGTGAACGGGAATTGCCACTCTGGTGTTATGAGTTAATGCCAGAGTTTTAAAGTAATTTCTGGATGGTGTTTTTTGATAGGGTTTTCAGCTGACCATGAAAGTGTCCTTTCTGTCTTCTGCTATGTAGTAAGTGGACCTCAAATTTGCTAAACCTATTTTCATACTACGTTTGTTATTTCATCTCAACTCACCGCCAATACATGTGGGGGGCCTCTGTCTCCTTTCGGGGTATTTCTCTAGAGGTGAGCTAGGACTAATATTTTCCTCTGCTAGCTTTATTTAGTCCTCCGGCTGGGCTGGGCATCTAGAACCAACGTAGGCATGCTACCCGGCCACTGCTAGTTGTGCGTTAGGTTTAGTTCATGGTCAGCTCAGTTCCCATCTTCCAAGAGCTAGTTCCTATATATGCTTATGCTATGATCTCTTGCCATTGAGATCATGACAGTTTGACCGGCCAGCAAAGTGTTAATTGTTTGGGCTGAAGCAGGAGAAAAAGAAGTGTTGAAGGGAAATTTTTTTTTTTTCCCCTCAGAGTTTTGCTGCCTAGCCCTTAATTGCTGTCTAGCTGCTTCTTACCTCCTCTTAACCCTTGAATGGCTCTGTGTCCACCTGTTTGTAATGGATCTTCAGAGTGTAACTGCAGGTTTGAATAATCTCGCCACGAAGGTACAAAATTTGCAAGATTTTGTTTGTCATGCACCTGTATCTGAGCCGAGAATTCCTTTGCCGGAATTTTTCTCGGGGAATAGATCCGGGTTTCAGAATTTTCGAAATAATTGCAAATTATTTTTGTCTCTGAAATTTCGCTCTGCCGGAGACCCTGCACAGCAGGTCAGGATTGTGATTTCCTTGCTCCGGGGCGACCCTCAAGACTGGGCTTTTTCATTGACACCAGGGGATCCTGCGTTGCTCAATGTGGATGCGTTTTTTCTGGCCTTGGGGTTGCTTTATGACGAACCTCATTTGGAGCTTCAGGCAGAAAAAACTTTGATGTCCCTATCTCAGGGGCAAGATGAAGCGGAAATTTACTGCCAAAGATTCCGTAAATGGTCTGTGCTTACTCAGTGGAATGAGTACGCCCTGGCGGCGACTTTCAGAGAGGGTCTCTCTGATGCCATTAAGGATGTTATGGTGGGGTTCCCTGTGCCTGCGGGTCTGAATGAGTCCATGACAATGGCTATTCAGATCGATAGGCGTTTGCGGGAGCGCAAACCAGTGCACCATCTGGCGGTGTCCACTGAGAAGTCGCCAGAGAGTATGCAGTGTGATAGAATTCTGTCCCGAAGCGAGCGGCAGAATTTTAGACGGAAAAATGGGTTGTGTTTCTATTGTGGTGATTCTACTCATGTTATATCAGCATGCTCTAAGCGCACTAAAAAGCTTGGTAAATCTGTTTCCATTTGCACCTTACCGTCTAAATTTATTCTATCTGTGACCCTGATTTGCTCTTTGTCATCTATTACCACGGACGCCTATGTCGACTCTGGCGCCGCTTTGAGTCTTATGGATTGGTCCTTTGCCAAACGCTGTGGGTATGATTTAGAGCCTTTGGAGACTCCTATTCCTCTGAAGGGGATTGACTCCACCCCATTGGCTAATAATAAACCACAATACTGGACACAAGTAACTATGCGTATTAATCCGGATCACCAGGAGATTATTCGCTTTCTGGTGCTGTATAATCTACATGATGATTTGGTGCTAGGATTGCCTTGGCTGCAATCTCACAACCCAGTCCTCGACTGGAGAGCTATGTCTGTGTTGAGCTGGGGATGTAAGGGGGTTCATGGGGATGTACCTGTGGTTTCCATTTCATCATCCATTCCCTCTGAAATTCCTGAGTTCCTGTCTGACTATCGTGACGTCTTTGAAGAATCCAAGCTTGGTTCGTTACCTCCGCACCGAGAGTGCGATTGTGCCATAGATTTAATCCCGGGTAGTAAATACCCAAAGGGTCGTTTATTTAATCTGTCTGTGCCTGAACATGCTGCTATGCGAGAATATATAAAGGAGTCCTTGGAAAAGGGACATATTCGTCCATCGTCATCTCCCTTAGGAGCCGGTTTTTTCTTTGTGTCAAAAAAAGACGGCTCTTTGAGACCATGTATTGATTATCGGCTTTTGAATAAAATCACTGTTAAATATCAATACCCATTGCCGTTGCTGACTGATTTGTTTGCTCGCATAAAGGGGGCCAAGTGGTTCTCTAAGATTGACCTTCGTGGGGCGTATAATTTGGTGCGAATCAGGCAGGGGGATGAGTGGAAAACCGCATTTAATACGCCCGAGGGCCACTTTGAGTATTTAGTGATGCCTTTTGGTCTTTCTAATGCTCCGTCAGTTTTCCAGTCCTTTATGCATGATATTTTTCGCGATTATTTGGATAAATTTATGATTGTGTATCTGGATGATATTCTGATTTTTTCGGATGACTGGGACTCTCATGTCCAGCAAGTCAGGAGGGTTTTTCAGGTTTTGCGGTCTAATTCTTTGTGTGTGAAGGGTTCTAAGTGTGTTTTTGGGGTACAGAGGATTTCCTTTTTGGGATATATTTTTTCCCCCTCTTCCATTGAAATGGATCCTGTCAAGGTTCAAGCTATTTGTGATTGGACGCAGCCCTCTTCTCTTAAGAGTCTTCAGAAATTTTTGGGCTTTGCTAACTTTTATCGTCGATTTATTGCTGGTTTTTCGGATATTGCTAAGCCATTGACCGATTTGACTAAGAAGGGTGCTGATGTTGCTGATTGGTCCCCTGATGCTGTGGAGGCCTTTCGGGAGCTTAAGCGCCGTTTTTCCTCTGCCCCTGTGTTGCGTCAGCCTGATGTTGCTCTACCTTTTCAGGTTGAGGTCGACGCTTCTGAGATCGGAGCTGGGGCAGTGTTGTCGCAGAAAAGTTCTGACTGCTCCGTGATGAGGCCTTGTGCCTTCTTTTCCCGTAAATTTTCGCCCGCTGAGCGGAATTATGATGTTGGGAATCGGGAGCTTTTGGCCATGAAGTGGGCTTTTGAGGAGTGGCGCCATTGGCTTGAGGGGGCCAGACATCAGGTGGTGGTATTGACTGACCACAAAAATTTGATTTATCTTGAGACCGCCAGGCGCCTGAATCCTAGACAGGCGCGCTGGTCATTATTTTTCTCTCGGTTTAATTTTGTGGTGTCATACCTACCGGGTTCTAAGAATGTTAAGGCGGATGCCCTTTCTAGGAGTTTTGAGCCTGACTCGCCTGGTAACTCTGAGCCCACAGGTATCCTTAAGGATGGAGTGGTATTGTCAGCCGTTTCTCCAGACCTGCGGCGGGCCTTGCAGGAGTTTCAGGCGGAGAGACCTGATCGTTGCCCACCTGATAAACTGTTTGTTCCTGATGATTGGACCAGTAGAGTCATCTCTGAGGTTCATTCTTCTGCGTTGGCAGGTCATCCTGGCATTTTTGGTACCAGGGATTTGGTGGCAAGGTCCTTCTGGTGGCCTTCCCTGTCACGAGATGTGCGAGGCTTTGTGCAGTCTTGTGACGTTTGTGCTCGGGCCAAGCCTTGTTGTTCTCGGGCTAGTGGATTATTGTTGCCCTTGCCTATTCCTAAGAGGCCTTGGACGCACATCTCGATGGATTTTATTTCAGATCTGCCTGTTTCTCAGAAGATGTCTGTCATCTGGGTGGTGTGTGACCGTTTTTCTAAGATGGTCCATTTGGTTCCTCTGCCCAAGTTACCTTCTTCTTCCGAGTTGGTTCCTCTGTTTTTTCAAAATGTTGTTCGTTTGCATGGTATTCCTGAGAATATCGTTTCTGACAGAGGGACCCAATTCGTGTCTAGATTTTGGCGGGCATTCTGTGCTAGGATGGGCATAGATTTATCTTTTTCGTCCGCTTTCCATCCTCAGACGAATGGCCAGACCGAGCGGATTAATCAGACCCTGGAGACATATCTGAGGTGTTTTGTGTCTGCTGACCAGGATGATTGGGTTGCTTTTTTGCCATTGGCGGAGTTCGCTCTCAATAATCGGGCCAGCTCTGCCACTTTGGTGTCCCCGTTTTTCTGTAATTCGGGGTTTCATCCTCGATTTTCCTCTGGTCAGGTGGAATCTTCGGATTGTCCTGGAGTGGATGCTGTGGTGGAGAGATTGCATCAGATCTGGGGGCAGGTGGTGGACAATTTGAGGTTGTCCCAGGAGAAGACTCAGCTTTTTGCCAACCGCCACCGTCGTGTTGGTCCTTGGCTTTCTGTTGGGGATTTGGTGTGGTTGTCTTCTCGTTTTGTCCCTATGAGGGTCTCTTCTCCTAAGTTTAAGCCTCGGTTTATCGGCCCGTATAAGATATTGGAGATTCTTAACCCTGTTTCCTTCCGTTTGGACCTCCCTGCATCCTTTTCTATTCATAACGTTTTTCATCGGTCATTATTGCGCAGGTATGAGGTACCGGTTGTGCCTTCCGTTGAGCCTCCTGCTCCGGTGTTGGTTGAGGGTGAGTTGGAGTACGTTGTGGAGAAAATTTTGGACTCTCGTGTTTCCAGACGGAGACTCCAGTATCTGGTCAAGTGGAAGGGATACGGCCAGGAGGATAATTCTTGGGTGAATGCATCTGATGTTCATGCCTCCGATCTGGTTCGTGCCTTTCATAGGGCCCATCCTGATCGCCCTGGTGGTTCTGGTGAGGGTTCGGTGCCCCCTCCTTGAGGGGGGGGTACTGTTGTGAATTTGGATTCTGGGCTCCCCCGGTGGCTACTGGTGGAATTGAACTGGTGTCTTCATCTTCTCTGTTCACCTGTTCCCATCAAGATGTGGGAGTCGCTATATAACCTTGCTGCTCTGTTAGTTGCTTGCCGGTCAACAATGTTATCAGAAGCCTCTCTGTGCTTGTTCCTGCTCCTAGACAACTACTAGATAAGTTGGACTCTTGTCCATGTTTGTTTTTGCATTTTGTTCCAGTTCACAGCTGTAGTTTCGTTACTGTGTCTGGAAAGCTCTTGTGAACGGGAATTGCCACTCTGGTGTTATGAGTTAATGCCAGAGTTTTAAAGTAATTTCTGGATGGTGTTTTTTGATAGGGTTTTCAGCTGACCATGAAAGTGTCCTTTCTGTCTTCTGCTATGTAGTAAGTGGACCTCAAATTTGCTAAACCTATTTTCATACTACGTTTGTTATTTCATCTCAACTCACCGCCAATACATGTGGGGGGCCTCTGTCTCCTTTCGGGGTATTTCTCTAGAGGTGAGCTAGGACTAATATTTTCCTCTGCTAGCTTTATTTAGTCCTCCGGCTGGGCTGGGCATCTAGAACCAACGTAGGCATGCTACCCGGCCACTGCTAGTTGTGCGTTAGGTTTAGTTCATGGTCAGCTCAGTTCCCATCTTCCAAGAGCTAGTTCCTATATATGCTTATGCTATGATCTCTTGCCATTGAGATCATGACAGGTTGTTAAATGTTACAATAACATTTCCCAGTGAATGCATTTGTATTGGTTAAAAGCAATGCTAAAGTTGAAAAACCCATCAAAAATGCTGCATGTGAACATAGCCCAAGTGGTGGAGGAACATTTTTGTTTGGGGTTAGTTATTTTGCCTTATATACAAGCCATTACACTGGAAAGGATGTTTCTTAACATATTTCCCAGGAAAATCCATTTTGGTTTAGTTTTTGTATGTTTTTTGGTGCACCTGTTAAAATGGCGTGAAACTCTGATAACATTGTTACAGCTGTGACCTAAGAGTCAGAAATGTCATTTGAGCAGTGTTTCCAGAATTTTCTGTCATTTTTAGACCTTAAAAGGACCCCCTGGGGGATCGCTGTCAATATACTCGGGTCTCCCATAGACTTACATTGGGCTCATTGTTCTGTCCGAGTACCTGAGTATTACAAATTGTTGGACCCGAGCAACGAGCACCTGAGTATTTTAGTGCTCGCTAATTATAGACAAATGTTTGTAAAAGTTAATGGGCTGCAAACTTGCACCACTGCCTGTATACTTATTGATGGGATACACATACTTGTTATGGATTTGACTAGAAAAGACTTCATCTGTATAGTTAATGTAACATTTATGCATGAAACACTTATAAGCAGAAAATAATTTTTGGTAATACTTTTCTTGTCAGCTGGAGTAACTTTATCAGACAAAGGGACAGCACTACATAGATTCCCAAAATGTTACCAAAGATGGCATCGTCTCTCCATCAGCAACATTGTGTCACACCGTGATGGTCTTTGGTAAGGAAGAGAGACCTCAAACTGTCCCTTTATCTAGGACCCCAGCTATTCCTTTCACGTGTGTACTCTTGAAGGTAGTGAGGCCTGGGTCTCCAACCTTACTATGCTCCTGTTAAACCCTGATCTGTCCCCAACCCCACCCCCATAAGGCATGGGATAGAAATATAATGTAACAGAAAACCTCTATCATACAAAAGCACTCATCAACAATAGCAAGGAGGAATCAACTAAATTGAAATAGGGACCAGGAGATAAACTCACACGTGCTACAATAAACAACAGATCACAACCAAAACTCCACTCCTACTACTCAGCTTAACTGTTATGACCCCAATGGCAGAGGGTCTCAGAAATAAATACCAAGTTTGCAAACACAAAAAACCAGCTCATAGGGCAGTGGTAACTGGGCTGACCATATATCTAATCCTAGCACCACAAATAGCAGTAGCCGGGGAACGTGCCTACGTTGGTTCTAGACGTCTCGCGCCAGCCGGAGAACTAACTAACCCTAGAAGGGAAAAGATAGACCTTTCTTGCCTCCAGAGAAAAGACCCCAAAAGTTGGATACAAGCCCCCAACAAATAATAACGGTGAGGTAAGAGGAAAAGACAAACGTAAGAATGAGCTAGGTATTTAGCAAAGAGAGGCCCACTAGCTAATAGCAGAATATAGTAAGATGACTTATATGGTCAGCAAAAACCCTATTAAAATATCCACGCTGGATATTCAAGAACCCCCGAACCATCTAACAGCCCGGGGGGAGAACACCAGCCCCCGAGAGCTTCCAGCAAGGACAGAAATCACATATAGTACAAGCTGGACAAAAATAAGAGCAAAGCAAATAACCAAAAAACAAAGAAGCAGGACTTAGCTTAATTTAGCAAGAACCAGGACCAGCAGACAGGAGCAAACAGAAAGGATCTGATTACAACGATGCCAGGCACTGGACTAAGACTCCAGGAAGTTAATATAGCAACACCCCTGGACTAACGACCCAGGTGAGTGCCAAACTGAAGAAAGACAATCCCAGAGTCACATCAACAGTGACCACAAGAGGGAGTCAAAAAGTCTAATTCACAACAGTACCCCCCCCTTAAGGAGGGGTCACCGAACCCTCACCAAGACCACCAGGGCGATCAGGATGAGCAGCGTGAAAGGCACGAACTAAATCGGCCGCATGCACATCAGAGGCAACCACCCAGGAATTATCCTCCTGACCATAGCCCTTCCACTTGACCAGATACTGAAGCCTCCGCCTGGAGAGACGAGAATCCAAGATCTTCTCCACCACGTACTCCAACTCGCCCTCAACCAACACCGGAGCAGGAGGCTCAACAGAAGGAACAAAGACCTATGGAACACGTTGTGAATGGCAAACGACACCGGAAGATCCAAGCGAAAGGACACAGGATTAAGGATTTCCAATATCTTGTAAGGACCGATGAAGCGAGGCTTAAATTTAGGAGAGGAGACCTTCATAGGAACAAATCGAGAAGACAGCCATACCAAATCCCCAACACGAAGTCTGTTATGGTTCTCAATGGCAAGAGTACATAGCCCAGCATACATAGGAACTAGCTCTTGGAAGGATGGAAACTTAAACTGACCATGAACTAAACCTGCCGCACAACTAACAGTAGCCGGGTAGCGTAGCCTGCGTTTTATCCCTAGACGCCCAGCGCCGGCCGGAGGACTAACTAATCCTGGCAGAGGAAAATATAGTCCTGGCTCACCTCTAGAGAAATTTCCCCGAAAGGCAGACAGAGGCCCCCACATATATTGGCGGTGATTTAAGATGAAAATGACAAACGTAGTATGAAAATAGGTTTAGCAAAATCGAGGTCCGCTTACTAGATAGCAGGAAGACAGAAAGGGTACTTTCATGGTCAGCTGAAAACCCTATCAATACACCATCCTGAAATTACTTTAAGACTCTAGTATTAGCTCATAACATCAGAGTGGCAATTTCAGATCACAAGAGCTTTCCAGACACAGAAACGAAACTGCAGCTGTGAACTGGAACAAAATGCAAAAAACAAACAAGGACAAAAGTCCGACTTAGCTGGAAGTTGTCTGGTAGCAGGAACATGCACAGAAAGGCTTCTGATTACAATGTTGACGGGCATGGAAGTGACAGAGGAGCAAGGTTAAATAGCGACTCCCACATCCTGATGGGAACAGGTGAACAGAGGGGATGATGCACACAAGTTCAATTCCACCAGTGGCCACCGGGGGAGCCCAAAATCCAATTTCACAACAGTACCCCCCCTCAAGGAGGGGGCACCGAACCCTCACCAGAACTACCAGGGCGATCAGGATGAGCCCTATGAAAGGCACGGACCAGATCGGAGGCATGAACATCAGAGGCAGTCACCCAAGAATTATCCTCCTGACCATATCCCTTCCATTTGACCAGATACTGGAGTTTCCGTCTGGAAACACGGGAGTCCAAGATTTTTTCCACAACGTACTCCAACTCGCCCTCAACCAACACCGGAGCAGGAGGCTCAACGGAAGGCACAACCGGTACCTCATACCTGCGCAACAATGACCGATGAAAAACATTATGAATAGAAAAAGATGCAGGGAGGTCCAAACGGAAGGACACAGGGTTAAGAATCTCCAATATCTTGTACGGGCCGATGAACCGAGGCTTAAACTTAGGAGAAGAAACCCTCATAGGGACAAAACGAGAAGACAACCACACCAAGTCCCCGACACAAAGCCGAGGACCAACCCGACGCCGGCGGTTGGCAAAAAGCTGAGTCTTCTCCTGGGACAACTTCAAATTGTCCACCACCTGCCCCCAAATCTGATGCAACCTCTCCACCACAGCATCCACTCCAGGACAATCCGAAGATTCCACCTGACCGGAGGAAAATCGAGGATGAAACCCCGAATTACAGAAAAAAGGAGACACCAAGGTGGCAGAGCTGGCCCGATTATTGAGGGCAAACTCCGCTAAAGGCAAAAAAGCAACCCAATCATCCTGATCTGCAGACACAAAACACCTCAAATATGTCTCCAAAGTCTGATTCGTCCGCTCGGTCTGGCCATTAGTCTGAGGATGGAAAGCAGACGAGAAAGACAAATCTATGCCCATCCTAGCACAGAATGCCCGCCAAAATCTAGACACGAATTGGGTTCCTCTGTCAGAAACGATATTCTCCGGAATACCATGCAAACGAAAAAACAGAGGAACCAACTCGGTAGAAGAAGGCAACTTAGGCAGGGGAACCAAATGGACCATCTTAGAGAAACGGTCACACACCACCCAGATGACAGACATCTTCTGAGAAACAGGAAGATCCGAAATAAAATCCATCGAGATGTGCGTCCAAGGCCTCTTTGGGATAGGCAAGGGCAACAACAATCCACTAGCCCGAGAACAACAAGGCTTGGCCCGAGCACAAACGTCACAAGACTGCACAAAGCCTCGTACATCTCGTGACAGGGAAGGCCACCAGAAGGACCTTGCCACCAAATCCCTGGTACCAAAGATTCCAGGATGACCTGCCAACGCAGAAGAATGAACCTCAGAAATGACTTTACTGGTCCAATCATCAGGAACAAACAGTCTACCAGGTGGGCAACGATCAGGTCTATCCGCCTGAAAATCCTGCAAGGCCCGCCGCAGGTCTGGAGAAACGGCAGACAATATCACTCCATCCTTAAGGATACCTGTAGGTTCAGAATTACCAGGGGAGTCAGGCTCAAAACTCCTAGAAAGGGCATCCGCCTTAACATTCTTAGAACCCGGTAGGTATGACACCACAAAATTAAACCGAGAGAAAAACAACGACCAGCGCGCCTGTCTAGGATTCAGGCGTCTGGCGGACTCAAGATAAATTAAATTTTTGTGGTCGGTCAATACCACCACCTGATGTCTAGCCCCCTCAAGCCAATGACGCCACTCCTCAAAAGCCCACTTCATGGCCAAAAGCTCCCGATTCCCAATATCATAATTCCGCTCGGCGGGCGAAAATTTACGAGAAAAAAAAGCACAAGGTTTCATCACGGAGCAGTCGGAACTTCTTTGCGACAAAACCGCCCCAGCTCCGATTTCAGAAGCGTCGACCTCAACCTGAAAAGGAAGAGCAACATCAGGCTGACGCAACACAGGGGCGGAAGAAAAGCGGCGCTTAAGCTCCCGAAAGGCCTCCACAGCAGCAGGGGACCAATCAGCAACATCAGCACCCTTCTTAGTCAAATCAGTCAATGGTTTAACAACATCAGAAAAACCAGCAATAAATCGACGATAAAAGTTAGCAAAGCCCAAAAATTTCTGAAGACTCTTAAGAGAAGAGGGTTGCGTCCAATCACAAATAGCCCGAACCTTGACAGGATCCATCTCGATGGAAGAGGGGGAAAAAATGTATCCCAAGAAGGAAATCTTTTGAACCCCAAAAACGCACTTAGAACCCTTCACACACAAGGAATTAGACCGCAAAACCTGAAAAACCCTCCTGACCTGCTGGACATGAGAGTCCCAGTCATCCGAAAAAATCAGAATATCATCCAGATACACGATCATAAATTTATCCAAATATTCACGGAAAATGTCATGCATAAAGGACTGAAAGACTGAAGGGGCATTTGAAAGGCCAAAAGGCATCACCAAATACTCAAAGTGGCCCTCGGGCGTATTAAATGCGGTTTTCCACTCATCCCCCTGCTTAATTCGCACCAAATTATACGCCCCACGGAGATCTATCTTAGAGAACCACTTGGCCCCCTTTATGCGAGCAAACAAATCAGTCAGCAGTGGCAACGGATATTGATATTTAACCGTGATTTTATTCAAAAGCCGATAATCAATACACGGCCTCAAAGAGCCATCTTTCTTAGACACAAAGAAAAAACCGGCTCCTAAGGGAGATGACGAAGGACGAATATGTCCCTTTTCCAAGGACTCCTTTATATATTCTCGCATAGCAGCATGTTCAGGCACAGACAGATTAAATAAACGACCCTTAGGGTATTTACTACCCGGAATCAAATCTATGGCACAATCGCACTCCCGGTGCGGAGGTAATGAACCAAGCTTAGGTTCTTCAAAAACGTCACGATAGTCAGACAAGAATTCAGGAATCTCAGAGGGAATAGATGACGAAATGGAAACCAAAGGTACGTCCCCATGCATCCCCTTACATCCCCAGCTTAACACAGACATAGCGTTCCAGTCGAGGACTGGGTTATGAGATTGCAGCCATGGCAATCCAAGCACCAACACATCATGTAGATTATACAGCACAAGAAAGCGAATAATCTCCTGATGATCCGGATTAATTCGCATAGTTACTTGTGTCCAGTATTGTGGTTTATTACTAGCCAATGGGGTGGAGTCAATCCCCTTCAGAGGTATAGGAGTTTCAAGAGGCTCTAAATCATACCCACAGCGTTTGGCAAAGGACCAATCCATAAGACTCAAAGCGGCGCCAGAGTCGACATAGGCATCCGCGGTAATAGATGATAAAGAACAAATCAGGGTCACAGATAGAATAAACTTAGACTGAAAAGTGCCAATTGAAACTGACTTATCAAGCTTCTTAGTACGCTTAGAGCATGCTGATATAACATGAGTTGAATCACCACAATAAAAGCACAACCCATTTTTTCGTCTAAAATTCTGCCGTTCGCTTCTGGACAGAATTCTATCACATTGCATATTCTCTGGCGTCTTCTCAGTAGACACCGCCAAATGGTGCACAGGTTTGCGCTCCCGCAGACGTCTATCGATCTGGATAGCCATTGTCATGGACTCATTCAGACCCGCAGGCACAGGGAACCCCACCATAACATCCTTAACGGCATCAGAGAGACCCTCTCTGAAATTCGCCGCCAGGGCGCACTCATTCCACTGAGTAAGCACAGACCATTTACGGAATTTTTGGCAGTATATTTCAACTTCATCTTGCCCCTGAGATAGGGACATCAAGGCTTTTTCCGCCTGAAGCTCTAAATGAGGTTCCTCATAAAGCAACCCCAAGGCCAGAAAAAACGCATCCACATTGAGCAACGCAGGATCCCCTGGAGCCAATGCAAAAGCCCAATCTTGAGGGTCGCCCCGGAGCAAGGAAATCACAATCCTGACCTGCTGAGCAGGATCTCCAGCAGAGCGAGATTTCAGGGACAAAAACAACTTGCAATTAATTTTGAAATTTTGAAAGCAAGATCTATTCCCCGAGAAAAATTCAGGCAAAGGAATTCTAGGTTCAGATATAGGAACATGAACAACAAAATCTTGTAAATTTTGAACTTTCGTGGTGAGATTATTCAAACCTGCAGCTAAACTCTGAATATCCATTTTAAACAGGTGAACACAGAGCCATTCCAGGATTAGAAGGAGAGAGAGAGAGGAAGGCTGCAATATAGGCAGACTTGCAAGTGATTCAATTGAAAGCACACTCAGAACTGAAGGGAAAAAAAAAAAAAAAAAAAATTTCAGCAGACTTCTTTTTTCTCTCCTTTCTCTGCCAATTAATTTAACCCTTTGTGGGCCGGTCAAACTGTTATGGTTCTCAATGGCAAGAGAACATAGCCCAGCATACATAGGAACTAGCTCTTGGAAGGATGGAAACTTAAACTGACCATGAACTAAACCTGCCGCACAACTAACAGTAGCCGGGTAGCGTAGCCTGCGTTTTATCCCTAGACGCCCAGCGCCGGCCGGAGGACTAACTAATCCTGGCAGAGGAAAATATAGTCCTGGCTCACCTCTAGAGAAATTTCCCCGAAAGGCAGACAGAGGCCCCCACATATATTGGCGGTGATTTAAGATGAAAATGACAAACGTAGTATGAAAATAGGTTTAGCAAAATCGAGGTCCGCTTACTAGATAGCTGGAAGACAGAAAGGGTACTTTCATGGTCAGCTGAAAACCCTATCAATACACCATCCTGAAATTACTTTAAGACTCTAGTATTAACTCATAACATCAGAGTGGCAATTTCAGATCACAAGAGCTTTCCAGACACAGAAACGAAACTGCAGCTGTGAACTGGAACAAAATGCAAAAAACAAACAAGGACAAAAGTCCGACTTAGCTGGAAGTTGTCTGGTAGCAGGAACATGCACAGAAAGGCTTCTGATTACAATGTTGACCGGCATGGAAGTGACAGAGGAGCAAGGTTAAATAGCGACTCCCACATCCTGATGGGAACAGGTGAACAGAGGGGATGATGCACACAAGTTCAATTCCACCAGTGGCCACCGGGGGAGCCCAAAATCCAATTTCACAACAGTGGATATTTTTGATAGGGTTTTTGCTGACCATATAAGTTATCTTACTATATTCTGCTATTAGCTAGTGGGCCTCTCTTTGCTAAATACCTAGCTCATTCTTACGTTTGTCTTTTCCTCTTACCTCACCGTTATTATTTGTTGGGGGCTTGTATCCAACTTTTTGGGGTCTTTTCTCTGGAGGCAAGAAAGGTCTTTCTTTTCCCTTCTAGGGTTAGTTAGTTCTCCGGCTGGCGCGAGACGTCTAGAATCAACGTAGGCACGTTCCCCGGCTGCTGTTATTTGTGGTGCTAGGATTAGATATATGGTCAGCCCAGTTACCACTGCCCTATGAGCTGGTTTTTGTGTTTGCAGACTTAGTAACTATTTCTGAGACCCTCTGCCATTGGGGTCATAACACCGCACATCCCGTGACAAGGAAGGCCACCAAAAGGACCTAGCCACCAGATCTCTGGTGCCAAAAATTCCCGGATGCCCTGCCAACACCGAGGAATGAACCTCGGAAATGACTCTGCTGGTCCACTTGTCAGGAACAAACAGTCTGTCAGGTGGACAAGAGTCAGGTCTACCAGCCTGAAATCTCTGCAACACACGTCGCAAATCCGGAGAAATGGCAGACAAGATAACTCCCTCTTTAAGAATACCAACTGGTTCTGCGACTCCCGGAGAGTCAGGCACAAAGCTCCTTGAAAGAGCATCAGCCTTCACATTCTTTGAACCTGGTAAATACGAGACCACAAAGTCAAAATGGGAGAAAAACAATGACCAGCGGGCCTGTCTAGGATTCAGGCGTTTAGCAGACTCGAGATACATCAAATTTTTGTGATCAGTCAAGACCACCACACGGTGCTTAGCACCCTCGAGCCAATGACGCCACTCCTCAAATGCCCACTTCATGGCCAACAACTCCCGATTGCCAACATCATAATTCCGCTCAGCAGGCGAAGACTTCCTAGAGAAAAAGGCACAAGGTCTCATCACAGAGCAACCAGGGCCTCTCTGCGACAAAACGGCCCCTGCCCCAATCTCAGAAGCATCCACTTTAACCTGAAAGGGAAGTGAGACATCAGGCTGGCACAAAACAGGCGCCGAAGTAAACCGGCGCTTCAACTCCTGAAAAGCCTCCACGGCTGCAGGAGCCCAGTTAGCAACATCAGAACCTTTCTTGGTCATATCCGTCAAAGGTTTAACAATGCTAGAAAAATTAGCAATAAAACGACGGTAGAAGTTAGCAAAACCCAAGAACTTCTGAAGACTCTTAACTGACGTGGGTTGAGTCCAATCATGAATAGCTCGGACCTTGACTGGGTCCATCTCCACCGCAGAAGGGGAAAAAATAAACCCCAAAAAGGGAACCTTCTGTACTCCAAAGAGACACTTTGAGCCCTTAACAAACAAAGCATTCTCACGCAAGACCTGAAGCACCATCCTGACCTGCTCTACATGCGAGTCCCAGTCATCAGAAAAAAACAGAATATCATCCAGATAAACGATCATAAATTTATCCAGATACTTCCGGAAAATATCATGCATAAAGGACTGAAACACTGAAGGAGCATTAGAGAGCCCAATAGGCATCACCAAGTACTCAAAATGACCTTCGGGCGTATTAAACGCGGTTTTCCATTCATCTCCTCGCTTAATGCGCACAAGGTTGTACACACCACGAAGATCTATCTTGGTGAACCACTTGGCACCTTTAATCCAGGCAAACAAGTCTGACAACAGAGGCAAAGGATACTGAAATTTAACAGTGATTTTATTCAAAAGCCGATAGTCAATACAAGGTCTCAAAGATCCGTCCTTCTTGGCCACAAAAAAGAATCCCGCACCAAGAGGGGAAGAGGATGGACGGATATGCCCCTTCTCCAGAGATTCCTTGATATACGAACGCATTGCGGTATGCTCAGGTACAGACAGATTAAATAGTCTTCCCTTAGGAAATTTGCTACCTGGAATCAAATCTATGGCACAGTCACAGTCCCTATGAGGAGGCAGAGCACTGGACCTGGACTCGCTGAACACATCCTGATAATCAGACAAATACTCAGGAACTTCCAAAGGAGTAGAGGAAGCAATAGACACCGGCGGGGAATCACCATGAATACCCTGACAGCCCCAACTTGACACAGACATTGCCTTCCAATCCAAGACTGGATTATGAGTCTGTAACCATGGCAAACCCAAAACGACCAAATCATGCATTTTATGCAGAACAAGAAAACGAATCACCTCCCGATGTTCAGGCGTCATGCACATGGTTACCTGTGTCCAAAACTGCGGTTTATTTTCCGCCAATGGCGTAGCATCAATACCCCTCAGAGGGATAGGATTTACCAACGGCTCAAGAACAAAACCACAGCGCTTGGCAAATGACAGATCCATAAGACTCAGGGCAGCACCTGAATCCACAAACGCCATAACAGGGTAAGAGGACAATGAGCAAATTAAAGTCACAGACAAAATAAATTTAGGTTGCAAATTACCAATGGCGACAGGACTAACAACCCTTGTTAGGCGTTTAGAGCATGCTGATATAACATGTGTAGAATCACCACAGTAAAAACACAACCCATTCTGACGTCTATGATTTTTCCGCTCATTTCTGGTCTGAATTCTATCACATTGCATTAAATCAGGTGTTTGTTCAGACAACACCACCAGAGGATTAGCGGTTTTGCGCTCCCGCAAACGCCGGTCAATTTGAATAGCCAGCGCCATGGAATCATTCAGACTTGTAGGAATGGGGAAACCCACCATCACATTCTTAATGGCTTCAGAAAGGCCATTTCTGAAATTTGCGGCCAGAGCACACTCATTCCACTGAGTAAGCACGGACCATTTCTGAAATTTTTGGCAATACACTTCAGCTTCATCCTGGCCCTGAGAAATAGCCAGCAAGGCTTTTTCTGCCTGAACCTCAAGATTGGGTTCCTCGTAAAGCAATCCGAGCGCCAGAAAAAACGCATCAATATTTGCCAATGCCGGATCTCCTGGCGCTAGCGAGAATGCCCAATCCTGAGGGTCGCCCCGTAAAAAAGAGATAACAATTTTAACTTGCTGAGCTGAGTCTCCAGATGAACGGGGTCTCAGAGATAGAAACAATTTACAATTATTCCTGAAATTCCTAAACTTAAATCGGTCTCCAGAAAACAGTTCAGGAATAGGTATTTTAGGTTCAGACATAGGACTACTGGTAACAAAATCTTGTATGCCCTGCACACGAGCAGCAAGCTGGTCCACACTTGTAATCAAGGTCTGGACATTCATGTCTGCAGCAAGCTCAAGCCACTCAGAGGTAAAGGGGAGGAAGAGAGGAAAAAAAACAAAAAAAACTCAGAATTTCCTTTCTTATTATACCACTTCTGCAATGCATTAAACATGCAATGTTGGCCTGGCATACTGTTATGACCCCAATGGCAGAGGGTCTCAGAAATAAATACCAAGTCTGCAAACACAAAAAACCAGCTCATAGGGCAGTGGTAACTGGGCTGACCATATATCTAATCCTAGCACCACAAATAGCAGTAGCCGGGGAACGTGCCTACGTTGGTTCTAGACGTCTCGCGCCAGCCGGAGAACTAACTAACCCTAGAAGGGAAAAGATAGACCTTTCTTGCCTCCAGAGAAAAGACCCCAAAAGTTGGATACAAGCCCCCAACAAATAATAACGGTGAGGTAAGAGGAAAAGACAAACGTAAGAATGAGCTAGGTATTTAGCAAAGAGAGGCCCACTAGCTAATAGCAGAATATAGTAAGATGACTTATATGGTCAGCAAAAACCCTATTAAAATATCCACGCTGGATATTCAAGAACCCCCGAACCGTCTAACGGCCCGGGGGGAGAACACCAGCCCCCGAGAGCTTCCAGCAAGGACAGAAATCACATATAGTACAAGCTGGACAAAAATAAGAGCAAAGCAAATAACCAAAAAACAAAGAAGCAGGACTTAGCTTAATTTAGCAAGAACCAGGACCAGCAGACAGGAGCAAACAGAAAGGATCTGATTACAACGATGCCAGGCACTGGACTAAGACTCCAGGAAGTTAATATAGCAACACCCCTGGACTAACGACCCAGGTGAGTGCCAAACTGAAGAAAGACAATCCCAGAGTCACATCACCAGTGACCACAAGAGGGAGTCAAAAAGTCTAATTCACAACACTTAACCACTCAGCACAGGAAGATGAATTATTCATCATCAAGGACTAAATACCCAAAGCCTGTATATATAGAGGGAGTAAATGATAAGCAGTTGCTGCTGAGAACAACCCAGCTATATGGTCACAGCCAGCATGGAAAGAGTAATTAACCCTCTCAGCACTGAAGGAAAGGAAATCCACTTAAAATAGGACCCGAATCACACATCTCTAAAGAAGACCTGCAATTCATTACCCAACATGAACTTCTAACTCTAGGTCTTCCAGGAGGACGTGACACCCTCATAACACATTGTATTTTCCAAGTATTCAGTGATAACTTCTGTATGCCATCCTTGACTACATATGCATGTAATTGAAAATTGACTCTATGCAAGATTAAAGTGGTTGACATTAATTGGACTACCACTTCTCAATCCCCATGTTTCCTCTAAGTAAAAACATAACACCTTTATTCACTTCAGGCGCCAATGCCTCTCATGGGACTTACATGACATTAGTATATCACTCAATCCCTGCACCAACCAGCGCTGTCTTCACTCTTCCTTCCTTTATGCAAATAAGGCATTCAGAAAAAGTGAGAGTTGTGGCTGCCCTCTCATTTCCTCCGGATGTCTCATTTGTTTTAAGTAGGAGAGAGTGAAGCCAGCACTGATTAGTCGCATGGATGGTGTGTTATAACAATGTCACACAAGCCCTGGGAGAACCAGTCACAACACTGCTGGAATGGCATCGGAGGTGAGTATAGGTATTACTCTTTTACTGGGAGAAACCAGGAATTGAGAAGGGCTTGTAGTGGACAACCCTTTTAATGTTTTGGGAATAGAATTCATAGTACACTGTACCTGTATCTTAGAAATATAGTTAAGGATGTATGTATGTCATAGATGCTACATACATCAATAACCTTTATTTCCCATTTAAAGTGGACATGTCATCATTCGTGTATTTTTAAGTAAGTCCCCTTGAAAAACAATTCTACAACATCTTTTCTCATAATGGTGTGTTGAGCTTCTCTCTTCACTATTGACAACTGTGTGCCATGATTTCTGCTACAAATGGGGTGTGACCTTGCACAGTCTGCTACTGGTACCACTGGTTGTACAATATCAGAGTACGTAGGATAACACTCACATTGGTAACATCCAGCTGTAAATGTATTAATAAATTTCTAGACAGAAAACAGGGAAAAGGTAGAATTTTAAGAGGCTGCAAAATTATTTCATGAACAATATAAGGCATACCATGAGAAGCGACAGGTCCTCTTTAAACAAGAACATATATGATAAATGATACAGTCAGGTACAAATGCTGCAAGTTTCAGTTTCAAGCAATCTGTAATAACGGGTATAAATAGAGGACATTGTGGTTATAGTTTGTGCTTCTCTTTTAGAATGATATCACTGGGTTATAGTTACAGTCATGGCACATAATACTGAGCATTGGAAAGTGGCATAATAAAGAATATGGTGCATCCTGAATCTTTGCTGTAATAAAGTATCTGTTCATCTGTGGTCAGAGATCACCATAAAAGTCCTTGAGTTCCTTCACTTTATTTCACAGAAAGGTCATCAGACAGCTTTGCATCATCTAACTCTATCAATCAAGGACCTCAACCACTGCTTTCTGCTGAAAGCCTTCCTGTTTGGCTCTGCTTTTCATAGACAGCTCAATATCTTGTCTGTGAAGCTGTGATAAATGTGGCATGTTCTCTTAAACTACTCCTTTAACTTTGGACATCATTTCAATACGCTCTTTCTTGTATGATGCAGTTTGTGTTTGAGGCATGTATATTTTTCTTGAAATAGTAATTTATCTTATCCTCTTGCTCATATTTTCTCTTTTTTTTCTCTCTATACAGTTTTAATGTTTTGAAATTTTCTACAGCAAGGCATCAATTAGGTGTGTTTTAGCTTGGAGGTGTTTAGAAAGAAGTCTATCGAGCCTTTGTAAAACAGTTTACAATTGGGAGACTAATGTGGGCCATCTTATCCAAGTGCCGGCTATTAATGTTCTCTACAAATGGTACACATCAGGAAACATTGGCAACGACAACTTTCGTTCTTTCTTCCAGCCATCTTCACTTTGATCAAAGCTAAAATGGGTTCAATGTTGTTCTATTCGAACAGTTGTCAATATCTCCAAACCATCCCATTTTCGCTCAATTGTCTATCTCAGGAAGAAGGACTGAAATAGAGCTATTATAGCAAATGAATAACTTCTCACTCTGAAAGAGGATGGCTCTTTCAAATCAGGTTGGAGGTCAATGGCAGGGCAGGGCATAAGAGCTCACATTGCAGCTGCCTGCAAATGAGCTGCTGCTAAACATACAGCAGGGTTTGCAGTGTGAAATACAGTGGGCAGCATCGTGCCTTTTTAGGTCATTTAAATGCAAATAACACAACATACTGCAACAGATGATCTATACATACTTATGGTATCACAGTTATACATATGAAGCAGCAGAAAAAAAAACTGTTCACAGCTAAGGCTGGTATTAACTCACTTCATGCCTTACGCTGATCAACTTAGCATTACCAAAAAATGACATTAGGTCGCAAAGCGGGTGATTTCAAGCCAATTCCCCTTGCTGCAATCGCTAAACCATCCTTGAGACGTAATCCTTCTTTGTTTTTGTTACTTCAGTTTTTATTTACTTTTTTCCTGAATGCTCACATAAGGGTTCATTCCCACTTGCGATGAAATCGGACTAATGCAATCCGATAAAAAATTGGATTGAATTCGGACCAATGTTATTCTATGATTGTGTCTTCACCTGCATTTTTTTTTCCAGCTCGGATTGGATCACGATCGGACTGGAAAAAAGTTGCAGCATGCTGTGATTGTAATCAGAATTCGTATCGCATCCCACAATCGAAGTCAATGGGTGCGAGAAAATAATCACACAGCACTCGTACCATGCGAGTGCTGTCCGATTTTTACACACCGATCGCATTTGAAAAGCCGGTAATTCATATGCAGGTACAGTAAAATCACACTGACAGGTTAGAATAGAATAAATAAATATATATATATATATATATATATATATATATATATATATATATATATACACACATAGAATACATATTAATATACACTGCTCAAAAAAATATAGGGAACACGTAAACAACAGAATATAACTCCGACAGCAGCAGGACCACTACATCAGCCTTTGTGCAAGGAGGAACTGGAGGAGCACTGCCAGAGCCCTGCAAAATGACTTCCAGCAGGCCACAAATGTGCATGTGTCTGCACAAATGGTTAGAAACCGACTCCATGAGGATGGTCTGAGGGCCTGACATCCACAGATGGTGGTTATGCTCACAGCCCAACACCATGCAGGACGATTGGCATTTGTCACAGAACACCAGGATTGGCAAATTCGTCACTGGTGCCCTGTGCTCTTCACAGATGAAAGCAGGTTCAAACTGAGCACATGTGACAGACATGACAGAGTCTGGAGACGCCGTGGAGAGCGATCTGCTGCCTGCAACATCCTTCAGCATGACCGGTATGGCAGTGGGTCAGTAATGGTGTGGGGTGGCATTTCTTTGGTGGGCTGCACAGCCCTCCATGTGCTCAACAGAGGTAGCCTGACTGCCATTAGGTACCAAGATGAGATCCTCAGACCCCTCGTGAGACCATATCCTGGTGCGGTTGGCCCTGGGTTCCTCCTAATGCACGACAATGCCAGACCTCATGTGGCTGGAGTGTGTCAGCAGTTCTGGCAAGATGAAGGCATCAAAGCTATGGACTGACCCGCCCATTCCCCAGACCTGAATCCGATTGAACACATCTGGGACATCACGTTTTGCACCATCCACCAATGTCACGTTGCACCACAGATTATCCAGGAGTTGGCGGATGCTTTAATCCAGGTCTGGGAGGAGATCCCTCAGAAGACCATCTGCTGCCTCATCAGGAGCATGCCTAGGCATTGTAGGGAGGTCAAACAGGCACATGGAGACAACACCCACACAACTGAACATCATTTCTTTGTCTTGAGGCATTTCCACTTAAGTTGGATCAGCCTGTAATTTGATTTTCCACTTTGATTTTGAGTATCATTTCAAATCCAGACCTCCATGGGATATTAATTTTGATTTACATTGATCATTTTTATGTTTTATTGTTCTCAACACATTCCACTATGTAATGAATAAAGATTTGCAACTGAAATATTTCATTCAGTGATATCAAGGATGTTCCCTTTATTTTTTTGAGCAGTGTATATATATATATATATATATATATATATATATATATATATATATAGGTATATGGATATAGATATCAGTGACATACACATATACATATGTATTTATATTACATAGATAGATAGATAGATTGCGTGGGCTCCCGCACAATTTTCAAAACCAGCCGTGGGAAAGCCAGAGGCTGGAGGCAGATGTTTATAGCCTGGGAAGGGGGTAATACCCATGGAGCTTCCCAGGCTATTAGTATCAGCTCAAAACTGAATACTTAGCCTTTACTTGCTATTAAAATGGGGGACCCCCAAAAGAATGACTTTGGATCCCTCCATAATTAGTAACCAGCAAAGGCTATGCAGACACCTGCGGGCTGATATTAATAGCCTAGGAAGGGGCCAGGGATACTGGCTCCCCCACTATAAACATCAGCTCTCAACTGACCCAGAAAAGGCGCATCTCTAAGATGCACCAATTCTGGCACTTAGCCTTGCTCTTCCCACTTGCCCTGTAGCTGTGGCAAGTGGGGTAACAGTTGGGGGGTTGATATCACCGTCAGGTGACAACAAGCCCACAGATTAGTAATGGAGAAGTGTCTATAATAAAGACACAGCCAGAATAGAGTCCTTTATTTGAAAGAAACACACAGACTATTTTAATATTCTTAATTAAACCATACTTACGACCTCACCTAATTCCTGCAAAGCCCTCGATCTTCTGTAATAAAAATAACATAAAAAAGCAACAATATACCATAAGTGTCTGTTGTTGTGCCCCACGCTGTAGTCCATGTCTGGGGAATAATTCCTTTTCAACTGGGATGGTGTCAAGATGCAACCATCTCAGCTGAAAACCACTGGTGAAGGAGCTGCTGGGAGCACAGCTTCAGTGACATCACTGAGGCTGCGCTCCTAGCCTATGCTGAACTGGGATGACCTCTGGACCGTGGGAAAATGCCAGTGATGAGGTGACCGCAGTTCAAGCAGTATCTTCACAGCAGATCACAGTGAGAATTTTTCACGGTGATCTGCTGTGAAGACTCTGTTCATGAAACTCGCATGACACTTGCATTACACTTGTCCGACTTTCCTGCATCAAAATAGGACCAATTTTAAAATGACTAGTGTGACACCCATGGTCCTGATTGTCACAGTGGCATTGCTTTCCGCATGGGAAGAGTGATGTCACGCTTGGAAGCGATGGAATATTCGTCTTAACAGGTAATTAGCACATACAACACCGTTCTGACTCCAGGCCAGAAGGGGGAGCTCTACATCCGACTTCAGTGGAGCTTCTCTCTCTGGTCGGGAGGAGGAGAAAGTTGCTAGGCAGTTGCTAGGCAGTTAGGAAGATTTAGACAGTTGGTGCCAGACAGCAGACAGGAGCAGTCTGAGGCAGAAGGATGAGTGAGGGGCCGTACAGCCTGAAGTACTGTAGCTCCTGGATAGCGACATACAGAAGGAAGAACAGTCTTTAGCTAATGTGCTGGAGAGCGAAGTACAAGAGATTGACAACAAGAGAGAATAGCTGCAACTGGGCTACCTCCCTGATAGAGCGCAGATACCGGTAACTGGAAGACCGAGGTTGTGTCGTACTCTAGCAGGCACAGTAGAAGCTGGTAGGACAGCTTAACTACACGTATCCTGTCCGCCCTAACACCCAAGAGACACAGTGACACATAGAGCCTGAGTCCTGATAGAGACCCTGTAAAAAGGCTTGAGTCACCTGTCATATGGGTTTGTGTTTCATTTCAATAAATGACAGAGATAACTGAGAGGACCTTGCTAAGAAGCCATAGGCAGTAAGGAACTACACCACAGCTCTAGAAGGAAGGCTTTTAACTCCACCTGGTAAAGCTGAACTCTGAACTCGCTTCCAAGCTGGCTAGACCTTGTCTGTACCTGTGATCTGGTGCCCTGGACTGTGGCTGCCTGCTACCATCAGTAAACCAGGTAGAAAGACTGCACAACTGCATCCTTCGTTCTTTACTGCACCACTCACCATCTTCCATCTATTTACCGGGAGCACTGGGGACCTACTTCACATGTGGTAAGTTATACCATCTGGCTGCCATAACATCACCCCAGGGGACCCCTTTAAGCAACGTTGGTCACCTCTGACTGAATACCACAGGTGGTGTCACAACTTTTTTTTATTTCAAAAACCCCTGTAAAGACCTTTCTTTAACATGGGCACCCAGGGCCACGGACCAGGTCGCCACCGCCATGACACGTCCCTTTAAGTACCGGACCCAGTACCGAGTACCCCACGGCCCTGGTGTTTCACTAGTGTGTCGCCAGCCTAACTAATATCTAATCAAATTACCATATATCCTCTAGTGTAAGCCGACCCGAGTATAAGCAGAGACCCCTAATTTTGCCTAAAAAAACCTAGGAAAATTTATTGACTTGAGTATAAGCCTAGGGTGGGAAATGCAGCAGCTACTGGTAAATTTCAAAACTAAAAATAGATACCAATAAAAGTAAAATTAATTGAGACATCAGTAGTTTAAGTGTTTTTAAATATCCATATTGAATCAGGAGCCCTATATAACGCTCCATACAGTTCATGATGGGCCCCATAAGGTGCTCCATACAAAATACGCTTCATATAATGCTCCATACAGTTCATGATGGGCCCCATAAGATGCTCCATATTAAAATATGCCCCATATAATGCTGCATAAAAGGTTAATGATGACCCCATAAGATGCTCCATAGAACATTATGGCCTATATAATGCTGCACAAAGGTTGATGGCCCCATAAGATGCTCCATAGATTATGCCCGATATAATGCTGCACAAAGGTTGATGGCCCCATAAGATGCTCCATAGATTATGCCCCATATAATGCTGCACAAAGGTTGATGGCCCCATAAGATGTCCCATAGCATATTATGACCCATACTGTATGCTGCTCCTGCTGCGGTAAAAAAAAAACCGGACATACCCACCTCTTGTTGCTCAGGCCCCCGGCAATTGAGATATTCACCTGTCCCCGCTCCACTGTCACGCGCCGCTGTGTCTTCCGGCTCTCTGCAGTGACTGTTCAGGCAGAGGGCGCACACTAAACACATCATCGCGCCCTCTGACCTGAACGTCACAGCCAGAGGACGCGGAAGACGGAGGCGGGTGGTGGAATGCGGACAGGTGAATATCGCATGGTTCACCCTCCCCCGTCATTCTCACCCCCTCCTGACAGGGTCCCTGCTTCTCCGATGCGAAGGTTTCTGGTGCCGGCAGCTTGTTCCTGTGTTCAGCGGTCACATGGTAGCACTCATTAAAGTAATGAATATGCGCTCCACTCCTATAGGAGTGGAGTCGCATCCATATTCATTACTTAAATGAGCGGTACCATGTGATCGCTGAACACAGGAACAAGCTGCTGATGTCAGAGACAATCTGAGAAGCAGGGACCGTGCCGGGAGCAGGTGAGTATGATGTGACAGCCGCCGCTCCCCCTCCCCGCTGACCCCCGGGGACAATGACTCGAGTATAAGTCAAGAGGGGCACTTTTAGCATAAAAAAATGAGCTGAAAATCTCAGCTTGTACTCAAGTATATACGGTAATTTACTTCAAATCAGTTGAGCCTTCAAGATAGGAGAGAATCTGTTGAGACTAATACAATTCGGAGTCAGTTGTCAGAATTCAGACAGAATAGAATTGAGCTGCTTGCAGTGTATTATAATGCATGCAAGTTGCAAAAGAAAAGGAGAAAACAAATTGCAGAGAGGTTTTAAGTAAGAATTCATAAAACATACAGTGGGGCAAAAAAGTATTTAGTCAGTCAGCAATAGTGCAAGTTCCACCACTTAAAAAGATGAGAGGCGTCTGTAATTTACATCATAGGTAGACCTCAACTATGGGAGACAAACTGAGAAACAAAAATCCAGAAAATCACATTGTCTGTTTTTTTATCATTTTATTTGCATATTATGGTGGAAAATAAGTATTTGGTCAGAAACAAACAATCAAGATTTCTGCCTCTCACAGACCTGTAACTTCTTCTTTAAGAGTCTCCTCTTTCCTCCACTCATTACCTGTAGTAATGGCACCTGTTTAAACTTATCAGTACAAAAAGACACCTGTGCACACCCTCAAACAGTCTGACTCCAAACTCCACTATGGTGAAGACCAAAGAGCTGTCAAAGGACACCAGAAACAAAATTGTAGCCCTGCACCAGGCTGGGAAGACTGAATCTGCAATAGCCAACCAGCTTGGAGTGAAGAAATCAACAGTGGGAGCAATAATTAGAAAATGGAAGACATTCAAGACCACTGATAATCTCCCTCGATCTGGGGCTCCATGCAAAATCCCACCCCGTGGGGTCAGAATGATCACAAGAACGGTGAGCAAAAATCCCAGAACCACACGGGGGGACCTAGTGAATGAACTGCAGAGAGCTGGGACCAATGTAACAAGGCCTACCATAAGTAACACACTACGCCACCATGGACTCAGATCCTGCAGTGCCAGATGTGTCCCACTGCTTAAGCCAGTACATGTCCGGGCCCGTCTGAAGTTTGCTAGAGAGCATTTGGATGATCCAGAGGAGTTTTGGGAGAATTTCCTATGGTCTGATGAAACCAAACTGGAACTGTTTGGTAGAAACACAACTTGTCGTGTTTGGAGGAAAAAGAATACTGAGTTGCATCCATCAAACACCATACCTACTGTAAAGCATGGTGGTGGAAACATCATGCTTTGGGGCTGTTTCTCTGCATAGGGGCCAGGACGACTGATCCGGGTACATGAAAGAATGAATGGGGCCATGTATCGTGAGATTTTGAGTGCAAACCTCCTTCCATCAGCAAGGGCATTGAAGATGAAACGTGGCTGGGTCTTTCAACATGACAATGATCCAAAGCACACCGCCAGGGCAACGAAGGAGTGGCTTCGTAAGAAGCATTTCAAGGTCCTGGAGTGGCCTAGCCAGTCTCCAGATCTCAACCCTATAGAAAACCTTTGAAGGGAGTTGAAAGTCCGTGTTGCCAAGCGAAAAGCCAAAAAAATCACTGCTCTAGAGGAGATCTGCATGGAGGAATGGGCCAACATACCAACAACAGTGTATGGCAACCTTGTGAAGACTTACAGAAAACGTTTGACCTCTGTTATTGCCAACAAAGGATGTATTACAAAGTATTGAGATTAAATTTTGTTTCTGACCAAATACTTATTTTCCACCATAATATGCAAATAAAATGATAAAAAAACAGACAATGTGATTTTCTGGATTTTTGTTTCTCAGTTTGTCTCCCATAGTTGAGGTCTACCTATGATGTAAATTACAGACGCCTCTCATCTTTTTAAGTGGTGGAACTTGCACTATTGCTGACTGACTAAATACTTTTTTGCCCCACTGTACATTACATATATGCACTAAAATACAGGGTTGGCCATTTATATGGATACACCTAAATAAAATGGGAATGGTTGGTGAGATCAACTTCCTGTTTTTGGCACATTAGTATATGGGAGGGGGTAAAACTATTCAAGATGAGTAGTGACCATGCCAGCAATTTAGAAGTCGGCCATTTTGGACCCAACATTATTTTTTCCAATGGGTAGAGGGTCATGTGACACATCAAACATTAAGAATTTCACAAGAAAAACAATGGTGTGCTTGGTTTTAACATAACTTTATTATTTCATGAGTTATTTACAAGCTTTTGACAATTTATAAAATGTGTTCAAAGTGCTTCCGATTGTGTTGGATTGTCAATGCAACCCTCTTCTCCCACTCTTGACACACTGATAGCAAGACCGCAGAAGAAATGCTAGAACAGGCTTCCAGTATCCGTTGTTTCAGATGCTGCACATCTCGTATCTTCACAGCACCGACAATTGCCTTTAGATGACCCCAGCATCTGAAACAACAGATACTGGAAGCCTGTGCTAGCATTTCTTCTGCGGTGTTGCTATCAGTGTGTCAAGAGTGGGAGAAGAGGGTTGCATTGACTATCTAACACAATGGGCAGCACTTTGGACACATTTTATAAGTGATAATGGTAAACTGACTGAACAGAGAACTAGTCTGAACTTGGTGCATGTCAAAAAACAACTAACATAGCAACATAGCAAATAGAGAAATAGTTGCACTCAATTGTACTAAAGCAAGTGAATGTGTGATACATGAAATGCGGATAGCATAATGGCTTGTGAAAACTATGAAAAAACACGAGATGCTTAGCACAAAATTTGGCCAAAAAAACGCGAGCCCATCCACCAACGTCAAGGTAATCTCGTGGATCGGATGGGACCCTGACCTAACTGCCTAGTGTGAACACTTAGTTCTGGCTAATGTCTTGGTAAAGCCTGTATTTATAGGAAGGTCGGAACCAAATGTGTTTGGATGTAATTAAAATCACAGCATGGTGAAGGGCAGGGTGTTCAAGTCAGAATAAAATGGTACATAGCAAATAATGGTAAACTGACTGAACAGAGAACTAGTCTGAACTTGGTGCATACCGAAAAACAATCCAGCCCTTAGTCCAATGCTAGATCCCAGATCCCAAAATACCAGGACCAGAGCCATTGCTCTGGTCCTAGTATTTTGGCTGCAGTGTTGAAATCTTATCAACAGTGAGCGTCACCGCTTTACCCATTCACCAGCTCGGTAGCACTTGCAACCTAACTCAGCATGGTCACTAAGCTAATTGCTGCAGCAGTGATGTCATATCAACAGAGCACACTACTACGTCATTAAGGGACCTCAGTGCATGAGCTGCTGAGCTCAGTGACTGGCTAGAGAGGTGGCATGTGCTGTTGATGTGATGTCACTGCTGTAGCCCACACAAAGGGACTGGAGAAGTGGTGGGGAGTCATTGCTGGAAACAGGCTGGGTGAGAACCACCAGAGTCTGATATTTTAGTTAATTTACAATGTTTGGTGTCTACTTTTATGAAAATAGACACCCTTTTAAGGAACAGCAACAACTTTTGTGTTTTGAAAACATTTAGGTTTTGTACCTTATCTGAGATTTGTATTTGTCAAGTTATTGATATGGGAAGAAAAGAAAAGTAAACTGAACTAAATTTGGTCTTGTTTACTTTTAAGGAAATACCTAGAGATCCTATGTAACAACATTATCTGTCCTGTGTTGTTTTGTTTGGAGACCGTCTTTAATTTTTTTGTATTTTTATTTTTCTCTTTAGCAGCGCTAATAACTGTATCAAAGCTCTTCATCGTACTGCTCCAATCTTTTTTCCTTGTTTAAGCTTCTCATTTTAATGCTAGTGTCCCAACAGCCTGCTGCTCAATATGAGAATACAGTTTAGTTTGTCAGTGCTAGGCAGTGTAAGGCTTTATTCACACTATGTAGCAGATTTATTAAACTAAATGTGTCTGAGTTCAGACTTAAAGGGGTTGTCTAGCCTAAATTGATAAGTCTGCAGTCATTCTGTGAGACAGCACACTCATATATTTCCACAGCACACGCACTGTGTGATGCGAGGATTCCCCAATTCCTGAGCGGGGACTGGGTGGTACGTATGCGTTATGCATTCTCCCGGCCAGAACCTGACTACTGGATGTGGCCTTGCTCCATACACTTGTATGGAGCGAGGCCACACCCTATAAATGGTCACACCAACTGAACAGCCACATCAATAGATGGGACGCGGCTCAGCTTCATACAAGTGTATTGAGCGAGGCCGCATTCACTGGATGGGCTCTTGCCAGGAGTATGCATACTTACCTTCCGATGTCGGCTCAGAGACTGGCAAATCCCTGCAGCATTCAGTGTGTGCGCCGTGGTGATTTATAAGTCTGTAAGCGGAGAAACTGCACACTTATCAATTTAGACTGAACCACCCCTTTAAAAGATATGGTACTTATCATGGAGTTATAATTTTTTGGCACAAATTATGTCAGATTAATAAGGTGGAGTAGATATAGTGACTACTCTATTCCTGCACATAAACCTTTGCCGACCCTTGTGGTGCAGTTAGCAGTAAGAAAAAAGTGATCAGTCACAACACATAGTGTGACACAAGAAGAATCCTTTATAGTTTGACAGAATAGTGTCAACTACTAAAGCTATAGTCTGATGATTTCCACACCTGCCACTGAAATTTGTCTATAGCAGGGCTCTTAAGCCCATACTCAATATATAGCAGCAAGGTAAGAATATGTATTTTTTTATGTTTTGTAGGGCACATAAGCTTTTAAGAACTGGTTTTCAGTAATGGTCACCCCTTTAAGAGCGTAACCTTAATATCACTGCAGATTTCAAATTCAAGGCCTTAGTTAGTCCAGATGCAACACCTTGGTTCTACTCAACTGAACTTACAGCATAATGAATATTTGTCAGTGAAAACAAATATAGACAGTTATCTTTATCTCTGTAGGACAAAATAATAGTTCAATGTCAGATGCAACAAAATATGCACTTTTATTATTATGAAAGTGCCTTTTAAAATATTTTGTGTGACGTGGTAGCACCTCACATCTTGTATACCTTCATTTCGGTTTGTCCTGGTATAAATGTTTATTTTTGCTGTTGCTGTTGTAGCCCACATTCAGGTTAATTAAAAAGCATTATTTCATTTTAGGCATTTTTTCAAGTATTATTTATCAAGTATTCAAAGTAAAAGATTAGAGAATTGTGTAACAATTAATTAATTTGTTGTTTTTTTTTTCATTAAAATCATTAAAATAGATGATGGGATCCTCCCTTGTCTTTGCCTCTACTTAACTGGATTGGAAACAGCTTAAGTATTGAAATCTTAAAAGTCAAATGATCCCAGCTGTTTTTAAAGCTTAAGAAAAGCAGACCATATGATCATGTCAAGACTCCTAGAAAGGACTTTAATCTTTTTTTTCATCCGTGTAACACCCTAGAAGTGTTTAAAACCTTCTAAGCACCATTGTGTCTCAGATTGTCCTCAGTTACCATTCTGATCTAGTTAAGGCATTGCTGATTATAAAAATAAGTATTTGCCAGAGAAATGCTACCGCTTTTTTTTTAACATACTTCTGTGTTTTGCTTCTTAAAATGCCCAGTCTGTTCTAATGTCTGCTAATGTATTTATTACAACGTGTGACAGTATGAGGATGGGTCACAAGGACACATTATTGTGACTGCATCTAGTGACTTAGTAAAAGGCTTGTTACATAGTTACATAGGTTCAACCTTTTTCCAGTAATTATATATTTTTGTCACTAAATTATCTATAATAAAACATGAAAAGTTCTTGCAAAAGTATGAAACTTTGCAATTTAATTGTTATTAAAAATCCTCTCTGGTCTCAAGAATAGAAGGATGTTGTATTCTAGGCTGGAATTGAGTCATAAATAAATATTAAATATAAAGTACAGTGTGGAAAAAAGAATTTAGTCAGCCACCAATTGTGCAAGTTCCCCCACTTAAAAAGATGAGAGGGGCCTGTAATTGGCATCATAGGTAGACCTCAACTATGAGAGTCAAAATGAGAAAGCAAATCCAGAAAATCATCTTCCCTGATTTGGCAAGATTTATTTTGCAAATTATGTTGGAAAATAAGTATTTGGGCATTAACAAAAGTTAATCTTAATATTTTGTTATATATCCTTTGTTGGCTATGACTAAGGTTAAACGTTTTTTCAGAGTGCGTGCAGCGTTGCACTGGTGAACGCCAGTAACCACCCTGACTAGGGAATTAAGTGCACTGATTGCGCACGACGTCGCACTGGCGAACACCACTAATAGACGCTAGTTATCATGCTCAGTGCTGGCAATGCACTACCTGGCACTGTATTTTCTCCAATCACCCTGACTCAGACATAACACGATAGAAGGGGATAATTAGGAGCTTGCACCAGTAGCATACATGCATCCACACACACAACGATTAGAGATATACTAGCTAGTGATGTGTCGTTCACGAATGAGCCGACACAAAGAGCCAGCTCCCTGCTGTGAACGATGGGAGCCGGCACTCCAGTGAGAGCCACTAAAATTCCTGAATGGCTTTCACTGGGCATAAAATCCCGGACTTCGGCATGTGTAACTCCGCCCACCTGAGCAAAACCCCACCCACTCTTCAATTTAATTGGCTCTAAGAAGTGGGCGGAGTTTCTGCGGTACGTGGGCGAAGTTTCAGACACCTGAATAGATAGTCAATAGGGATCCATTTAGGATCCAAAAAGAGCCATTTTGTGAGCCGAAAGAGCCAGGTCTTTTTGGTGAGCGGAGCCATGAGAGCCGGATCACCAAAAAGAGACGAACTGCCCATCACTAATACTAGCTCACGGCCGTGAGATACCTTTATAGCCGCAGCCTTCCGGGACCTTACTAGTGAACCAATCTGAGCAGCTTGAGTACCTGGACATGTGACATCCGACCATCAATGAAAGGTCAACTCACGAGCATGCTCAAAAGGCCAAAAGCAGGACTTAGTCCCAGGAGCATCTGCTCATCGCTGACTAATGCTGGTTACTATAGCTGGACCTGAGATGGCAGCAGTAACCAGACTCACAGCATTAACCTGAGCTAGACGCTGGGACCAATGTCTCTGCTGAGCAGGATGCTCTGTGGCTGATGAAGAATGGGAGACTGCAGAGGACATGGCTTGAGATTCCCCTTGTGCAGTGGTGGGAACTCGATGCCTTATACATGGACTTTCAACTTCCTCCAAAGGTTTTCTATGGGGATGAGATCTGGAGACTGGCTAAACCACTCCAGGACCTTCATATGCATCTTACGAAGCCACTCCTTCGCTGCCCTGGCAGTGTGCTTGGGATCATTATCATGCTGAAAGACCCATACACGTTTCATCAATGCCCTTGCTGATGGAAGGAGGTTTGCACTCAAAATCTCACAATACATGGCCCCATTCAATCTTTCATGTACACGGATCAGTCATCCTGGTCCCTTTGCAGAGAAGCAGCCCCAAAGCAAGATGTTGCCACCCCCATGCTTCACAGTAGGTATGGTGTTCTTTGGATGCAACTCAGCATTCTGTCTCCTCCAAACACGACAAATTTTGTTTCTACCAAACTGTTCTACTTTGGCTTCATCAGGCCATATGACATTCTCCCAATACTTTTCTGGATAATCCAAATGCTCTCTATCAAACTTCAGACTGGCCTGGACATGTACTGGCTTAAGCAGGGGGACAGGTTTGGCACTGCAGGATCTGAGTCCCTGGCGGCGTAGTGTGTTACTGATGGTAACCTTTGTTACAGTGGTCCCAGACCAATGCAGGTCATTCACTAGGTCCCCCATGTGGTTCTGGGATTTTTGCTCACCATTCTTGTGATCATAATGACCCCACGGGGTGAGATCTGGCATGGAGCCTCAGATTGAGGGAAATTATCAATGGTCTTGTATGTCTTCAATTTTCTTATTATTGCTCCCACAGTTTATTTCATCACACCAAGCTGCTTGCCATTGCAGATTCAGTCTTCCCAGCCTGGTGCAGGACTACAATTTTGTTTCTGGTGTCCTTCGACAGCTCTTTGGTCTTCACCTTAGTGTCTAGAGTTTGGAGTGTGACTGTTTGAGGTTGTGAACAGGTGTCTTTTATACTGGTATCAAGTTCAAACAGGTGTTATTACTACAGGTAATGAGTGGAGGACAGAGGAGCCTCTTAAAGAAGAAGTTGCAGGTCTCTGAGAGCCAGAAATCTTGCATGTTTTTAGGTGACCAAATACTTATTTTCCACCATAATTTGCAAAATAAGTATTTTCAAATCAGACAAGGTGATTTACTGGATTTGTGTTCTCATTTTGACTCTCATAGTTGTGGTCTACCTATGATGTCAGATTACAGGTCTCTCTCATTTTTTAAGTGGAAGAACTTGTACAATTGGTGGCTGACTAAATACTGTTTTTCCCCACTGTACGTATGAATTGGTAGTCAGTGTCACCTATTGATTGCAATGTGAATATTTTCTATATCCCTAGCTATTATAACAATGCAGCACAAATCCTGGTAAACATTTCAGAAAGTTACCATTAGTATATAATGTAAAGTGTTAGGTGCTTGATATACAGATAAATAATTTTAGATCATTATTTTGTTTTTGGAGGATCTTTTCTCAATATTGGTTTTCTGCTATCACAGTGCTCCTTTTTATTGTTCAGGACACAATAGGCTCCTTTTCTACACTTGGACCTGTGGATCTCTGATAACATAGGTACTGTCCACCACTGCAAAAAGTACCATATTCTGTCTCAGCTTTAGGAAATTATTGGGAAGCCCTTGCGACAACACAAAACATTATTACAATCTACTGTATATATATATATAATCCATACAGTACAAAGTCCAAATATATAAAAAAATATATCAGTTTTTATTACAAAAATATAAACAATAACTCAGATTTGATAAAAAAGGTGATGGTAAAGTGGCGCACAGTGTCAAAAAAATTCCGTTGCACAACTCCATAAATAAACGTATCAGGCATGGGATAAGAGACATGAGAATAACATACACTCTTTATAATAGTATAACATGTGACAGAGCAAACAATGTATATTAAGAAGCTGCCAAAGGTTAAAAGACCAAACTTATTTGTATAGAAAACAAGGGAATATCTACATAATCACAAAATTACCACCATGACATGTGGTGAGGAGAGAGACAAACCCAAAGATGTTTACATAGTAGAATCAGACCATGGCAGAAATAGGTAACCAAAAAAGCGTCTCACCCATTGTAACCTGTATGTGGTAAAGCAGTGGAACCAGCCCCAACGCGCGTTTCACATGGGCTTCTTCGGGGGGTCCCCCGAAGAAGCCCACTCGAAAAGCGCGTTGGGGCTGATTGACTGGGCTGAGGGCGGTGTTTCACCGCACGCCACAGCCAAGTATCCAGCTAAAAAATTATCAAAGGTCTGGGACAGTTTCATTAGGCCATTTCAGTGCCCATGGCCTGATGTGCTGGGTACTCTACCAAAAAGGGAAAGCTTTGGAAGATGGTGAAGGAGTATCTAGCCAACCCTACCAGTGTCCTCCATGATTCATCTGTTCCGTACAATTATTGGGTATCCAAAGCGGATACGTGGTGTAGACAGAGTTGCTGAAAAAGGGCTAGTTTTTCATTGGATTCCTTGCTGCTGCAACCTAAAACCAAAACTTCTTATCAGGGCTACATCTTTTCTATGTTATTCCCTATTAATACCACTGTTTTCTGTTTTTAGTGAAGGGATGGGTGCTGGAGAAAGGATAGTTTTGCATTATAGGCTTGTAGGCATGGTTTATTACCTTACAGTCCTTGCTGCTGCAACCAAAAACCAAAAGTTCTTATCGGGGCTACATCTGTTATTCTTATTAATACCGATATTAGCTGCATACAATGTAGGGATAGCTTTTGGAGGGGGGATAGTTTTGGATTAGAGGAGGAGTAGGAGGTGGACAAGATTAAGAATAAACCATGAACCGTATAACCTTTTTTGAGTGGGATGCAGTGCATGGGAATATGCCAGGGAAAAAAACATTTGGTTTACCTTTGTTTCGCTATTGTCATCTCGTGGGGTTGAGAAGTCTGGGCCAATTCAGGCCTTATTCATTTTGACTTGAGTCAGACTGTCATCATTTTCATTTGACAATCGGATGCGCATATCAGTTATTATGCCCCCGGTGGCATTAAAAATCCACTTTAACAAAATATTAGTGTCAGGGAAGGGTAACACCTCCAAGGCATTGAGGGACAGTTCATGCCTCATGTCCAGTTGGGTTACCCAATAGTTGTACAGGATAGAGGAATCACAGAGGATGCTGTTATGGTTGGCTAGGTACTTCTTAACCATTTTCCAAAACTTTTCCCTCCTTGTCAGGGTACCTCACACATCAGGGCATGGGCGCTGGGAGGGTATAATGAAACTGTCTCAGACTTTCGATAGTGTTCCCCTGTCTCTGTTAGAAATGGAAAACTGCTCCATGATTTAGCGAAGTCACATGTCAATTCTTTCAGCATTTTTCACCATTGAAAGCAATGAGAAAGTGCAAAAACACCATGTGTGAACATAATCTAAGGGGTGAAGGAGGCAGTTTTTTTTCTCTTTTTAATTTTGCCTTAAATGTAAGTCATTATACAGGAAAGAATGTTTTCTTGTTTTCTAACAGTTTTTCCTGTAAAATCCATTTTATCTTCAGTTTGGTATGTTTTATTGTCAGTCCGTAAAAGTGGCGTAATACTCTGACAGCTTTGTTTCCTGCACCTCGGAGTCAGATATGCATCCAGGCATCTTCCCCATGCTGTTCATATTCCATTGGAGCACTATTTCCATCCTTTTCAGCAATTTTCCTGCCTCCTCAGCCATCCTGTTAGGGTCTATCGGAAAAATGCTTGAGTTTCCCATTGACTTCCATTATGCTCGTTACTTGAATTGAACTTGTCTGAGTGCCCAACCTGCTCGATTTGAGTACTGAGCACTCAAGCATTTTAGTGCTCACTCATCACTAGCTAAAAATAATTTAACCCTTTCCTGATATGTGCCTTATATATACAGCACATGGCAAGTGCATCACATCTGCCTGTGACTGGAGTGAATGTCACCATTTAAAAAACTTAAAAAAAAATTAAATCACCCTCCTTTTCCACATTAAATAAAGAGGTTAAAGAAATAAAAAGGGAAGCATATTCAGTATTTCCGCATCCATGAAAATCAAATCTATTAAATTATAAAATTATTTAACCGGTACAAAAAAATCGCAACACAAAAAAAGACCAAAAAACTCCCATATCTTTGAAAAAAATGCAATAAAAAGTAATCAAACATCCCATGTACAACAAAAATGGTATCAATAAAAATGAAAGTTTGCCCTGCAAAATTAAGTGTTAAAGCGGTGATGATCCATTTAAAAAAATCTCAGATTTGCAGTACTCACTATCTATTAAGCATTGACAGTATTATTGCAGTTGAGAGCAGAACCAACAATGCACCACAATAAAAACTGCATTTAATTCCATACTTTTTTTATTGTAGTTTTGCTGCAGGTTTTTTGGTGGGAACATTTTTTTTTCAGCTAAAATGTGAATGTGCCTGTGAATGTACCCCAATATAATCTTCATAAAGCTAATAGTTAAATTCAAAGGACTAATATTCCTTTTGCTGCATTGTTTTTATCATAATTAGTAAATCTTTGAACTACAATTCTTCAACTTGTCAAATTTAAAAAAGACAGATGTTCAATTGGCTGCGAATTGCAATACTGTAAAGCCTCAAATAGCCTGGCAAAATTGTATATAACACGCTGAGACTTCCTATGACTGTACTGTAACTAGTGATGAGCGAGTATACTCGTTGCTTGGGTGATATCCAAGTATTTGTTAGTGTTCGGAGATTTCGTTTTTGTTTACGCAACTGCATGATTTACAGCGGCTAACCAGCCTGAGTATATGTGAGGGCAGGAGCTTGGGGGATAGCATATTGTAGCCCCACAGGGATTGACATAGGGATTGTCATCTCTTCATGAACCGGATGTCTGTCTGACTAAAGAAAATCCGGTGCTCCGATGCTTGCCTTATGGAATTGGTGAGACCGTTCCTTTTTGTTTATTAGTACAGTAAGCATATTTTGTTAGTGTTCGGAGATTTCATTTTTGTTTACGCAACTGCATGATTTACAGCGGCTAACCAGCCTGAGTATATGTGGGGGCAGGAGCTTGGGGGATAGCATATTGTAGCCCCACAGGGATTGACATAGGGATTGTCATCTCTTCATGAACCGGATGTCTGTCTGACTAAAGAAAATCCGGTGCTCCGATGCTTGCCTTATGGAATTGGTGAGACCGTTCCTTTTTGTTTATTAGTACAGTAAGCATATTTTACAGTACATGCTGATTACTGTCTATTGTTTCTATATGCGTCTGGTTGCATAGGGTCAGTTGCTGTTTTATATATTGTTGAACAGCTCCTTTGGGTACCTTATCTCAGATTGATTCCGCATATATTGTCGGAAACTTTTAATCCTGTTTAGGGCCTGCCATCTTTCAAGGTCCATTATATATGGTGGTGACGTGGCCCCGTATTAAGTGTTCACTTGGGTGACTTGTTTTTACCTACTTTTGTATATTAAAAGTTATGTTTTATTTTTTCCACTTTGTGCTTTTTTGTGATACTCGATAGTGGGATCATCTGCAGGACCTACACTCTTTATGCAGATTTTGCTTTGTTAAACAATCAGAAAAGCATATTTGGTGGCACAACGAAGAAGGAGGAGTTATCAAAGTATGCAAAAGCTTAAATCATTTAAAAAAGCGGCTTGGGAACCCCTCTATTTTTGATAACCAGCCATGATAAAGCTGACAGCTGAGGTTTGCAGCCCTCAGCTGTCAGTTTTGCCATGTTGGTTATCAAAAATAGAAAGACTACATGTCATTTTTATTTAGTCATAGTGCAAGTGCCGGCTGATGAATACTCCCATCAGCCACACCTTCTATTTCTGTTATTAGCGGCAGCAGGTTTAGGCTGATGTGAGTAGTGCTCTCTCATCAGCCAACGCCTCTCTGAGTGGAGGTAAATTTTTTACATCCGGACTCAGCTGCTGGCTCACGCTGTCATATGGCAGCGTGGAACCACAGCTCTCTGCTGGGCGGTTATGATCTTACCACACATGACAGCGTGGCAAACAACGGATGTTCTGCTACCCAAATCAAACTTTTTTTTAACTGTTCATCCGAGTCTGCTGAACCTGAACATCCAGGAATTCACCCATCACTGATCATTTCTAATCACAATTACATGCAATTGTATCACAAAAATGTCCAATCTCTAGAAACTTGTTATATCACACGGGGTGGTACTCACTTTATTCACTCTGCCACCCAGTGTTACACATTCAAGTGTGACACCAGGTCGTTACTTTAATTCACCCTGGTGACACAGGGCTGCTTGCAGCAAATCAAGTGCACTTAATGCCCAGCTGCTCTATGGAGTCAGACTAGATGCAAGTCCCAGCTGTTCAGCTTGATGTTTCCTGATTGCACCATGTGCTTAATCTGCAAACTCTTTTCTGGGCAGTAGGTTTTTCAAGCTCTAGGGTTTTAAAACCTCATGCAGGCAGGCATTCTTAGATATGCCATTATAAGCTGCTGCCGGGGGATCTTCCTGGTGATAAATGGAATCTGTGTGAAGTAAATTAGAGTGAACCAGTCAATCAGTGTGTCAGTCCTAAATGTAGGGTAACTAGCCTGCCAACATAAAGGGCATAGGCTTAATGTATATGTGACTAGCTTTGCATTACATTGATGCTTTTGAATTTCTGTCAAATTTGCAACATCTTTACAAAGGCATTCTGTAACTAAATGAATCGCTTACCAGAAAATCGACCCAGTGAGCTAAAGAGACTACTATAATAAAGAAAAAAAGTAATGGGAGGTTTCTCTCACAGTACATTATTGAATGCATGATCTTGGAATTCTCTAGAAAGTCTATCTTTGGGCAAAACTTATAATGCATAATGCAAGGATGTGGAATCCTTTGTGACGGTAATTCAAGTTATTTTTAGAACATCAGCTTGATTGGTAGCTATGGGAAACTTTTTCAATATACAGTATATTTCTAAGGGGGTCACCAGACTGAGCTCTGACATAAAGAGAAATCTATGGCTGGATTAGCTTGCAGTGTTATGTTTCCCCACAAATCTTCCTCTAGCTTACACTACTAATCCCTGTAGGGACGTTTAATATTCACATGTGTAATGCATTTTGTTGCATCAAATTTGGAGCATCTTATAGATGCACCATTTCTGGGGCAGCTGAGGGCTGCTGTTGGTAGCCTGGATGGGGGCAATATCTCTGACCACTTCCCAGGCTCTTGATATTAGCATGCAGCTGTCTGTTTAGCTTTGCTGATTTGAATTTATAGGGGGACCCTACATGATTTTTTTCTCGGGTCCCCCATAAATTCACTAGGAAAAGCTAAGCAAACAGCTGTGAGCTGTTGTTAATAGCCTGGGAAACTTATGGGGTATTGTCCCTTGTCCCAGGTTATTAACATCAGCCCCCAGCCGTGGACTTTCCACTGCTGGTTATGAAAACTGTGCAGGAACCAATGCCGTTTTTTTATTTAATTATTTATTTTACACAGGAGGTACATCGCTGCTGCTGAGTACAAGTTCCATCATTGTCTACTGGTCGTGCTTTTCTCAGCGCGAGCAGAAGACAATGATGAGAGCTGCTAGCAGCCAGCCGGTGCCGGAGAGCAGCACAAACTTTACCACTTCTTCCTCGGTGACGGTACTTGTCACGCTGATGACAACTCCCATTATTGTCTCCAGGTCACTCTGATCACAGGGCAAGCAGAAGACAATGATTACAGCTGACTTCAGCAGCCAGCCGGGACCAGGGAATAGCGCAAACTGTACCACTTCTATCCTGGTGCCGATACATGTCACACAGAAACAGGGATGGCACACAGATGTAACACACAAACACACGGACAGTAAACACGGACACACGGACAGCACCCGGACTGCACATTGATTTCACATAAGCACAAACACAGACATGGACCACAGATCTCACCAGCAGTGGCGTAACTAGAAAGTTATGGGCCCCGATGCGAACATTGGGATGGGGCCCCCCAACCATGCAAAAATATTTTCCACCCAAATTCAGATTTTCCCTATTCATTTCGCACACTATAGCTTTATTGCAAAGTTGTATAGTGTGATCTCAGTGGCGTAACTATCCGGTGCCCCATCCTGGTATATATCTGTCCCCCATACTGCCATTGTTATGTAATTTATAAAAAAAAATAAACCATTATACTCATTAGGGGCTTACATAGAAGTCATGGGGATCCATATAAGAATTATAATGCACCCCCATAGTACTCCTTATAATATAATGCACCCCCATAGTCCTCTATATAATATACTGCACAGTTCATAGTCATCCATATAGTATAATACACTCTCCATAGTCATCCATATAGTACAATAGTATAATACACTCCTCATAGTCCTCCATATAGTATTATACACTCCTCAGTCCTCCATATAGTATAATACACTCCTCATAGTCCTTCATATATTAAAATACACTCCTCATAGTGCTCCACATAGTGTAATACACTGCTCAGTCCTCCATATAGTATAATACACTCCTCAGTCCTCCATATAGTATAATACACTGCTCATAGTGCTCTATATAGTATAATGCACCCCTCATAGTCCTCCATATAGTATACACTCCTCAGTCCTCCATATAGTATTAAACACTCCTCATAGTCCTCCATATATTAAAATACACTGCTCAGTCCTCTATATAGTATAATACACTCCTCATAGTGCTCCATATAGTATAATGCACCGCCATCGTCATCCATGTCGTACAATTCACTTCTCATAGTATAATGCACCCCATAGTTCTTCATATAGTATAACGTATTCCCCATAGTCCTCGATACAATTTAATGCAGCCCACATATATTATAATGCAGCCACCCCACAGAGTATAATGCAGCCACCCCACAAAAGTATAATGCAGCCCCACCATACAATATAATGTAACCCCCATAGAATATAATGCAGCCCCCCTCATAGTATAATGCAGCCCCTCCATACAGGTGCAGTGAGAAAGACACGGGCAAATGGTGACTATGGGGCAGGGGAGAAGGACACAAGGGGGCTAGGGGAGACAGGCACAATGGTGACACAGGGGGGCTAGGGAGCAAGGAAGACAGGCACAAGGGGACACATGTGGGCTAGGAGGCGGCAGAAGGGCACAAGGGGACTAGTGGGCAAGGGAGACTGACACAAGGGGACAAGGGAGACTGACACAAGGGGACACAGGGGGACCAGTAGGCCAGGGAGACTGACAAGGGGACACACGAGGACTAGTGGGCAAGGGAGACTAACAGAAGTGGACACACGGGGACTAGTGGGCCAGGGAGACTGAATAGAGGACACACAGGGACTAGTGGGCAAGGGAGACTGACACAAGGGGACAAAGGAGACTGACACAATGGGACAAGGGAGACTGACACAAGGGGACACAGGGGGACCAGTGGGCTAGGGAGACTGACAAGGGGACACACGGAGACTAGTGGGCAAGGGAGATTGACACAAGGGGACTAGTGGGCAATGGAGACTGACACAAGGGAGCTAGCGGGCAAGGGAGACAGGCACAATGGGACACACAGGGACCAGTGGGCAAGGGAGACTGACACAATGGGACACACAGGGACAAGGGACACAAGCACAAGGGGACAAGGGCGACAGGCACAAGGGGACACATGGGGACTAGGAGGAAGGGGAGAAGGGCACAAGGGGCAAGGGAGACAGGCACAAGAAGAAATAAGGGGACTCCTAGGGCAAAGTAGATAGGGACACACAGGGAGACGGAGCTGCAAGGGGACAGGGGAAAATGGGGGGAGCCTTGGGAGCAAGGAAGAAGGGGGCACATGGATTTTGAGGACAGGGTAGATGGGGAACACACGGTTAGAAAGGGGACAGGGGAGACTTGAGAACACGGCAGATGAGTGGCTGCTAATGACAGGAGGACAAATGCAGATCTGAGGCTTAAGGGACCCTTCGGCAGCAGGAGGAGGAGGACGCAGCAACAGATTGCAGCTTTTTAGGTTTAGGCTCTCAGCCACTCACTCAAGCAGCACCAGCTCCCTTCGACCAGTCTTTCCCTTTGGTGTGGCTGAAGGACCTGTGGACACGCCTCTCTCCAGTCACAAGGTTGGATCACGTGACCGCATTAAATCCATCTTCCCCCATGTAACTGGAGGTCCTGCGGTGACGCCTCCCTGCTGTAATGGTTGGGTCCTTCTCCTTCACTATTGCTGGATGGACAGGCCCCTAAGCAGTCCGGGCCCGGTCGCAGCTGCGACCGCTGCGACCGCTATAGTTGCACCCCTGCTCACCAGTACTAGTTTTTCCTGCACAGGAATCACCAGGACATGTGAAGGAGGCCTAAGGGTGAACTGCGGTCAATCAGTGGTGGGGGTGCGTCTTAAAAATTAGTCCTATATTCATTCCGAAAATTTGACGGTCAAAAGTTTTGTCGTGCGAGTGTTTTTTTTTTAACTGACATCTGTATGACATCCATATGACATGCATGTGCAATGCGCTTTTAAAATTAACTTTTACATACTATAATACTCTATGTAAACTTAAAGCTAATTGGCAAAAATAATAAAGTTATCTTACATAAAGATATAAGTAAATAGATGATAGAAAGATAAAAGTGCTTCTCACAAAATTAGAATATCATCAAAAGGTTAATTTATTTCAGTTCTTCAATACAAAAAAGTGAAACTCATGTTGTTAGGTGTCGAGTTCCCACCTCTGCACAGGGGGAATCTAAAACCATCTCTTCTGCGGTCTCCAATTCTTTTCCAGCTGCAGTGGAGCCTGCTCGGCGGAGTTGTCGGTCCCAGCATCTAGCTCAGGCTGATACTGGACAACTGGTTACTACTGCCCTTCCAGGTTCTGTTCTTGTAGCCAGCAATGTTCAGCAGCGAGCAGGTCTTTCTGGGACTAAGTCCTGCTTTTCACATACTGAGCATGCCCATGGGATGACCTCTCATTGGAGGTCGGGGGTCACATGCTCAGGTCCTGTTGCGGCTCCTATTTGTCCATCTGGAAGGTCTTGTAGCACTGCTGCTATAAAAGGTTCCCATGGCTGCTCGGCCATGCGCTAGTTTACACTTGTGAACGTGTGTGTTGATGAGAGAAAGTCACTCTTTAATTATCCCCTCCCTTGTGTTTGACTGCTCGCGAAAGGTGGATGATTGCTATCTAGCGCCCGACTTGTTATCAGCACTAGAACACATGAAACAGCACATATTTGCTGTGACCGCCAGTGCGGCGCCATGTGCTATCACAGTGCTTTCCTAACCCAGGTCTGGGTGGTTAGTGGCGTCCGCCAGTGCGGCACCGCACGCACTCTCGTGCATCTTAATTATTATTTCTGTTACTCTGACACACCAGTTGCTGTGTCGAGCGCAAGAGGTCTAGTTGTACTCTATCCTGAGTCTTGGGATTGAGTTCTGTGACTCCTTGCTTACGCTCTTTGTGCGGTACCGTGGCCCTGTGATGCAGCAGGGTTCACTTTCCTCATACTGGGTGAAGTTAACCCGTGTCTGAATCCATACTATACCACCATATAGTCCGTCATTACTTAGCAACAGGTTCCATCTCTGCACGGTGGACCCCGGGCTGCGAACACACCTTACACTATCTTTCTAATTATTTGGTGAGTTCCGCTAGCCCTAACACATGTATTATATAGTCATTACAAACAGAGTGATGTATTTTAAGTGTTTATTTCTGTTAATGTTGATGATTATGGGTTACAGCCAATGAAAACCCAAAAGTCATTATCTCAGTAAATTAGAATAATTAACAAAAAACACCTGAAAAGGCTTCTTAAGCGTTTAAAAAGGTATCTTAGTCTGCTTCAGTAGGCTCCACAATCATGAGGAAGACTGCTGACTTGACAGATGTCCAGAAGGTAGTCATTGACACACTCCACAAAGAGGGTAAGCCAAAAAAGGTCATTGCTAAATAAGCTGGCTGCTCACAGAGTGTATCCAAGCATATTAATGGAAATTTGAGTGGAAGGAAAAAGTGTGGTGGAAAAAGGTGAGCAAGCAACCGAAATAACTGCAGCCTTGAAAGATTGTTAAGAAAAGGCCATTCAAAAAATTGGGTGACATTCACAAGTAGTGGACTGCTGCTAGAGTCATAGCTTCAAGAGCTACCACAAACAGACGTATCCAGGACATGGGCTACAAGTGTCCCATTTCTTGTGTCAAGCCACTCATGACCAATAGACAATGCCAGAAGTGTCTTACCTGGGTCAAGGAGAAAAGAACTGGACTGTTGCTCTGTTGCTTAGTGGTCCAAGGTGTGGGTTTCAGATGAAAGTAAATTTTGCATTTCATTTGGAAATCAAGTTCCCAGAGTTTGGAGGAAGAGTGGAGAGGCACACAATCCAAGCTGCTTGAGGTCTAGTGTGCAGTTTCCACAGTCAGTGATGGTTTGGGGAGCCAAGTCATCTGCTGGTGTAGGTCCATTGTGATTTTTTTAAGACCAAAGTCAGCGCAGCTGTCTGACAGGAAATTTTAGAGCACTTCATGCTTCCCTCTGCCGACAAGCTTTTTAGAGATGGAAATTTCATTCTCCACCACGACTTGGCACCTGTCTACACCGCCAAAAGTACCAATACCTTGTTTAAAAACAACAGTATTACTGTGCTTGTTTGGCCAGCAAATTTTCCTGACCTTATGCACATAGAGAATCTATGGGGCATTGTCAAGAGGAAGATAAGAGACACCAGACCAACAATGCAGACGAGCTGAAGGCTGCTGTCAAAGCAACCTGGGCTTCCATAACACCTCAGCAGTGCCACAAGCTGATTCCCTTCATGCCACGCTGCATTGATGCAGTAATTGATGCAAAAGGAGCCCCGGCCAAGTATTGAGTGCATTTACTGAACATACATTTTAGTAGGCCAACGTTTTGGATTTTAAAATCATTTTTCAAGCTGGTGATATAAAGTGTTCTAATTTACTGAGATAATGACTTTTGGGTTTTCGTTGGCTGTAAGCCATAATCATCAACATTAACAAAAATAAACACTTGAAATACATCACTCTGTTTATAATGACACTATCTATTAAAAGAGTTTCGCTTTTTGTATTGAAGAACTGAAATAAATTAACATTTTGATGATATTCTAATTTTGTGAGAAGCACCTGTATTAGATATGTCATAGATAGATAATAAATAGATAATAGATAGATATTGTATAATAGAGAGGTTGATGGATAGAATAGATGGACAAACAGCAACAGATAGATAGACAGACAGAGAATGAATGGACAGATAGAATAGATAAAATAAAAGTAGTAAAGCAGACAGCTGTCAGTTGATGTTATCAGGATGAGAATACCAGCCTGCAGCCACCCCAGAAGTGGAGCATCATATTAGAGGCACCAATTCTGGCCTTTGCCTTCACTCTTCCCAATTGCCCTGGTGTGTTGGCAATTGGGGTAATGGGCTTGTGGTTAATGGCAGCTGTGACTTGCCAAAAATTATGGCTGGCTTCAAGCCCTGGAGTTAGTAAATGAGAAGTGTCTATCAGACACCCCCATTACTAGCCCGTTATTTAAAAAAAACCACACATACACACACAAAAAAAACAACTTTATTTGAATTTCCCTGGTTCAACAATTTATAAAAAAAAATGAAAAAAAAACAAGTAGCTCCAACGTAGTCCACTGAATCTGATGTAGTCCACAAATAGATACTAGAAAACCATAAAAAGAGAGAAATAAAAACAAGACACTGTCCATTCTTCACCATTCTATTAGTAAGTAAGGTTCCCACGTGGGTCTGACATAGGCAAGCGCTTCCCTTGATGTTCCCTGAGTCCAACGATAAAAGCTTGTGGAGACTTGTTCTGAGTCTTCATAGGCTTTTAGCAATATCCACTCCCGGCTTACGCTGTGCTCTGCGAGATCCAGTGGCTCTGAAGAGCAGTGATGTCAGTAATGTTCCCGCTCACTAGAATCATTGAATCTCAGAGGGCATCTTGACAAGGCAACTCTGAGGGTGCTCATGATTGAGTGACAGTTCAGGACTGCAGTATTGTAGTGCTGCTGGCCTGAACTACAGTATATGCGTTCTAAAGCTGCCATGTGATGGAGTCTTGCATCTTCAGCATCAGAAGCACAGTGGTAATGAAGCTAGTTAAGATCAGGAGCTAATGGTGCATTGCGGTAAACTTGGCCTGCCACGTGGCACTTCTTAAAGGCTCTGCTGGGAAGCATTTGTAAGCACTCTACATGTTCAACCAAGGTGCGTATGCAATGTAGCTGCTTCATATATGTCACAGCACCTCCCAGCTATATTATTAGACAATAATTGCAGATTGCTTGAGCATTGTCATTCGTTGCAGGATTCTTCACAAACTGCTTGGTTTTATCAATTTGCATGCAATTTACAATGAGTTTCTAATAATACAGCTGAAAGCTACTGTGACTTCTATAAGGCTTTGTGGGACTGCAGCTATGTAACTCTGCATCAATTACCAAGCAAATGGCAAAAGGGTTGTCTGTGACTTTTATATCGGTGGAGTAGCCTTAGGATGAGGAATCAATATCTGATCAGTGGGGATGCGATACCCTGCAGCCCTGTTGATCAACTGCTCCCGGTGCGAGCGGGTGTTAAATGTGCTCAGTTGTGGAGCTGCACAACACAGTTCCATCAGCTGTTTGGAAGCCATGACCGAGTATTGCACGTCTTCCCTGTATACATAGGGGGCATATATGTAGTACCCATACATGGCCAAGATTGAGTTGATGGAGCTATGCAGCAACTAAGCACATCTCGCCTCTACCTGCAATTGGAAAAACTGATCGTCAAGGTGTTGCATCCCTACAGATCATCGTTTTTCCTTATTCTAATAATAATAATAATAATTTTTATTTATATAGCGCCAACATATTCCGCAGCGCTTTACAACTTATAGAGGGGACTTGTACAGACAATAGACATTACAGCATAACAGAAATCACAGTTCAAAACAGATACCAGGAGGAATGAGGGCCCTGCTCACAAGCTTACAAACTATGAGGAAAAGGGGAGACACGAGAGGTGGATGGTGACAATTGCTTTAGTTATTTGGACCAGCCATAGTGTAAGGCTCGGGTGTTCATGTAAAGCTGCATGAACCAGTTAACAGCCTAAGTATGTAGCAGTACAGACACAGAGTGCTATTAACTGCATAAAGTGTATGAGAACACGATGCAAGGAACCTGATTATGTGTTTTTTTTTTTTTTTCTGTTTTTAATAGGCCACACAGGGATAGTTAGGTTAATGCATTGAGGCGGTAGGCCAGTCTGAACAAATGCGTTTTTAGGGCACGCTTAAAACTGTTTGGATTGGGGATTAATCGTATTAACCTAGGTAGTGCATTCCAAAGAATCGGCGCAGCACGTGTAAAGTCTTGGAGACGGGAGTGGGAGGTTCTGATTATTGAGGATGCTAACCTGAGGTCATTAGCGGAGCGGAGGGCACAGGTAGGGTGGTAGACTGAGACCAGAGAGGAGATGTAGGGTGGTGCTGAGCCATGGAGTGCTTTGTGGATGAGGGTAGTAGTTTTGTACTGGATTCGAAATTACGCTACTGTTTTGGGTTAGCTCAGGACCCGTTTGATCGGAGCTGGTGGCAGCGACCGTGTGCAGACTTTTGGGTGATTGTAGCGACTGCTGCTTGATAATTATTGTTCCTGCCTGAGCGGGAGTAGTTATTGCGTCGCTGCAGCCTGCCCAATAGCCAGTACATAGCAGGCAGCCATTCTGGCGACTAAGTACCCTAGGTGCAGTACCTAATCTGACCTGACAGTAAGGGGGGCGCCAGCGAGCTGCAAGTGTTAAGTGGAACTGTAAGCGGGATATACCCAAATCCCTGCAGTTCATGGTATATTGAAGAGCAGTGGGATACCTAAAATAAGCCCCTGCTGTAAACTAAGAGGTCAATAGCATTGTGTGTGTTTTTCATCACATTGTGGCAGTGGAGGGGTAACTAAAATAAGCCCCCGTGCGCATGTGATAGCCGTCTGTTGGTCTAAAGTCACACCAAGCCGTGACTTATTCTAAGGATAAGTCATCATTGTACAAACCCTGGGCAACCCCTTGGTGTTAATTGAGTGTAGAAATGTACAATCAGAAATGTATGTTAAACATAAGAATTGGAAAGTGAAATCTGGCACATTCCTTAAGGGAGAAAAAATATTTGCGCATCTTGAAATCTTATGCGGTACAAAAATACTGTACATGTCATATTGGAGTAATTCCCTTTGGGTAATGGAAGTGGCTACCGTGTCACTTTACAATACATTTTCAGGCTGAATAATGTTTTATGGTTTTCTGTTTAAATGAAACTTCAACTTAATTATTCAGCTATACATTTAAATGTCAGATCAGGTTGGAAATAACATGATTGTTTTGCCCCTTTGGGAAATGAATCTTGACTATGATGAAAACTGTAATCCCATTATTTTAGGAGAATTCTTTTTTTTTTGCTTTGTGTTTAAAAATCTCCGGGGAATGTTATGTTTAATAAGTAATGTATTGTTCTATTTCTTCAGAGCATGTGTACTTTGGTAATATCTAGATAGATACAAACAGATAGGTATATAGCCATCAGCTCTAACAAATCAAAGCATACACTCAGTAAGACTTTTGAATGTGTCATGTGAACGGGGTATATGGCACCAAGATGTTAGCAGTAAATTATTTAAAGGAGTATTTCCATTTCAAAAACTGATATGTCTTCCCTTAATGGTTGGTGAGGGATCGATTTTTGTAACCTCACAATATTATTAGTATAGTGCCAACAAAATCCATTGCATTTTACAGAATTCTGGCATAAAAGCTTAAAAATTTTGCAACTTCTGCTGTCTTCATTCCAGATTCTCCCAGTTCCACCAAAATGGCTGAACCTGGGGCAGGCGGCCACTGCTCATAAAATTCATGACGAGTGGCAATTTTCATTAAGCCACAATTCTTTGAATTTGTATCATGGCGTGCACAGAGGTGTATGCCACTCATTCAACCCTCTTGATGAATGAAGAGGCAAACGCCTCTTCATGAATCAGAAGCGTCTGACTCCAGCAAATCTTTTCATCAAGACTGGCACGATGAAGCGGTCCTGTGGACCTTCATTTCTGGGTGAGGTTGGATCACAAGCAATCATTATAATAATAATAATAATTGCATTTCTATCAAAATATGAAAATGGTTGCATTCAATTGTGTTAAAGCATGTCAATGTGAAATACATGAAGTGGGAATAGCAAAACAGCTTTTGAAATTTCGGAAAAATACATGGCATGTTTAGCACAAAATTTGACCAAATAGTATGAGCCCATCAACCATCATCAAGGTAATCTCATGAATCTGATGGGTCCCTGACCTAACTGCCCAGTGTGAACACTTACCTATGGCTAATATCTGAATGCATGGGTCAATATAACCACATCTCTTGGTAAAGCCTACATTTATGGGTTGGTCAGAATCTGATGTGATTAAATGTAGTTAAAATCACCACATGGTGAAGGGTGGAGTGCTCAGTCAGAAAACTTAGCATATACAGTAAATAACAAAAAAACTGACCGGCACATCAAGAACTAGTCTGGACAGGTGCATACCAAAAAAAGCAACTGATATATCAAAATTTGAAAATGGTTGCAGTCAATTGAGTTAAAGCATGTCAATGTGAACCAACATATTCCGCTGCACTTTAGATTTTAGAGGGTATTTGTACTGACAGTCAAAGACATTACAGATTAACCACAATACATAAATCAACAGATACAGGAGGAGTAAGGGCCCTGCTCGCAAGCTTACAATCTATGAGGAAATAGGGGAGACACGAAAGGTGGATGGTAACAATTGCTCTCATTGTTCTGACCAGCCATCATGTAAGAAATCGGGTGTTTATGCAATGCTGCATGAACCAGTAACCAACCAGTATGTGTAAAAGTACAGACACAGAGGGCTATTAAATGCATAAAGCAATACAAGGATATAAAGGATACAAGGATCCTGATTATGGAGAAAATGTTGAATGGGCAACACAGGGATAGATAGATAGATAGATAGATAGATAGATAGATAGATAGATAGATAGATAGATAGATAGATAATTATGTTGATGCGGTAGGCCAGTCTGAAGAAAAATGTTTTTAGGGCATGCTTAAAACTGTGGGTATTGGGGATTAATCAAATTATCCTGGGTGGTGCATTCCAAAGAATAGGCACATCATGCAAGAAGTTTTGGAGATGGAAGTGGGAGGTTCTGATTATTGAGTGTGTCAACCTTAGGTCATTTACAGAATGGAGGGCGCGGTTAGGGTGATAGACTGAGATGAGGGAGAAGATGTAAGGTGGTGTTGAACCGTGGAGAGCTTTGTGGGTGAGAGCTATAAGTTCATGTTGAACTCTGGAGTGGATGGGTAACCAGTGCAATGACTGGTACAAGGTAGAGGCATCAGTGTAACGGTTGAAGAAGAATATGATCCTGGCTGCAGCATTCCAGACAGATTGGAGAGGGGAGAGTATGGTAAGAGGTGAGAACGAATAACAGCCACAATAAGAGTTTTTGCAGAGTCGAAAGTATGAAAAGGTTGAATTTTAGAAATGTTTTTGAGGTGTAGATAACAAGAGTGAGCCAGCGATCGGATGTCAGGGGTGAATGAAAGATCTGAATCAAGTAGGGCCATAAGACAGCAGGCATGTTGCTGAGGAGTAATGGTAGAACCACACATGGAAATTGCAATGTCCGGAATACATAGGTTAGTTGAGGGAGGAAACACAAGGTGTTCAGTTTTTGAAAGGTTCATTTTCAGAGAGATAGAGGACATGATGTTGGAGACAGCAGTAAGACAATCACTGGTGTTTTGTGATAATGCAGGCATGATGTCAGGAGTAGAGGCAGGTACGGACTAGGAAATTCAGCCCTGGCATTTGCAATCACACAGGCCCATGTTGTCCCCTTTTCCTAGCACCAGATGGGGATATATTACTAATAGTACCCTGGATGGAGGAAAGCAAGATTTACTACAAGACCAATATTTCTAATGATACCTGTGGCCTGCTGGGGTAAGTGACGGAGTCAGTGACTTGTGCTCCATCACAACTGTTAACAGTATGGCTGTCTTGAGAACACCAATTCTGTTAACAACATGTTAGATCTAGCGGAACGCAGCAAATAATTAGCAAGATAGAGTAAGGTGCGTTCGCAGCCCGGGGTCCACCGTGCAGAGATGGAACCTGCTGCTAAGTAATGATGGACTATATGGCGGTACAATGTGAATACACACACGGGTTAACTTCACCCTGTGTGGAGGAAGCAAACCCTGTTGCATCACAGGGCCGCGGTACCGCACCAAGAGCGCAAGCAAGGAGTCCCAGAACTCAATCCCAAGACACAGGATTTGAGTTCATATGGACCTCTTGCGCTCGACACCGCAACTGGGGTGTCAATATTAATAAAGATGCACGAGAGTGCGTGCGGTGCTGCACTGGCGGACGCCACTAACCACCCAGGCTTGGGTCAGGAAAGTGCTGTGAAAGCGCACGGTGCCGCACTGGCGGTAACAGCAATAGACCCTGTTTTGTGTGTTACGTGCTGATGTCTAAGTCGGGTGCTAGATATCAATCATCCACCTTACGTGAGCAGTCATTCAATAGGGATGGGATATTTAAGGACGACTTGCACTCATCAACACACACATATACAAATTTACACTAGTGCATGGCCGTGCGGTCATGCAAACCTTTTATAGCTGCAGCATGTACAGGACCTTCCCAGAAGGACCAATAGGAAGCTGCCACAGAAGTTGAGCACCTTCAGGACCTTCCTGGAGGACCAATGGGATCTGCTGCAGTATCTGAGCATGTGTCCCTCGATCTCCAATGGGAGATCTTGCCCTGGGCATGCTCAGAAGAGGAAAAGCAGGACTTAGTCCCAAAAGCATCTGCTCGCCACTGCCCAGCACTGGCTTCAATGGCAGAAGCTGGAAAAGAAGCAGTAACCCTATGCACAGAGTGAGACTGAGCAAGACGCTGGGACCAACGTCTCCACTGAGCAGACTCCACTGCGGCTGGAGAAGAATGGGAGACCGCAGTGGAAATGGTTTGAGATTCCCCCTGTGCAGAGGTGGGAACTCGACACCTAACACAACATAGCAGACAAGGCAGTCCACGACCAGACAGGCCTTTTTGTCATTTGCCAGATGGCCAGTCTGGCCTTGAGTAAAGGTGTATAATTTGGTTTCATCAACGTAGAGATGTACTGGAAACTAAATCTACTGATTGTTTGTCCAATAGGGGCAGTATATAAGCAACACCATATACTACCAGTATGCCATTAGCTAATTAGATGAAAACACTTCCTTTATGACCTGTAAGCTGCATGATAGAGCCTCCAAGGATTGGGGTTGGCAGAAGTGTCTTTCAGCAAGGTGATAAATCCTTTCAACCTGCAAAAATTATGGGAGCTGGGGATCATGACAAAAAGACATTTCTTACATGTGAGTATTCTGAAAATATACTATAACTGTTTAAGTGGGGAATACTCTTTAACAAAATTAGTACTGAAAAGGGTTGAAAAAGTAAATGAATCACAATTTCTCAGTAACTTTTTAAACTGAAATAATCATCTTGACTTGTCTACTCTAATGCATTGCTCATGGGCAAAGGCCAGGACTAGAGATGTTTGAATATATCAGAGTGTAATTTAATTCTACTTTAATTTTACAAAAACCTGAATTCGCGAAAATCCAGATTTATTGTAAATCATTTTTGCGTGTATTCAGCAAAAAATAGTGGCAGCTGGCTGCTGGCTTTTGTACATTAAAATTCCTTCAAAAGGTAAAAACTTTAAAAAAAAAATCTTATATTCGCTTTACCACTCATCTCTCTGCTCCTTTGCTCCTCACTCACTCTTTTGGTCCTTGTTGTATCTTTTGATTCCTGCTGTGAGGGCTAAAATCCCTGAGGATCGGAAATTAGGGGAGGTGAGCAATAAGGTGAGGATGAGAATGTTTTCATGTTTTAAATGTTACATTTGTTATAGTAAGGGACATTACATTTGTTTAGAATAATTTCTCTGAGAATTGAATTTCCTAGAAAAATATACGCAAACAAGAACGTTTTAATTTTGCCTGATCCACCAGTCTCTAGTCAGAAGCGTTGTATATCAGATTGGGCATGTTTGTGTGGTCTTATCACAAAATTAAAATGATACCTTTGGTGCTTGTAGAAGAAAAGACCTAGGGGACATTTTGGCTGAGGCTGAGGACTACCTTTATGGGCTGCAAAACCACTATGTAAAGATGCTTATAAAATAAAGGAAAATCCTATCTATCCAGATGTGTGTGTATGCTGTCATGATAAAATATTTAGATTTGAGAGCCCTCAGTGGTTGATACCTTTTAATGGCTAACTGAAAAGATGGTAACAAATTGCAAGCTACTGGCACAAAGATATATATCTTTCCTGCTGTCATAATAGAAATTTGAAAGGAGCCTAAAGTCCCCCATACACATTGGACTAATTTCGGCTGAACTCTCTGATATCAAAGGGTTTGACTGACACTCTAATGGCTCAAGTCATTAATGGAGGCCTCAGAAAACAGATTTTCGGGGGAGTAAAAGTTGTGGCATGTTCGATTTTGGACCGCTGATCCTTTTGTTCTCCCAGAGATATGTCTAGTGGTGGCTCTCTCAGAACCACAAGACCATTCAACTAAATGATCACTCCTGTCAATGGAGAGCCAGCTGACAGCCACATAATTTGTATGGCGTGCGTTAGTCTTATTATGTTTATAGGCTCACACTCTACATTAAGAGTTGGAACTAGCCAACCTTAGCGACCTCTCCCCCCCAGCCCCGTTCTATAGCCACTTATGTCTGATTGACAAATATGCAAGGATGCACGGTGTTTTACATGAAGGAAGTTGAATCGTTTAAATGGAGGCTCAATGAAGGCGTAAAATACTTGACGCTTTTATGCATCATTTAGCCACTTATGATTAGATTGCCTTTTTATTGAATGTATTTTGTTTTCAGACGTAACATCGGCTCCTTTTTATTTCTAGTCCCTGATGCTTCAGCAAAAAATGAAAAAGTAGTAAACTTCCAAGAGCCAGAATCCATCATGGACAAGAGTGGACTGGAGGACCCAGATAGTCCAGGTAAGTAAGAATTGGACAAAATATGCTATTAATTATCCTTCCTCATAAAATGCATCAGTCTAATACCTTTTTAGCAGCTACTGCAGCAAATTAGTAATCACCTCTAATGGTCAAGCAGCACAGAGCTTATTCATTTTGCTCTTTCATCAAGAACTCACGACTCAGATTGGCCAAAGGCTTTATGACTTTAAAAGAAAGCTGACACGACCACTTCATTATAATTAGTTTTAGACTGAAGTCTTTTTTAAATATATGTGCAGGGTCCAACCTCTGAGCGTATGCTCGCCGAGCGTGTCTGAGTAAAGAGCTGATTTTAGAGAGGCTGACATAAGCATACTGGCCATACGGAGCTTTCATTAATCTGAAGTCTGACCTATACACATTTCTTGTCACATTTTACCATTTTTATCTTTTCAGTGCACAAAAAAATATGTCTTCCTAAATACTATAGTGTTTGAATGGTTTTGTATCGTTGTGTAGCGGCAAGTATTTCATTATTTGGTGCCCTGTCATTGCAATTTATTTTTCACCATGTTTAATTGCACCTAATATCTCGCATCTGTGTGATCTCAAATCCGTGATTCATCCCCTCCGCTGTCTGTCAGCTTAGTTAAGAAATTTCAAAGTCTTGTAGCTGTGTTGACAGGGGGCAGCTGACGGTAGTCACCTGACCGGTCCCCAAGGAAAAGGGCTGAGATTTCATCTTTGTGCAGCCTGCTACTATACACAGCCATGTTTCCGCACATTTATGATGCAGTTTGCTCATCATCGGCATCAAACGGTGCCACGATCAACACGTCCCCTTCTTTTTTAAGCATTTTTAAGTACCCAAGCATCAGGTTATATAGTTATTAGACGTGTGCATTCTCCATGTAGTGCCGCGGGCATTGCTTTGCGCATCTCAAAGTGATCAAACGAACAATTGGGACTGCACTATGAGAACCCATTGGACCAAATGCAAGCACCGACATCAGTCATATCTTTGGTGTATACATATATATATATATATATATATATATATATATATATATATACATAATAGATATGCTATAGGTTTTCTGAAAATCAATAATGAGTGATCTCTGAAATCGGCATGAAAGGAGCATGAAGAACCAGCTGTGAGTGCTAGAACCCAAATGGTAATTAACAAATTAATTCCCTATGATACACAGAATAATTAAATTACTAGATATATATGGTAATACATCTAGTAATTTAATTACTAACATTTAATTATTCTGCATATCATAAGGAATTCATTTGTTAATTACCATTTGGGTTCAAGCACTCACGGTTTGGGTTGTCTATGCTCCTTTCATGCCAATTTCAGAAATCACTCATTATTGATTTTTTTTTAGAAAACCTATAGTAGTGCTCCCCAACTCCAGTCCTCAAGAGCCACCAACAGGTCATGTATTCAGGATTTCCTTACTATTGCACAGGTGATGGATTTCTTGCCTTTCCAGGTTATGCAATTATCACCTGTGCAATACTAAGTCCTATAGCATATCTCTTTCATTGGATTATTATTATATCACATATAAAGTTACATATTTGATGAATTTATCTTTTCTTTATATGTCCTGAAAATGTAATATCTATACATTTCAGTGACCCTGAAATGACTAAAGCCCAATTAAATTAAGGGCTCGTGCAGACGGTCGTATTTTCGGTCTGAGTATGATTTGTTAAAATATCGGATCGCACTCGAACCAATGTTAATCTATGGGGATGATTTTTTCTTTGGACCAAGTCTGTCTGAGGAAGAAATTGCAGCATTCTTGATTTGCATCCATAAATCAGGTCACACTCGGCCATGCAAGTTAACGGGTCTGTCAAAAAAATCACACTGCACTCAGATGACATCCAAGTGCAGTCCGATTTTTAAGGACTTATAGAACAGAGAAAATTAAGATTTTTTTCCATCTTATACAAATCCGAGAACATCGGGTCACACTGTGTTCACACGCTGATCAAATTCTGATCAGAGTCTGATCAGAGTGTAATTAGCATAATGGGACTTTTTTCAAATCAAACAAAATACGGTAGTGTACCCCAGCCTAACCGGTTTTCGGCATAAATGACCTTCAATCTGAAAATATTTACAGATCGGTGACTGTTTATTAACCTTTTCAGACAGCCAGAACATTCTCAATGGCGTACAGCAAATGATCTGTAAGACAGTAGATCGTTCAGTGCACTCAGGCTGCCATTGTGATCCTTTGTGCAGTACAAAACCTGATGAAAGAGCATTTTGCTTATTTATTGGGTGATCAGCAACTGGTTTTCTCTCCAAGACTATGGTGAAACGAGCGTTCCTGGAAACTCTTGTTCACTATAATCTTTCTGTGATATACAAAGACTATTCATCGGCACTCTGCAATCGATGAATACATGAACTCCACTAAAGCTACAAGCATAAAAAATGTAAGCTACTTATTTTATAGTTTTGATCAAAATTGTATAAGCCCACTAATCAGCAACATTTAAAAATGATCGACTAGTAATTATACAAGTCAGTTTCCTAGATTGCACTTCATTAACGAAATGCAGATGGCAACAATTCTCCAAGATCGCTAGTAGATCAAATACTTTGTTCCTTTTTCTCTTAATATTATATTCTGTCGGACACATCGCATACTCTCTTACCAGAGATATATGAGGCAGACTTGTGCTTTGAATATAATTGATGATAGGGATCCAGGTTGAGAATAGGATTCTTCAAATATGGTATCATTACATTGGCAGTAAACAATGAATTGCTCAGTCTTCCCTGTGTGTCCATCCCTGAATTTTAAAACACTGTTCCTTATAACTCTGAAAACCTCTGGAGAATTCAGAACTGGTCTCATTGCCTTCCACTGAGAATTTGTGGCTTGGTTGCCATAGAGACATCGTATTTCTTCAAGAATTGTTCATATTGATCCGTGGACAGGCGTAAATGGCCAGACTAGTGAGGAGAATAAAAGAGGTGGGCAGTACAGCAAATGACCAGAGGTTATGGGTGGGAAATAGGCTTACTGCAGACACGCACACTTCGAGACGACCATAAAGAACGTGTAGCATTTTAGGTTGGATTTTGTTTTTTGTACTTTGCGCCATTGTTTTCATTCACTATGGAGTGAAAGAAACTTGTTAGTCACTTGTCATGTCAGATCTTTGGTGCTTGTCCTGACACAGCTGTCAGCCTCCGAGCTCTGTGTGCAGTTCAGGGACGCACAACAAAGAGCTAGTAGCATGAATTATTTATCTGCTCCCCTGTGGGGGAAATTCTCTGATAAGAAATGAAGACACTTCCAATAGGAGAGAAGGTAAAACAGGTTACGTCACATGATTGTGCACTTACGTTGTAAGTGACAAAATGAAGATGAGTATGGAAATATACTACAGTATTAAAAATATGCGTCTCTGGCCACCCGGTATTTACATAGGGTTATACATGTCCCACATACAAAAAACTCCTGAATGAATTGTGAAAAGAGTACATAAAATAATATAGAAAACAGAGAAATATTAGGCACAAACACACAAGTAGATAAATGTGGATACAGTATAAAAAAAATAGAACAAGGCTCAGTAGTGTACTTAATAATACAGATATATCTATCTATCCATCCTTCTATCTATCATCTATTATATATAGATCTATCTATCTATCTATCTATCTATCTATCTATCTATCCATCCTTCTATCTATCTATCATCTATCTATCTATCTATCTATCTATCTATCTATCATCTATCTATCTATTCTATATATCTATTATATATAGATCTATCTATCTATCTATCTATCTATCTATCTATCTATTATATATAGATCTATCTATCTATTATATATAGATCTATCTATCCATCCTTCTATCTATCTATCTATCTATCTATCTATCTATCTATCTATCTATCATCTATCTATTATATATAGATTTATCTATATATCTAATATCTATCTATCTATCTATCTATCTATCTATTTATCATCTATCTATCTATCTAATATCTATCCATCCTTCTATCTATCTATCTATCTATCTATCTATCTATCTATCTATCTATTTATCTATCTATCATCTATCTATTATATATAGATCTATCTATCTGTCATGTCGGACGCTATTCACACTAGGGCGTCTGACAGACAGCGGTAATTCCGCATTTGTCCACTATGCGCTCAGTGGCGCCGGTTAGATTTCATCTAGGTTGTTCGGGGGTTAATCTAGCTGGTACTCGGATTGGAGTCTGGGTCTCACCCACTGCCTTTAAATAGTTCTGCTGAACTTTGGGTGTCGCCGATTATAGCTTGTGTCTTGTGCTTGGTGATCTCGGTCTGGAGTGGTGGTCTAGGAGAGGAAATATCGTATCTGGTGGTGTAGTACCTTCATCATATTTCTCCTTCCTGTATTTGTATTTGTTTTGCCCTGTGCACATTATAGTGTTTTCCTGTGTGTCTGCAGCGTGGTGCGTTTTTAGTTTTCCCTGTCTGTGCTTTCTGTAGGGGTTGGTGTGAGGTTTTATCACTGGGTGGCGGGTGGCGGGTGGAGGTTTCAGCTTAGTACGGAAACAGGAGTCAGGGTCAGGCCTGGCGGCCCAGACATGCACACCTTCAGTGTAAACTCTTGGAGAGGGACAGACAGGGTTTCCCTAGTCTGAGGGATATTGCAGGGGCCCGGGTAATCAGCTGTACCCCCGTGACATTATAATCGGCCACAAAATTTTGTATTCCATGGATCCCATGACTTCCATAACCCACCAGCTGGAGGCGCTGTCCTTACAGGTCACTGAGTTGAAAGGAGCAGTCCAGCAGCAGGGTCTTGTAGTATCTAATGTGCAAGCTGAAAATGCAGGTAGAGTTGCAGAGCCAAAGATCCCCTTGCCTGAGAGGTTTGCTGGGGAACGCAGTAAATTTGTTGTCTTTCATGAAGCTTGCAAATTGTATTTTCGTATATGCGCCCGATTTCCTCGGGTAATGAGGCTCAGCGTGTGGGCCTGGTGTTGTCATTGCTGAACAGAGACCCCCAAGCTTGGGCGTTTTCTTTACCATCTGATTCAGCTGCATTTAACTCAGTGGAGTTTTTTTCTGCTCTTGGACTCATTTATGATGATCCTGACAGATTGGCTTTAGCAGAATCTAAAATTTGCGCTCTCCACCAGGGGGAGCGAATGGCGGAGGATTACTGTTCTCAATTTTGCCGCTAGGCGGTGGACATGGTGGAATGACCCGGCGCTGCGGAGTCAATTTGTTCATGGGGTTTCGAGAAGGGTTAAACAAGCCCTTCTGATGTATGAGACTCCTGCTTCTCTAGAGTCTGCCATGAGTCTTGTTGTCCGCATTGATCGCCGTTTGCATCAGGGGGCGCTAGAGACGCCACCTATGGGGGAGGTTGTCGGTGCCCGTGAGGTTGCTGCAGGTGAGCCCACGGAGCCTATGCAAATCGCAGGGGTGTCACATCCTCGTATCCCCTCACTCAGGAAGCAGGGAGCCTGTTTTTGCTGTGGTAAAGATGGGCATTATGTAAATGCTTGTCCTCTGTTACCTAAAAAAAAGCACATCGGCGGAAAACTACTAAGCTCAGAGGGTGTGGAGGAGACTAATCTGAGTTTATGCATATCTTCCATTGTGGTCTCTCAATGTATGCTCCCTGCCAGGGTTATGGTCGCTGGCAGAGAGCTGCCTATCACTGTTTTGTGGATAGTGGTTCGGCCACTAATCTCATTGATGAGGAGTTTGCGCGCACGGCCGGGTTCACGGTCGAAAAACTGCCTCATCCTATCCGGGTGGTCACCATCAATGCTGCTCCTCTCCCACAGGGGGAAATTACTGAGTTTGTGGCTGAATTGAAACTCCATATTGGGGTACTACAGTTCGAGCAGGTTACATGTAGGGTGCTCAGTAATCTTCCTGCACAAATGGTTTTGGGTTTACCATGGTTATCTTTGCATTACCCGGTGATTGACTGGAAAACTCAGGACATAATCCAGTGGAGCGGATCTTGCCAGGAGAATTGCCTGGCCACATGTGTGTCCGCCGTGACTCCTAGCATTCCTGAGTCACTGCTGGATTTCGCAGATGTGTTCTCAGAGAAGGGTTGCTCAGAATTGCCACCACATCGCCCCTATGACTGTACTATCAGGTTTAAACCTGGGGCCAAATTGCCTAAAGCTAGGATGTTTAACATCTCTGGTCCTGAGAGGCAAGCTTTAAAGGACTACATTGCTGAGAGTTTGAGCAAAGGGCACACCAGGCCTTCGTCCTCGCCTGTGGCAGTGGGGTTCTTCTTCGTTAAAAAGAAAGATGGCGGACTACGCCCGTATTTGGATTTCAGGGAGTTAAACCAGATACGGTTCGTGATCCATACCCTATGCCACTTATACCAGATTTGTTCAACCAGGTGGCTGGTGCTAAGTGGTTCTCCAAGCTTGACCTCAGGGGGGCGTACAACCTCATAAGAGTCCGTCAAGGTGATGAGTGGAAGACGGCTTTTAATACTCCTGAGGGTCATTTTGAAAATTTGGTGATGCCATTTGGGTTGACAAATGCGCCTGCAGTATTTCAGCATTTCATAAATGATGTGTTCTTGCATGTTTTGGGGAAATTCATTATTGTGTACTTAGATGACATTCTCATTTATTCATGCGACCGTGATACTCATTTAGAGCATGTCAGGCAGGTGTTACAGCTTCTCAGAGAGAATAAGCTCTATGCTAAACTTGAAAAATGTGTATTTTCGGTTCAGGAGTTGCCTTTCTTGGGTTATATTGTGTCTGCTTCCGGGTTTAAAATGGACGCCGCTAAGGTGCAAGCGGTGCTGAGTTGGGAACGGCCTGATAACCTTCAAGCGCTTCCGCGGTTCCTTGGATTTTCTAACTACTATAGGAAGTTTATCAAAGATTTTTCTACTTTTGCTAAACCGTTTACTGACATGACGAAAAAGGGTACCAATTTCTCCGCCTGGCCTGAGGCTGCTGTGCGTGCATTCGAATTTCTTAAGAACAGTTTTGCTTCGGCCCCCATTCTGGTGCAGCCGGACGTATCGAAACCATTTACCGTGGAAGTCGATGCGTCTGAGGTTGGAGTGGGGGTGGTGCTGTCACAAGGCTCATCTTTGGGCGAGTTGCGTCCATGTGCCTATTTTTCCAAGAAGCTGTCGCCCGCCGAACGTAACTACGATATCGGCAACAGGGAATTTTTGGCTATCAAGTTGGCTTTTGAGGAATGGCGACACTTCTTGGAGGGGTCGGTCCACCAGGTTACAGTTATCACCGACCATAAAAACCTGATTTATCTGGAGTCAGCCAAGCGTCTGTCCCCCAGGCAGGCTTGCTGGGCATTGTTTTTCACACGGTTTAACTTTTTTGTTACTTACCGACCGGGGTCTAAGAACACTAAAGCGGATGCTTTATCCAGGTGTTTTCTGGGGGGAGAGCCTCGGGAAGATCCGGTACCCATCCTCCAAAAAGGTGTAGTGGTCTCGGCTCTCACGACAGAGGTTGAGGCTGAGATTGCCGAGGTGTTGGGTGAGCATCATGATGCTGTCCTGACTGGCCATCCAGGGGTTAGGGGTACCTTGGAGTTGGTGTCACGTCGGTTTTGGTGGCCCAAAATCCGACAGGACGTGGTCTCGTACGTGTCAGCTTGTACCACGTGTGCTAGGGCTAAGACGCCTCGCTCCCGTCCTGCTGGCACTTTACATCCGCTAGGGGTACCCAGTAGGCCAAGGACGGAGATCTCCATGGATTTTATTACAGATTTGCCCTCTTCAGCTGGGAACACAGTCATCTTGGTGGTTGTTGATCGGTTCTCAAAAATATCTCACTTTGTGTCCTTACCTTCGTTGCCTAACGCTAACACTCTGGCTCAGGTACTCAGGTATTTGTACAGGAGGTGGTCAGACTTCACGGGGTTCCGTCTGACATCGTGTCTGATAGAGGTACACAGTATTTTGGAAAGCATTTTGCTCACGGCTGGGGATCAAGTTATCACATTCTTCGGCGTTTCATCCTCAGTCAAATAGTCAGACCGAGCGTATGAACCAGAATTTAGAGCAGTATTTACGCTGCTTTGTTTCTGACAATCAGGAGGAGTGGTCGAAGTTCCTTCCTTTGGCGGAGTTTGCGATAAATAATCACCGCCAGGAATCATCTGGGGAGTCCCCGTTCTTTTGTGTTTACGGGCATCATCCTCAATTTTCTACTCTGCGTCAGGGGGGCTCTGCTGGCGTCCCGGAGGAAGACCAGCTAGGAGCAGAACTGTCATCTGTCTGGAGGAGAGTTAAACAGCGCTTGCTGAGTTTGGGTGCTAGGTACAAACGTGTGGCTGACAGTAGACGTGTGCCAGGTCCAGACCTGAGTGTGGGTGACTGGGTGTGGTTGTCCACAAAAAACATCAAACTCAAAATACCATCCCTGAAATTAGGTCCAAGGTTTATTGGTCCATTTAGGGTCGCCGCCATCATTAACCCAGTAGCCTACCGATTGGAGCTTCCTACGGTTTATAAGATACACAACGTGTTCCACAGATCGTTGTTAAAAAAGGTGGTGGGTTCCGTGGACACGATGCTGACGCCATCTCCAGTTTTGGTGGATGGCAATTTGGAATTTTAAGTCTCCAAGGTGGTTGACTCTCGAGTAGTGCGCCGCACATTACAGTACCTGGTACACTGGCGTGGTTATGGGCCGGAGGAGAGGTCTTGGGTATCAGCCTCGGACATTCATGTGGACCGGCTGGTCAGTATGTTTCACCACCGCCATCCGGACAAGCCGGGTCATATAAGTCGTGAGGGCCCTGGGGTCCCTCGTAGAAGGCAGGGTACTGTCATGTCAGATGCTATTCACACTAGGGCATCCCACAGACAGCGGTAATTCCGCATTTGTCCACTATGCGCTCAGTGGCGCCGGCTAGATTTCATCTAGGTTGCTTCGGGGGTTAATCTAGCTGGTACTCGGATTGGAGGCTGGGTCTCGCCCACTGCCTTTAAATAGTTCTGCTGAACTTTGGGTGTCGCCGATTATAGCTTGTGTCTTGTGCCTGGTGATCTCGGTCTGGAGTGGTGGTCTAGGAGAGGAAATATCGTATCTGGTGGTGTATTATCCTTCGTCATATTTCTCCTTCCTATATTTGTATTTGTTTTGCCCTGTGCACATTATAGTGTTTTCCTGTGTGTCTGCAGCGTGGTGCGTTTTTAGTTTTCCCTGTCTGTGCTTTCTGTAGGAGTTGGTGTGAGGTTTTATCACTGGGTGGCGGGTGGAGGTTTCAGCTTAGTACTGAAACAGGAGTCAGGGTCAGGCCTGGCTGCCCAGACATGCACACCTTCAGTGTAAACTCTGGGAGAGGGACAGACAGGGTTTCCCTAGTCTGAGGGATATTGCAGGGGCCCGGGTAATCAGCTGTAGTCTACCCAGTACCCCGTGACACTATCAATCTATCTATCTAATATCTATCCATCCTTCTATCTATCCATCTATCTAACTAACTATCTGTCTATCTAAATATCTATCTATCCACCCATCCATTCATCTATCCAGAAAAAAAAACAAAAGATGAGGCAGCACCGGCTAAAGTAAAAGCAGATGATAGGTGCCAGCTTGCAGATTACAAACTTTTAAAGCAACGTTTCAGCTCCCGAGAGCCTTTATCAAGTTTGTGAGGAGCAAGACTGGCACAAGGCAGCCGTACGCTTGCTGAGTCATGGGGACTCCGTTTTTCAGCATGTGCACTGTGAGGCACTAGGCCGCCCTCCCTGCTGGTGCATTGTCACTGCGATGGTGGTTAGCACACAACGCCACTCTTTTAAGGTAATAATAGCTAGGACCCACTGAGAGGTTCACCATGGCTTGGCAGAGAGCTTCATACAGGCTGATCAGAATGGTAAACTAAGAACCTCATGCTCTTACAGCGATATCAGATTTATGCATTTTTTATGTTTGGCTGCTGTTACACAGTAAGAAACGCTTTTCATTGCAAAATCAATTGCATCGCCATATTTTGAGAGCTATAATTTTTCCATATTTCTGTCGACAGAGTCATGTGAGGTCTTGTTTTTTGCAGGGCATTTTTATCGGTACTATTTTCGTGCAGGTAAAATTTTTTGATCGCTTTTTATTCTGATTTTTGGGAGACAAAATTAACAAGATCCAGCAATTCAGGAACTGTTTTTTTGTTTGTTTTTTATACTGCTAACTGTGTGGTAAAAGTGATAAGACAAGTTTATTCATTTGGTCAGTACGATTACAGCAATACCCCATTTATATCTTTTGTTGTGTATTGTCGCTTTTACACAATAAAAACTATTTTATAGAAAAAATAATTATTTTTGCATTGCTACATCCTGAGAGCTATAACTTTTTTATTTCTGAGCTAATGGAGCTGTATGGCAGCTTTTGCAGGATAAGATGGTGTTTTCAACGATACCATTTTTATTTCCATTCAATCTTTTTTTGTCATGTTTTACTCCACTTTTTATTTGGCGTTATGATGAAAAAACATAGTGTTTTACCACTTTTTTTGTTTAATTTTTTTATGATGTTCACTGAAGGGACTAACTAGTGTGACAGTTTTATAGTTGCAGTCGTTCCAGACATGGCAATAGCAATTATATGTACTTTTTTTGTTTATATTTTTTTTCTTTAAATATGTGTACTTATTGGTATAATATTTTTTAATTTTTTTTTTTATTATTGTTATTATATATTTTTTAAAATATTTTTGCAATGTTTTTAAATTAGTCCCTCTATGGGACTTTAACTTTTTTTTTCTTTACTCGCTGTTATAATGTATTGCAATGCCCCAGCATTGCAATGCTTTATACCTATCAGCGCTGAAAGACAGAAGCCTCTTAGACCATGCTCTGAGCATGGTCTAACAGACTTGCTGTGGCTGGCTGACACAGTGGTTATCTTGAAGACCTCGGGCTGCCATGGCAACAATTGGACCCTCACGATGACGTCACAGGGTCACCGATCGGAAGGAAGAGGGAGCCCCTAAACTCTCCCAGCCCTTTAAATATTGTGATTGATATTGATCATTGAATTTAGGGGGATAAATGGCCCGTGGCAGTGCTGGCACTGCTCCTACGCATGACAGCCATGTTTCAGCTTTAACTTAAGCCAAGCTCCTGATGGTGATCGCACAGGCACAGCTCCTGTGCCCCGTACAATCACCATGATATACCTATACGTCAAAGGCCGGGAAGGTGTCAAGGGTGGTACTGAGCAGAGTTAAACTGGTAAAAGATAAATAGTGGAAAAGAGGTGTTGAATTGGAAATTAAAGGTACCTTCACACGAAGCGACGCTGCAGCGATAGCGACAACGATGCCGATCGCTGCAGCGTCGCTGTTTGATCGCTGGAGAGCTGTCACACAGACCGCTCTCCAGCGACCAACGATGCCGAGGTCCCCGGGTAACCAGGGTAAACATCGGGTTACTAAGCGCAGGGCCGCGCTTAGTAACCCGATGTTTACCGTGGTTACCAGAGTAAAAGTAAAAAAAACAAACAGTACATGCTCACCTGCGCGTCCCCCAGCGTCTGCTTCCTGACACTGACTGAGCTCCGGCCCTAACAGCAGAGCGGTGACGTCACCGCTGTGCTTTCACTTTCACTTTAGGGCCGGCGCTCAGTAAGTGTCAGGAAGCAGACGCTGGGGGACGCGCAGGTGAGTATGTACTGTTTGTTTTTTTTACTTTTACGCTGGTAACCAGGGTAAACATCGGGTTACTAAGCGCGGCCCTGCGCTTGGTAACCCGATGTTTACCCTGGTTACCATTGTAAAACATCGCTGGTATCGTTGCTTTTGCTTTCAAACACAACGATACACGGCGATCGGACGACCAAATAAAGTTCTGGACTTTATTCAGCGACCAGCGACATCACAGCAGGATCCTGATCGCTGCTGCGTGTCAAACTAAACGATATCGCTAGCGAGGACGCTGCAACGTCACGGATCGCTAACGATATCGTTACAAAGTCGTTTCGTGTGAAGGTACCTTAAGGTTTGAGAGACTAAAACATTGTTTACCCAGGATAATAACCCAGAGAATAGATGGTTTTGGAAAGAGGCCTAAAAACAAATTAGATTATTTCAAATGTGCAAGTACAAGTGCAAGCTGACAACAAAGGAATGTTTTCAAAACAGCAGTTTTAAGAGGAGGAAGAAACTACTCTCTGCTTTCTATCCAAAATGGCCCAAGCTGTGAGAGAAAATGCTTTTATACACCAGTTAAAAGCCAGATAGAGGAAGATTAACACCCAAACTCCTGAAATTTTACAGACTGTGCACATGTTTTATACTAATTTATATTTATCTAGGATGAGGTACTCGGGAGACGAACTAGCAGACTACCTAACCAGGAGTAAAATGCCAGCTCTGTGCGAAAGTGATAGAGACTTTGAAAATTGCGAATTTCCTTGGAAGAGATTAAGAGAGCGGTAGGGGAAATGTCAAACAATAAAACCCCTGGATCTGATGGCCTCCCAGTAGAGATTTTTTAAATATTTGAGGAAGAGCTTTTACCACACTATTTGGAAATGATCAATGATGCGATTTCCAAGCGTACACTGTCAAGATCATTATACAATAGCCTAGCTACCTGGGGGGAAGAATAGGCAGTGGTCCTGGGCCCCACACTCTGAGGGGGCACACCCGGAGCTATGCTATGTAACTGTATTGGCGTGCGCAGTGTGTTTCATAGAGTTACATTCTGTGGCAGAGCAGGGAGACACAATCTCCCTGCTCTGCCACCCAGCCGCTATGGGGCCCCTGAGGAGGCAGTGGGGGGTCCTGTGCCAGCTACATGCCTATACAGCTGACCGTATTGATGAGAGAGGGAGCGTCACACTCCCTCTCCCATCATCTCCCTGTCAACGTCTGACATCACCGACACCGTCACTGACAGGGGGTCGCGATGATTTCAGTACTCGGCTAATGGGGTGCATTATACTATACTGGCTGCCTAATGGAGGTGCATTATATTGTACCGGCTGCCTAATGTGGGTGCATTATATTATACTGGCTACATAATAAGGGTGCATTATATTGTACTGGCTGCCTAATGGGGGTGCATTATACTATACAGACTGCCTAATGGGGGTGCATTATATGATACATGCTGCCTAATGGGGGTGGATTATACTATACAGACTGCCTAATGGGGGTGCATTATATTGTACTGGCTGCCTAGTGGGTGTGCATTATATTGTACTGGCTTCCTAATGGGGGTGAATTATACTATAAAGACTGCCTAATGGGGATGCATTATACTATACAGGCTGCCAAATGGGGTGCATTATACTACACAGACTGTCTAATGGGGGTGCATTATATTGGTACTGGCTGCCTAATGGGGGTGTATTATACTATACACACTGCCTAATGGGGGTGCATTATACTATGCAGGTTGCCTAATGGGGGTGCATTATACTATACAGGCTGCCTAATAGGGTGCATTACACTGTACTGGCTAAATATGGGGGTGCTTTATACTGTACTGGCTGCCTATGGGGGTGCATTATACTATACAGGCTGCCTAATAGGGTGCATTACACTATACAGACTGCCTAATGGGGGTGTATTATACTGTACTGGCTAAATATGGGGGTGCATTATATTGTACTTGCTGCCTATGGGGGTGCATTATACTATAGAGACTGCTTAATGGGGTGCATTATATTGTACTTGCTGCCTATGGGGGTGCATTATACTATACAGACTGCTTAATGGGGTGCTTTATACTGTACTGGCTGCCTATGGGGGTGCATTATACTATACAGCATGCCTGTGGGGGTGCATTATATTGTACTGGCTGCCTATTGGGGGCGAATTATACTATACAAACTGCCTAATGGAGGTGCATTATACTCTACTGGCTGCGTATGGGGGTGCATTATACTATACAGGCTGCCTATGGGAGTTTGTTATATTGTGCTGGCTGCCTGATGAGGGTGCATTATACTATACAGACTGCCTACTTGGGGTGCATTATATTGTACTGGCTGCATAATGGGGGTGTATTATACTATACAGACTGCCTAATGGGGGTGCATTATACTATACAGGCTGCCTAATGGGGGTGCATTATACTATACAGCAGGATTCCCCAACCTGTAGCTCGGGAGCCACATGTGGCTCGCGGTCCCATGAATTGTGGCTCGCGGCTGTCTGTCAGCTTGGTGAATTAGCTCCAGTTCTAGCAAACAGGTATGAAGAGCAAATCTGAAAATGGTGAATTTTGTGAGCAGCCCATGCACAGAAGAGCAGATCTGGACGCACATATACTGGTCTTAGGGGTTTTGAGATGATTTCAGTATGGTTCGCTGGAGACAAGATGATACCACCTGTCAGAGGAGATGTTGGAAGCTGGATGTGACTGTGTCTTCGAAGTGCTTTATAGGAGAATACTGAATGGGGGTATTGTGGGAACCCCTGGATCTTAGTATACTGCTTTGGCGTGATTTTTGTGGAAAAGCTTTGGTTAACCATTATGCCTGCAATGGGGGCTTTGGTTGCCACTATTGTGAGGGGGGCAGGAGCTGAATGTGGCTCGCGACCATCTCTCAAGGCTGGATGTGGCTCCCGACCCTCTCTCAGAGCTGAATGTGGCTCCTAAGGTCAGAAATGTTGGGGACCTCTGCTATACAGGCTGCCTAATAGGGTGCATTATACTATACAGACTGCCTAATGGGGGTGCATTATACTGTACTGGCTAAATATGGGGGTGCATTATATTGTACTTGCTGCCTATGGGGGTGCATTATACTATAGAGACTGCTTAATGGGGTGCATTATACTGTACTGGCTAAATATGGGGGTGCATTATACTATACAGCATGCATGTGGAGGTGCATTATATTGTACTGGCTGCCTATTGGGGTGAATTATACTATACAAAATGTATAATGGAGGTGCATTATACTCTACTGGCTGTGTATGGGGGTGCAGTATACTATACAGGCTGCCTATGTGAGTACGTTATATTGTACAGGCTGCCTAATGGGGGTGCGTTATACTATACAGACTGCCTACTTGGGGTACATTATACAGTATTGGCTGCCTAATGGAGGTGCATTATACTGTACTGGCTACCTATGGTGGTGCATTTTACCGTACTGGCTGCCTGTGGGGGTGCATTATTCTGTACATACCAATGGGAAGTAGATTATACTATAAGGCTTATAGGGAGTGCATTATACTATACAGGCCTATGGGGGTGCATTATACTATACAGGCCTATGGGGAGAGCATGATACTCTGCAGGCTTATGGTGAGTGCATTATACTATACAGGCCTATATTGAGTGCATTATACTATACAGGCCTGGGGGGAGTGCATTATACTCTACAAGCCTATGGGGTGTGCGTTATACTATACGGGTCCATGGGGAGTGCATTATACCATACAGGCCTATAGGGAGTGCATTATGCTATACAAGCCTATAGGGAGTGTATTAAACTATACAGGCCTGTGAGGAGTGCATTATACTATACAGGCCTGTAGGGAGTGCATTATACTATACAGGCCTATGGGGAGTGCATTATACCATACAGGCATATGGGCAGTGCATTATGCTATACAGGCCTATGGGGAGTGCATTATACCATACAGGCATATGGGCAGTGCATTATGCTATACAGGCCTATGGGGAATGCATTATCCTATACAGGCTTATGGGGAATGCATCATACTATACAGGCTTATGGGAAATGCACTATACTATACAGATGTATGGGGAGTGGATTATACTATACAGGACTCTGGGGAGTGCATTATACTATACAGGCTGCCTAATGGGGGTGCATTATATTGCACTGGCTGCCTATGGAGGTGCAATATACTATACAGACTGCCTAATGGGGGTGCAATATACTGTACTGGCTGCCTAAGGGGGTGCATTATACTATACAGCATGCCTGAGGGGGTGCATTATATTGCACTGGCTGCCTACTGGGGGCGAATTATATTATACAAACTGCCTAATGGAGGTGCATTATACTATACTGGCTGTGTATGGGGTGCATTATACTATATAGGCTGCCTATGGGAGTACGTTATATTGTACTGGCTGGCTAATGGGGTGCATTTTACTATACAGACTGTCTACTTGGGGTACATTATACAGTATTGGCTGCCTAATGGAGGTGCAATATACTATCCTGGCTAAATATGGTGGTGTATTTTATTGTATTGGCTGCCTGTGGGGGTGCATTATACTGTACTGGCTGCCTATGGGGGTGCATTATACTGTACAGGCCTATGGGAAGTGCATTATACTGTAAGGCCTATAGGGAGTGCATTATATTATACAGGCCTATGGAGAGTGCATTATACTATAGAGGCCAATGGGGAGAGCATTATACTATGCAGGCCTGTGGGGAGTGGATTATACTCTACAGGTCTATAGGGAGTGCATTATACTACACAGGCCTGTGGGGAGTGCATTATACTCTACAAGTCTGTGGGGTTTGCATTATACTATACAGGCTTATGTGGAATGCATTATACTATACAGGCTTATAGGGAATGCATTATACAATACATGCTTATGGGAATGCATTATACTATAAAGGCATATGGGGAATTCATTATACTATACAGGCCTGTCATGGTTCCCGATGGCAAGGGAACGTAAGAAACATATAAGTAACGAACGAGCTCTTGGGTGATGGAAACTAGCTCTCGGGTGATGGAAACTCGAGTTGACCGTGAGCTAAATCTACCACACAACTAACAGTAGCCAGGGAGCATACCTACGGCTTCCTATATGCCACGTGCCAGCCGGAGGACTAACTACGCCTGGTAGAGGAAGAAACAGACCTGGCTTACCTCTAGGGAAATACCCCAAAAGATGATAGCAGCCCCCCACATGTAATAACGGTGAATTAAGAGGAAAAGACATACACAGTATGAAAGTAGATTTAGCAAAGAGAGGTCCACTTACTAGATAGCAGAAGGATACAAAAGAGGACTTCACGGTCAACTGAAAACCCTTTCAAAAACCATCCTGAAATTACTTTAAGACTCCTGTGTCAACTCATGACACAGGAGTGGCAATTTCAGCCCGCAAGAGCTTCCAGCTACAGAGAATAACAAAAACTGCAAACTGGACAAAAGATACAAAACAAAAGGACAAAGTCCACTTAGCTGATCAGCAGACTAGTAGCAGGAACGTGCAACCGAAGGCTCTGGTTACAATGATGACCGGCAAGGAAATGACTGGAGAGCAAGGCTAAATAGGAAACTCCCAAACACTGATGGAAGCAGGTGAAAAGAAGAAGCAAAGTGCAAACAAGTCACCAGTACCACCAGCAACCACCAGGGGAGCCCAAAAAGCAGATACACAACACAGGCCTATGCGGAGTGCATTATACTTTAAAGGCCTATGGGGAATGCATTATACTATACAGGCCTATGGGGAATGCATTATACTACACAGGCATTTGGGGAGTGGATTATATTATACATGACTCTGGGGAGTGCATTATACTATACAGGCTGCATAATGGGGGTCCATTATATTGTACTGGCTGCCTATGGGGTGCATTATACTATACAGACTGCCTAATGGGGGTGCAATATCCTGTACTGGCTGCCTAAGGGGGTGCATTATACTGTACAGCATGCCTGTGGGGGTGCATTATATTGTACTGGCAGCGTATGGGGGTGCATTATACTATACAGGCCTATTGGAAGTGCATTATACTCTAAGGCCTATAGGGAGTGCATTATACTGTACAGGCCTATTGAGAGTGCATTATACTATACAGGCCTATGGGGGAGCATTATACTATGCAGTCCTATGGCGAATGCATTATACTATACAGGCCTATAGGGAGTGCATTATACTATACAGGTCTGTGGGGAGTGCATTATACTGTACAGGCCCATGGGGAGTGCATTATACTATACAGGCCTATGGGGAGTGCATTATACTATACAGTCCTATGTCAAGTGCATTATGCCATGCAGGCCTATAGGTAGTGCATTATACTATACAAGCCTATAGGGAGTGAATTAAACTATATAGGCCTGTGGGGAGTGCATTATACTATACAGGCCTGTAGCGAGTGCATTATACTATACAGGCTTATGGGGAATGCATTATACTATACAGGCTTAAGGGGAATGCATAATACTATACAGGCTTATGTGGAGTGCATTATGCTATACAGGCCTATGGGGAGTGCATTATACTATACATGCCTATGGGGAATTCATTATACTATACAGGCTTATGGGGAATGCATTATACTATACAGGCTTATGGGGAATACATTATACTTTACAGTCTTATGGGGAATGCATTATACTATACAGGCGTATATGGAGTGCATGATACTATACAGTCCAATGAGGAGTGCATTATACTCTACAAGCCTATTGGGAATGCATTATACTATACAGGCCTATGTGGAGTGCATTATACTATACAGGCCTATGGGGAATGCATTATACTATACAGGCCTATGGTGAGTGCATTATACTATACAGGCCTGTAGGGAGTGCATTATACTATACAGGCCTATGGGGAGTGCATTACACCATACAGGCATATGGGCAGTGCATTATGCTATACAGGCCTATGGGGAATGCATTATACTATACAGGCCTATGGGGAATGCATTAAACTATACAGGCCTATGGGGAGTGCATTATACTATACAGGCATATGGGGAATGCATTATACTATACAGGCCTATGGGGAATGCATTATACTATACAGGCATATGGGGAGTGCATTATACTATACAGGCCTGTAGCGAGTGCATTATACTATACAGGACTATGGGGAATGCATTATACTATACAGGCCTATGGGAAATGCATTATACTATACAGGCTTATGGGGAATGCATTATACAATACAGTCTTAAGGGGAATGCATTATAATGCTTATGGGGAGTGCATTATGCTATACAGGCCTATGGGGAGTGCATTATACTATACATGCCTATGGGGAATTCATTATACTATACAGGCCTATGGGGAATGCATTATACTATACAGGCTTATGGGGAATGCATTATACTATACAGATGTATGGGGAGTGCATGATACTATAGAGTCCTATGGGGAGTGTATTATACTCTACATGCCTATGGGGAGTGCATTATACTATACAGGCCTGTAGGGAGTGCATTTTACTATACAGGCCTATGGGGAATGTATTATACTATACAGGCCTATGGGAAATGCATTATACTATACAGGCTTATGTGGAATGCATAATACTATACAGGCTTATGGGGAATGCATTTTACTATACAGGCTTATGGGGAATGCATTATACTGTACAGGCTTATGGGGAATGCATTATACTATACAGACCTATTGGGAATACATTATACTATTCAGGCCTATGGTGAGTGGATTATGCTATACATGACTCTGTGGAGTGCATTATACTATACAGGCTTCCTAATGAGGGTGCATTATATTGTACTGGCTGCCTATGGGGGTGCATTATACTATGCAGACTGCCTAATGGGGGTGCAATATGCTGTACTGGCTGCCTAAGGGGATTGCATTATACTATACAGGCTGCATATGGGGGTGCATTATATTGTATTGGCTACCTAATGGGGTGCATTATACTATACAGACTGCCTATTTGGGGTGCATTATACAGTACTGGCTGCCTAATGGGGGTGCATTATCCTGTACTGGCTACCTATGGGGGTGCATTATACTGTACTGGCTACCTGTGTGGGTGCATTATACTGTACTTGCTGCCTATGGGGGTGCTTTATACTGTACAGGCCTATGAGGAGCACATTATACTATGCAGGCCTATGGCGAGTGCATTATACTGTACAGGTCTATAGGGAGTGCATTATACTACACAGGCCTGTGGGGAGTTCATTGTACTATACAGGCTGCCTAATGGGGGTGTATTATATTGTTCTGGCTGCCTATGGGGGTGCATTTTACTATTCAGACTGCCTATGGAGGTGCATTATATCGTACTGGCTGCCTAATGGGGTGCATTACACTATACAGGCTGCCTACTTGGGGTGCATTATACAGTACTGGCTGCCTAATGGGGGTGCATTATACTGTACTGGCTACCTATGGGGGTGCATTATACTGTATTGGCTACTTGTGGGGGTGCATTATACTATACTGGCTGCCTATGGGGGTGCATTATACTGTACAGGCCTATGGGAATGCATTATACTATGCAGGCCTATGGCGAGTGCATTATACTGTATAGGCCTATAGGGAGAGCGTTATGCTATACAGGCCTATAGGGAGTGCATTATACTATACAAGCCTGTAGGGAGTGCATTGTACTATACAGACATATGGGGAGTGCATTATACCATACAGGCATATGGGCAGTGCATTATACTATACAGGCCTGTGGGGAGTGCATTATAGTATACAGGCCTATGGGGAATGCATTATACTACACAGGCCTATGGGGAATGCATTACACTATACAGGCCTATGGGGACTGCATTATACCATACAGGCCTATGGGGAATGCATTATACTATACAGGCCTATGGGAAATGCATTACACTATACAGGCCTATGGGGAGTGCATTATACTATACATGCCTATGGGGAGTGCATTATGCTTTACAGGCCTATGGGCAGTGCATTATACTATACAGGCCTATGGGGAATGCATTATACTATATAGGCCTATGAGGGGTGCATTATACTATATTGAGGACTATTTGGTGCATTATACTATATTTAGGCTTTCTAGGAGACCATCATAAATTGTGGGGATTACAGTGAAGGGGCCATCACACAGTGTTGGGGCCATCAAGCAGTTTGGGGGCTACTAAAGGGTCAGTATACTGTGTGGGTACATTACAATGAGGAGTCATCATGTTATGTATAAGAGAGCATCTTGCTGTGTATAGAGGAGCTGTTCATGGGGGAGACTTGGGACATTATTCAATGTTAAGTGGGCCTTTATTGTTGTAGGGGAATTTGGGTTACTGTGACTATCAAAGGGGCACACAGGGCAACATTACTTTCTAGGGTGCAAAATGTGGGCACTGTTTTCTTGGGAACTTGCACCCGGCATTAGTATATTCTAGAGGGTTGCTTTAGAATTTAGAGGGCACAGAGAACCACACAGCAGGGGCAGTAATAGGGACACATAAGGCAGCAGCGGCTCAGTATTGAGATAACAGTAGGATGAGGAGTTTGTGCAGGTTGGGAATAGATGGTGACATGCTGAAAATATGAGAAGTGAAATGTGTCTTTGTTGTATTCTCTGCAGACAAGTCCTGGGTGGAAGAAGTTGTGTCAGTCTGGGCCAGATGGAAAAGACGTGAAAAGTGAACAATTCCATCAGAAAGAACGTCAGTGGTACGTCACCATCTATAACTGTACAGTGATCTCTTATATGTTCTGTAGGACTGGTATTTATCACTGACCATATATCAATGTTGCTCTTTGTATAGAGATTATTTTCAGCAACATCGCGGTCATCTGCTGAGGTTCTCCTCCACTATTACAGTGTGTCACCCAGTTGTAATCAAGGTTACCTGGTTAGGGGCCCACTCAGAAGCTTCACCCCCCCCCCGAACCAGAACCCTAGCTACACCTCTGTCATTATATGAAGCTATAAATAATAGTTGTCATACCCAAGGAAAGAAAAAATAAAGTTTCATCAGACTCACACAGGCCCATTTCACTGCTAATGACTGATGTCAAGATTCTGGCAAAAATCCTGGCAAATAGATTGAGCACCGTGCTAACATTGGTAATACATCCAGATTAAGCTGGCTTCATACCATTTAAATTGACTGGCATTAACCTGAGAATATTATTCTTACATTTGCAAGCAGTTCAGTCTGATCTAAAGAATAATGTTGTTCTCTCCTTAGAAGCCACAAAGGCTTTTGAGTGTGTTGAATGGAAATATATGTGGGCAATACTAAGGGAAATGGGCCTAATTTTATTAAATGGGTAATGCTACTGTACAAGACCCCAACAGCTAGAATAAGAGCCAACAGGGACATGTCTAAGAGTTTTGATCTCTTTAGGGGAACAAGGTAAGGTTTCCCCCTATCGCCTCGGCTTTTGGCTATTGCAATAGAACCTTCAGCTTGTATCATTAGCCAACACCTGGGCATTAAGAGCTTTAAATACAGTAGCAAAGAGGAATAGTTTTCCCTATATGCCGATGACTTCTTATGTGTTTACAATTTGAAGATCTCTCTCCCAGTAATAATGTATACTATTTCTAAATGTGGGGTCTTTTCTGGTCTAAATATTAACTGGTCGAAATCGGCATTGCTCCCCCTGGATAATAAGGTACATCTTTGGCAAAACAAAGTTTTAGAAATCCCGGTGGTCAACAAGTTCAGGCACCCAGGCATATATGTTACCAGCGAGGTTAATGACTACATACCTTTAAACCTGAATCCTCGGTTAGTAAAGTCAAGAAACAAAGTTGAAGCATAGGGTAAATTACCCTCTTGCGCCCTTGGTAGATCAAACCTCACTAAAATGTGACTCATGCCCTCTGTATGCTATGCTCTACATAATTCTCCTCTGTGGATCCCAAATTACTAGTTTAAAAAAATTGATAATATCTACAATGAAGAAAGTGGTTCAGTGCCTAAATGCTACTAATTTATTGTAGAGAAAGGTTTACATTCAGAGGGGTGCAATAGCCAAATTCTGGAAGCAGTGAGTAGACTGGATTAAATATCCACAGTGGTATCTGAAGAACATGCTGGGGGCATGATCTTTAAAATGTTTATTCTCCGATAACCCTTGTACCGCCAGAGAGAACCTCTCCTTTTGAAAAATGGACTTTAATTGTATGTGCATATACTGGCTTGCATTCTAAACACAGAGTTGGTGGTTGTTGTGGGAGGGGAATAAGCAAGTTGAGGTAAGGAGTGGTTTTCATCTATATCCAAGATTAAAAGTTAATGCACTTTTTATATGTTGTATGCTAATGTGCCTTTTTACTTTTTGTAAATAACTTTATATTCGTGTGACCTGGATCTCTCTATATTAATTAGTTTATACCTCAATAAAATTGTTTATTTGTCAATAACAAAATTGAATCTCTCTACAGTAGAACTGGGCTGTTCCTTTCCGGTATGCAGACCGAGACCTCCCAGGGGCTGAAAACAGCCCTTTGCTACCCATCCGCCACAGATCTCTGTCACCACTATCGGCATCCTCAGGATACAGACAGCAGTGAATACATTGATGGAAGATGGGACCTTGGGCTCCTTCTTCCACCAATCAGCATGTGAGCCAACATTGCTCCTGCTGAGACTCAGTGCATAGGAGAAAAGGAGCATAATGCCGAGGGAATGGGAGTGAGGTGAGTATGTGTTTTTCTTTCATATGTGTATGGAATGTTTACATGTATATTGGAGGCTTTGTGGGGGCTCATGCTGTATATTGGAGACTATGTGGGGGCTCATATTGTATATAGGGGCTAAGTGTGAGTTGTATATGCAAAGCTATATGGGGCTGTGCTTTATAATGGAGACTATGTGGGGGCTCCTGATGTATATAGAATGTTACATAGGGGTTCATACTGTATATAGTGTAAATAGGGGGCTATGTGGCTGCTCTTACTGAATATAAGAGGCTGTGTGGTGACTAATGCTGTTTAGGGTTGAGCGAAACGGGTCGTTCATTTTCAAAAGTCGCCGACTTTTGGCTAAGTCGGCGTCTCATGAAACCCGATCCGACCCCTGTGCTTGTCGGCCATGCGGTACGCGACTTTCGCGCCAAAGTCGCGTTTCAATGACGCGAAAAGCGCCATTTCTCAGCCAATGAAGGTGAACGCAGAGTGTGGGCAGCGTGATGACATAGGTCCTGGTCCCCACCATCTTAGAGAAGGGCATTGCAGTGATTGGCTTGCTGTCTGCGGCGTCACAGGGGCTATAAAGGGGCGTTCCCGCCGACCGCCATCTTACTGCTGCTGATCTGAGCTTAGGGAGAGGTTGCTGCCGCTTCGTCAGAAGCAGGGAGAGCGTTAGGCAGGGTCCACTAACCACCAAACCGCTTGTGCTGTAGCGATTTCCACTGTCCAACACCACCTTCGGTGTGCAGGGACAGTGAAAGCAATTTTTTGTTTTTTTTTCCCTCAGCGCTGTAGCTCATTGGGCTGCCCTAGAAGGCTCCCTGATAGCTGTATTGCTGTGTGTACGCCACTGTGGAAACCAACTGCTTTTTTCAAAGCACATATCCTCTTGTTCCTTCCTTTCTGCACAGCTATCTTTTTTGTTTGTCCACACTTTTTATTTAATTTGTGCATCAGTCCACTCCTATTGCTGCCTGCCATACCTGGCTTAGATTACTGCAGGGAGATAGTAATTGTAGGACAGTCCCTGTTTTTTTTTTTTTTTTTTGTGGGAGATTAAGATTGGCATTTCTGCTACAGTGCCATCCCTGTGTGTGCCATCTCTCACTGAGTGGGCCATAGAAAGCCTATTTATTTTTGTCCTTGATTTGTGTTCTAAAATCTACCTCAACACAAAAACACTACATCAATCAGTGGGAGAAAAATATTGGCCTCAGTCAGGGCTTGTGTGCCACTCCTGTGCGTGCCATCTCTCATTCAGTGGGCCATAGAAAGCCTTTTTTTTTGTTTTTTTTTAATATTATTTGGTTTCTAAAGTCTCCCTGAAAAAAAAAAAAAAAAACCATAAAAAAACAGTGGGAGAGTAATATTGCCCTTTCAGCTTGTGCGCCAGTCTTGACTCCTGGGTGTGCCACCTCTCTCTCTGTAATTGTGGGCCATAGAAAGCCTATTTATTTTTTTCCTTCATTTGTGTTTTAAAATCTACCTCAACACAAAAACACTACATCAATCAGTGGGAGAAAAATATTGGCCTCAGTCAGGGCTTGTGTGCCACTCCTGTGCGTGTCATCTCTCATTCTGTGGGCCATAGAAAGCCTTTTTTTTTTGTTTTTTTTTAATATTATTTGGTTTCTAAAGTCTCCCTGAAAATAAAAAAAAAAAAACTTAAAAAAACAGTGGGAGAGTAATATTGCCCTTTCAGCTTGTGCGCCAGTCTTGACTCCTGGGTGTGCCACCTCTCTCTCTCTAATTGTGGGCCATAGAAAGCCTATTTATTTTTTTCCTTCATTTGTGTTTTAAAATCTACCTCAACACAAAAACACTACATCAATCAGTGGGAGAAAAATATTGGCCTCAGTCAGGGCTTGTGTGCCACTCCTGTGCGTGTCATCTCTCATTCAGTGGGCCATAGAAAGCCTTTTTTTTTTGTTTTTTTTTAATATTATTTGGTTTCTAAAGTCTCCCTGAAAATAAAAAAAAAAAAACTTAAAAAACAGTGGGAGAGTAATATTGCCCTTTCAGCTTGTGCGCCAGTCTTGACTCCTGAGTGTGCCACCTCTCTCTCTCTAATTGTGGGCCATAGAAAGCCTATTTATTTTTTTCCTTCATTTATGTTTTAAAATCTACCTCAACACAAAAACACTACATCACAGTGGGAGAAAAATATTGGCCTCAGTCAGGGCTTGTGTGCCACTCCTGTGCGTGTCATCTGTCATTCAGTGGGCCATAGAAAGCCTTTTTTTTGTTTTTTTTTTATATTATTTGGTTTCTAAAGTCTCCCTGAAAATAAAAAAAACAAAACTTAAAAAAACAGTGGGAGAGTAATATTGCCCTTTCAGCTTGTGCGCCAGTCTTGAATCCTGGGTGTGCCACCTCTCTCTCTGTAATTGTGGCCAATAGAAAGCCTATTTATTTTTTTCCTTCATTTGTGTTTTAAAATCTACCTCAACACAAAAACACTACATCAATCAGTGGGAGAAAAATATTGGCCTCAGTCAGGGCTTGTGTGCCACTCCTGTGCGTGTCATCTCTCATTCAGTGGGCCATAGAAAGCCTTTTTTTTTTGTTTTTTTTTAATATTATTTGGTTTCTAAAGTCTCCCTGAAAATAAAAAAAAAAAAACTTAAAAAAACAGTGGGAGAGTAATATTGCCCTTTCAGCTTGTGCGCCAGTCTTGACTCCTGGGTGTGCCACCTCTCTCTCTCTAATTGTGGGCCATAGAAAGCCTATTTATTTTTTTCCTTCATTTGTGTTCTAAAATCTACCTCAACACAAAAACACTACATCAATCAGTGGGAGAAAAATATTGGCCTCAGTCAGGGCTTGTGTGCCACTCCTGTGCGTGTCATCTCTCATTCTGTGGGCCATAGAAAGCCTTTTTTTTTGTTTTTTTTAAATATTATTTGGTTTCTAAAGTCTCCCTGAAAATAAAAAAAAAAAAACTTAAAAAAACAGTGGGAGAGTAATATTGCCCTTTCAGCTTGTGCGCCAGTCTTGACTCCTGAGTGTGCCACCTCTCTCTCTCTAATTGTGGGCCATAGAAAGCCTATTTATTTTTTTCCTTCATTTGTGTTTTAAAATCTACCTCAACACAAAAACACTACATCAATCAGTGGGAGAAAAATATTGGCCTCAGTCAGGGCTTGTGTGCCACTCCTGTGCGTGTCATCTCTCATTCAGTGGGCCATAGAAAGCCTTTTTTTTTGTTTTTTTTTAATATTATTTGGTTTCTAAAGTCTCCCTGAAAATAAAAAAAAAAAACTTAAAAAAACAGTGGGAGAGTAATATTGCCCTTTCAGCTTGTGCGCCAGTCTTGACTCCTGGGTGTGCCACCTCTCTCTCTCTAATTGTGAGCCATAGAAAGCCTATTTATTTTTTTCCTTCATTTGTGTTCTAAAATCTACCTCAACACAAAAACACTACATCAATCAGTGGGAGAAAAATATTGGCCTCAGTCAGGGCTTGTGTGCCACTCCTGTGCGTGCCATCTCTCATTCAGTGGGCCATAGAAAGCCTTTTTTTTTGTTTTTTTTTAATATTATTTGGTTTCTAAAGTCTCCCTGAAAATAAAAAAAAAAAAACTTAAAAAAACAGTGGGAGAGTAATATTGCCCTTTCAGCTTGTGCGCCAGTCTTGACTCCTGGGTGTGCCACCTCTCTCTCTCTAATTGTGGGCCATAGAAAGCCTATTTATTTTTTTCCTTCATTTGTGTTCTAAAATCTACCTCAACACAAAAACACTACATCAATCAGTGGGAGAAAAATATTGGCCTCAGTCAGGGCTTGTGTGCCACTCCTGTGCGTGTCATCTCTCATTCAGTGGGCCATAGAAAGCCTTTTTTTTGTTTTTTTTTTATATTATTTGGTTTCTAAAGTCTCCCTGAAAAAAAAAAAAAAAAACATAAAAAAACAGTGGGAGAGTAATATTGCCCTTTCAGCTTGTGCGCCAGTCTTGACTCCTGGGTGTGCCACCTCTCTCTCTCTAATTGTGGGCCATAGAAAGCCTATTTATTTTTTTCCTTCATTTGTGTTCTAAAATCTACCTCAACACAAAAACACTACATCAATCAGTGGGAGAAAAATATTGGCCTCAGTCAGGGCTTGTGTGCCACTCCTGTGCGTGCCATCTCTCATTCAGTGGGCCATAGAAAGCCTTTTTTTTTGTTTTTTTTTAATATTATTTGGTTTCTAAAGTCTCCCTGAAAAAAAAAATTAAATAAATTAGGTGGGAGATTAATATTGACATTAGTGCTTGAGTGACAGTCCTGCGTGTGTGTCATCTCTGTGATTTGGTGCCACAGAAAATAATAATAATAATAATAATAATAATTTTATTTATATAGCGCCAACATATTCCGCAGCGCTTTACAACTTATAGAGGGGACTTATACAGACAACAGACATTACAGCATAACAGAAATCACAGTTCAAAACAGATACCAGGAGGAATGAGGGCCCTGCTGCTCGCAAGCTTACAATCTATGAGGAAAAGGGGAGACACAAGAGGTGGATGGTAACAATTGCTTTAGTTATTTGGACCAGCCATAGTGTAAGGCTCGGGTGTTCATGTAAAGCTGCATGAACCAGTTAACTGCCTAAGTATGTAACAGTACAGACACAGAGGCTATTAACTGCATAAAGTGTATGAGAACATGATGGAGGAACGTGATTATGTTGTTGTTTTTTATTAATAGGCCACACAGGGATAATTAGGTTAATGCGTTGAGGCGGTAGGCCAATCTGAACAAATGAGTTTTTAGTGCACGCTTAAAACTGTGGGGATTGGGGATTAATCGTATTAACCTAGGTAGTGCATTCCAAAGAATCGGCGCCGCACGTGTAAAGTCTTGGAGACGGGAGTGGGAGGTTCTGATTATTGAGGATGCTAACCTGAGGTCATTAGCAGAGCGGAGGGCACGGGTAGGTTGGTAGACTGAGACCAGAGAGGAGATGTAGGGTGGTGCTGAGCCATGGAGTGCTTTGTGGATGAGGGTAGTAGTTTTGTACTGGATTCTGGATTGGATGGGTAGCCAGTGTAATGACTGGCACAAGGTAGAGGCATCGGTGTAACGGTTGGCGAGGAATATGATCCTGGCAGCAGCATTCAGGACAGATTGGAGCGGGGAGAGTCTGGTAAAAGGTAGGCCAATTAGTAGAGAGTTACAATAGTCCAGACGAGAATGAATAAGTGAGACAGTAAGAGTTTTTGCAGAGTCGAAAGTAAGAAAAGGGCGAATTCTGGAAATGTTTTTGAGAAAACAGAGTGTGTAACATTGTGCCTGATTTTCCTTGTGGTCTCACCAACCTGTTAAGGGATATTGAAATCATACTGAAGTTATAGCTCACCGTGTAAGTTGTTTGACAGCAACAAATAAAGTTACTTTGGTTAAGATTTTAAAACAATGAGGAAGTCTGGTGCAAGAGGTCGTCGTGGGCGTTCATTGTCAGCTGGTAATGATGGTAGTGGTAGTGGAGCATCAGTTGGTCGTGGGGATAAAAATATTCCACCTAAGTCTGGAGCTGTGGAGCCAGTTTCGTCGTCAGGCTACACAAGGCCTCGAACGCTCTCTTTTCTGGGAGTAGGAAAACCGCTTTTAAAGGCGGAGCAGCAACAGCAAGTTTTGGCTTACATTGCAGACTCAGCCTCTAGCTCTTTTGCCTCCTCTTCAGAAACTGGTAAATGTAAAAGCAGCGCGTCGCTTGTGGATGTTCACGGTCAGGGACAAGTCGCTTCCTTGTCCTCCTCAGCAAAAACTACAACAAGAGAGAAGGATGCAGCAGGCGACACAACGGGTCACTCCATGGAGCTCTTTACACATACCGTCCCTGGCTTAGAAAGTGAAACATTTAACAGGCCATGCCCATTACAAGTAGATTCTGACATGGAGTGCACTGATGCACAGCCACAGCCAGAGTACTATGCTGCTCCTTTGACTCAGACCACCACATTGCCCTCTCAGGGTACAGATCCACAATCAGACCCTGATGAGACTATGTTGCCCCGCCACGAACGCTATACCACCGACCGACACAGTGACACAGACGAAGTTGCACACGAGCTCGAAGAGGAGGTAATAGATGACCCAGTTATTGACCCCGATTGGCAGCCATTGGGGGAACAGGGTGCAGGCGGCAGTAGTTCAGAAGCGGAGGTGGAGGAGGGGCCGCAGCAGGCATCAACATCGCAACAGGTTCCATCTGCCGGGCCCGTATCTGGCCCAAAACGCGTGTCAAAGCCAAAACCTGTTGGAGGACAGCGTGGCCATCCGGTTAAATCTCAGTCTGCAATCCCTGAAAAGGGATCCGATGCTAGGAAGAGTGCAGTCTGGCATTTTTTTAAACAACATCCAACTGATCAGCGCAAAGTCATCTGTCAAAAATGTTCAACTAGCTTAAGCAGAGGTCAGAATCTGAAAAGTCTAAATACTAGTTGCATGCATAGACACTTAACCACCATGCATTTTCAAGCCTGGACTAACTACCAAACGTCCCTTAAGGTTGTAGCACCCTCGGCCAATGAAGCTAGTCAGCAACGCAACATCCCTTCCGTCACTGTAAGGCCACCATTTTCCGCACCACCGGCAGTATCTGTGCAGGTTTCTTTGCCAGCCAAAAGCAGTCAGGGTCAGGGAATCACCAGTTTTGTAGGAGGAAATATTGCATCTAGGGCACCGGCGGAAACAATACCGTCTCCAACCGTCTCTCAGTCTGCCATGTACACCGGCACACCCGAAAGTTCCACGATCTCCAGCTCTCCAGTCCAGCTCACCCTACATGAGACTCTGGTTAGAAAAAGGAAGTACTTATCCTCGCATCCGCGTACACAGGGTTTTAACGCCCACATAGCTAGACTAATCTCGTTAGAGATGATGCCCTACTGGTTAGTTGAAAGCGAAGCTTTCAAAGCCCTGATGGAGTACGCTGAACCACGATACGAGCTACCCAGTCGACACTTTTTTTCCAGAAAAGCCATCCCAGCCCTGCACCAGCATGTTAAACAGCGCATCGTCCATGCACTCAGGCAATCTGTGAGTACAAAGGTGCACCTGACTACAGATGCATGGACCAGTAGGCATGGCCAGGGACGTTATGTGTCCATCACGGCACACTGGGTGAATGTGGTGGATGCAGGGTCCACAGGCGACATCAATTTAGGGACAGTTGTGCCTAGCCCACGGTCTAGGAAACAGTTGGCTGTAGGCGTTCGCACCCCCTCCTCCTCCTCGTCCTCCTGCAGAAGCTACAGCTCTTCCACAGAACGCAGTCGGCCAACCACTCCATCGGCAGATGACACTGTTGCACACCAGTTGTCCCATTATGGGCCAGCTACTGGCAAGCGTCAGCAGGCTGTATTGGCTATGAAGTGTTTGGGCGACAACAGACACACCGCGGGAGTTCTGTCCGAGTTCTTGCAACAAGAAACGCAGTCGTGGCTGGGCACAGTAGATCTTGAGGCAGGCAAGGTAGTGAGTGATAACGGAAGGAATTTCATGGCTGCCATCTCCCTTTCCCAACTGAAACACATTCCTTGCCTGGCTCACACCTTAAACCTGGTGGTGCAGTGCTTATTGAAAACTTATCCTGGGTTCTCCGACCTGCTCCTCAAAGTGCGTGCACTTTGCTCACATATCCGACGTTCGCCTGTACACGCCAGCCGTATGCAGACCTATCAGCGGTCTTTGAACCTTCCCCAGCATCGCCTAATCATAGACGTTGCAACAAGGTGGAACTCAACACTGCACATGCTTCAGAGACTGTGCGAACAGAGGCGTGCTGTTATTTATTTGTGGGAGGATACACGGGCAGGCAGTAGGATGGCAGACATGGAGTTGTCAGGTGTGCAGTGGTCTAAGATACAAGACATGTGTCAAGTCCTTCAGTGTTTTGAGGAATGCACACGGCTGGTTAGTGCAGACAACGCCGTAATAAGCATGAGCATCCCCCTAATGCGTCTGCTGATGCAAAGTTTGACGCACATAAAGGAGCAGGCGTCTGCACCAGAGGAAGAGGAAAGCCTTGATGACAGTCAGCCATTGTCTGGTCAGGGCAGTGTACAGGACGAGGTAGCGGGCGAAGAGGAGGTGGAGGACGAGGAGGATGATGGGGATGAGTATATTTTTAATGCGGAACCTTTCCCGGGGGCACTGGAAATTGGTTGCGTGTCACGGCCGGGTTCTGGTTTTTTGAGGGACACAAGTGACATAGATTTGCCTGCAACTGCCCCTCAACCAATCACAACCGGAGATTTGACAACTGGAACTTTGGCCCACATGGCGGATTATGCCTTACGTATCCTAAAAAGGGACACACGCATTACGAAAATGATGAACGATGACGATTACTGGTTGGCCTGCCTCCTTGATCCACGCTATAAAGGCAAATTGCAAAATATTATGCCACATGAGAACTTGGAACTAATATTAGCAACCAAACAATCAACTCTTGTTGACCGTTTGCTTCAGGCATTCCCAGCACACAGCGCACGTGATCGTTCTCACACGAGCTCCAGGGGGCAGCAGACTAGGAGTGTTAGGGGTGCACACATCAGAAGTGGCGTTGGACAGAGGGGTTTTCTGACCAGGTTGTGGAGTGATTTTGCTATGACCGCAGACAGGACAGGTACTGCTGCATCAATTGAAAGTGACAGGAGACAACATTTGTCCAGTATGGTTACTAACTATTTTTCATCCCTTATCGATGTTCTCCCTCAACCGTCATTCCCATTTGATTACTGGGCCTCCAAATTAGACACCTGGCCAGAATTGGCAGAATATGCATTGCAGGAGCTTGCTTGCCCGGCAGCAAGTGTCCTATCAGAAAGAGTATTCAGTGCTGCAGGTTCAATATTAACCGAAAAAAGGACTCGTCTGGCTACCCAAAATGTTGACGATCTAACATTCATTAAAATGAACCACAACTGGATTTCGAAATCTTTTGCCCCACCTTGCCCGGCCGACACCTAGCTTTCCTATGAAAAGCTCTTGCCTGTGAATTACTTTTCTAATGTCTAATTTGCTGCAGCTGATTGTACAGCATACGACATGTTTACACCTCCCTAAATGGCCAAACTCCCCACACGGGGCCGTGGTATCGCGACTTGGCGCAAGCACCCATGAGACTGCTGTTTGTCTGAAGAGGTGGGTGTGCTCGCTTTTGGTTGACGGCATTGCTACTGGGTCCCTCATAGTACAATGTAGTGTCTCTGGCGGTGGTGGTGCGCACCCAACGTCAGACACACCGTTGTAACATGAGGGGCCCTGGGGCGGTCCCGCCGGCCTCAAGAGAGTTCCCCCCTCCCCCAGCTCAAAATGTGCTGTACCACGTGCAAAATTATGTCGCACAGCTCCACTAATCTTTAGTCTATTCGCTGACATGATTCAATGTCTGGCACTGACAATACAAATTTGTAGACATCTATGATGCAACTTAAAGTAGTCTGTGTCTGTGTCCTATATTGGCACCATTAAATAGTTACTGCCAAATTACTATGTCAGAAACTCAGCAGATGAGCCCACCCCTGTACCTAAGTATGCCACCTTTTTTTTTGTTTTGGTTGTTTTGCGAGACATTAACATCTATTTATATTTTGGGAGTACTGGGACAGACACTCCTTGCAATACTCCTCCACTGACCACCAAGCTGCCTGCCCGTGTATCCATGTAACCGCTGTAAAACTGCCATGAGCCTTTTGTTTGTTATTTTAGGCCTTTGATAGCCTGTCTGCGGTCCCTACTTTAAATACTCCTCCACTGACCACCAAGCTGCCTGCCCGTGTATCCATGTAACCGCTGTAAAACTGCCATGAGCCTATTGTTTGTTATTTTAGGCCTTTGATAGCCTGTCTGCGGTCCCTACTTTCAATACTCCTCCACTGACCACCAAGCTGCCTGCCGTGTATCCATGTAACCGCTGTAAAACTGCCATGAGCCTATTGTTTGTTATTTTAGGCCTTCGAAGCCTGTCTGCGGTCCCTCCTTCCACTAGGCCTCCACTGACCAGACCACTGCTGCCCGTGTACCCCTGGAACCAATTTTAAAGTGCCTACAGCCAGCCCATTTTATTGTGTTAGGCCTTCGAAGCCTGTCTGCGGTCCCTCCTTCCACTAGGCCTCCACTGACCAGACCACTGCTGCCCGTGTACCCCTGGAACCAATTATAAAGTGCCTACAGCCAGCCCATTTTATTGTGTTAGGCCTTCGAAGCCTGTCTGTGGTCCCTCCTTCCACTAGGCCTCCACTGACCAGACCACTGCTGCCCGTGTACCCCTGGAACCAATTTTAAAGTGCCTACAGCCAGCCCATTTTATTGTGTTAGGCCTTCGAAGCCTGTCTGCGGTCCCTCCTTCCACTAGGCCTCCACTGACCAGACCACTGCTGCCCGTGTACCCCTGGAACCAATTATAAAGTGCCTACAGCCAGCCCATTTTATTATGTTAGGCCTTCGAAGCCTGTCTGCGGTCCCTCCTTCCACTAGGCCTTCACTGACCAGACCACTGCTGCCCGTGTACCCCTGGAACCAATTTTAAAGTGCCTACAGCCAGCCCATTTTATTGTGTTAGGCCTTCGAAGCCTGTCTGCGGTCCCTCCTTCCACTAGGCCTCCACTGACCAGACCACTGCTGCCCGTGTACCCCTGGAACCAATTTTAAAGTGCCTACAGCCAGCCCATTTTATTGTGTTAGGCCTTTGAAGCCTGTCTGCGGTCCCTCCTTCCACTAGGCCTCCACTGACCAGACCACTGCTGCCCGTGTACCCCTGGAACCGATTTTAAAGTGCCTACAGCCAGCCCATTTTATTGTGTTAGGCCTTCGAAGCCTGTCTGCGGTCCCTCCTTCCACTAGGCCTCCACTGACCAGACCACTGCTGCCCGTGTACCCCTGGAACCAATTTTAAAGTGCCTACAGCCAGCCCATTTTATTATGTTAGGCCTTCGAAGCCTGTCTGCGGTCCCTCCTTCCACTAGGCCTTCACTGACCAGACCACTGCTGCCCGTGTACCCCTGGAACCAATTTTAAAGTGCCTACAGCCAGCCCATTTTATTGTGTTAGGCCTTCGAAGCCTGTTCTGCGGTCCCTCCTTCCACTAGGCCTCCACTGACCAGACCACTGCTGCCCGTGTACCCCTGGAACCGATTTTAAAGTGCCTACAGCCAGCCCATTTTATTGTGTTAGGCCTTCGAAGCCTGTCTGCGGTCCCTCCTTCCACTAGGCCTTCACTGACCAGACCACTGCTGCCCGTGTACCCCTGGAACCAATTTTAAAGTGCCTACAGCCAGCCCATTTTATTGTGTTAGGCCTTCGAAGCCTGTCTGCGGTCCCTCCTTCCACTAGGCCTCCACTGACCAGACCACTGCTGCCCGTGTACCCCTGGAACCAATTATAAAGTGCCTACAGCCAGCCCATTTTATTATGTTAGGCCTTCGAAGCCTGTCTGCGGTCCCTCCTTCCACTAGGCCTCCACTGACCAGACCACTGCTGTCCGTGTACCCCTGGAACCGATTTTAAAGTGCCTACAGCCAGCCCATTTTATTGTGTTAGGCCTTCGAAGCCTGTCTGCGGTCCCTCCTTCCACTAGGCCTTCACTGACCAGACCACTGCTGCCCGTGTACCCCTGGAACCAATTTTAAAGTGCCTACAGCCAGCCCATTTTATTGTGTTAGGCCTTCGAAGCCTGTCTGCGGTCCCTCCTTCCACTAGGCCTACACTGACAAAGGTACACCTGACAACAGACACATGGACCTGTAGGCATGGCCACGGAAGGTTACGTGTCCTTTGTGGCTCAATGGGTTAATGTATTGGATGCATGGTCCACACAGGGGACAGCCTGCTAAGTCTGTCTGCAGTCCCTAATTCAAGTTGTCCTCAACTGAATAAAGCTGAGCTTCTACCTTCCGGCACTGATTAACTGCTGTTTTTAAACACATTGGTGGTTCCGGCCTACTAACGGTGTCTGCCCCTGCCTGGTGTTGTCCTCAACTGAATACAGCTGAGCTTCAACCTTCTGCCTCTCATTAACTGCTGTTTTTTTTTTTTTTTTTAAATGGTGTTTAGGGCCTACTAACGGTGTCTGCCCCTCCCTGGTGTTGCCCTCAACTGAATAAAGCTGAGCTTCAACCTTCTGGCTCTCATTAAGTGTTTTTTAAAAAACAAAATGGTGGTTACGGCCTACTAACGGTGTCTGCCCCTCCCTGGTGTTGCCCTCAACTGAATAAAGCTGAGCTTCAACCTTCTGGCTCTCATTAAGTGTTTTTTAAAAAACAAAATGGTGGTTAGGGCCTACTAACGGTGTCTGCCCCTCCCTGGTGTTGCCCTCAACTGAATAAAGCTGAGCTTCAACCTTCTGGCTCTCATTAAGTGTTTTTTAAAAAACAAAATGGTGGTTACGGCCTACTAACGGTGTCTGCCCCTCCCTGGTGTTGCCCTCAACTGAATAAAGCTGAGCTTCAACCTTCTGGCTCTCATTAAGTGTTTTTTAAAAAACAAAATGGTGGTTAGGGCCTACTAACGGTGTCTGCCCCTCTCTGGTGTTGCCCTCAACTGAATAAAGCTGTGCTTCAACCTTCTGGCTTTCGGCCTATAGTATCAGATATTAAACTGCATTTGGCCTTCAACTTTGGTTACGGCCTACTAACGGTGTCTGCCCCTCCCTGGTGTTGTCCTCAACTGAACAAAGCTGAGCTTCCACATTCTGGCTTTCGGCCTATACTATCAGATATTAAACTGCATTTGGCCTACTAGTGTGGTTAGGCCCTTGAAACAGTGTCTGCTGCTCTTGGGTTTGCTACTCCACTGAACAAAGCAATGCCGCCTGTTTAGTCCTGTTACCAATTTTGATCTGCATTTAGCCTACTTTATTCTTTGGCCCTATATCTGTTTCCTCCTCATCCTGCCCATTGTCCAGCCACTGCTAGATGAGTCTGCTGGTACATTGACCTAGACCACTACATTCCCCTTGTACTCTACACAGCCAGAATCTGACCCTGCTGAAAGTAAGGTTCCCCTTCCCGCATACTATACCACCTTACACAGGGACAAAGAGGAAGGTGCAGATGAAAGTGCAGGTTCCTTCATCAGGTGGGGGGGCATACTCGTTGGCGACGTCACTGGCACAGGGCCACTCAGAATACGCAAAAGTGTCGCTGCTGGTGGGAGGCGCCCCCGCCATGCAAACACACCGCCGTACTTTGAGGGGCCCTGTGCCAGTGCCAATGCGAACGAGTGGGCCCCCCCTGCTTGCTCAGGATCACAGCACTTGCAACGTTGAAATACTTACCTCTCCCTGCTCCACCGCCATGACGTAGTCCACGTTTCCTGGGCCCACTAAAACCTTGAACCAGCCCTACCCCCCACAACTTTTGCCAAATGACCCCCAATTTCCAGTGCCCAACTATTATTATAAAGTTAATTAAGATTGACAAGCTTCAGAAAACAAGAATGGATGTTTTTGGCAGTAAAATGGGCACTGTAGGTGTTTTCCTGGCCTCCACTCACTGCCGGCTATGCTTCCCCATTGACTTGCATTGGGTTTCGTTTTTCGGTCGATCCCCGACTTTTAGCGATAATCGGCCGACTTCACTCGACTCGACTCTGGACTAAATCGGGTTTCACAAAACCAGACTAGATCTTAAAAAAATGAAAGTCGCTCAACCCTAATGCTGTTTACAGGAGGCTATATGTGGGCGCATACTGAACATAGGGGCTGTGTTGGGGCTCATGATGTCTATTAAATTCTATGTTGGGGCTCATACTGTATATATGAGGTTACAGTTGTGGCCAAAAGTATTGACACCCCTGCAATTCTGTCAGATAATACTCAGTTTCTTCCTGAAAATGATTGCAATCACAAATTCTTTGGTATTACTATCTTCATTTAATTTGTCTTAAATGAAAAAACACAAAAGAGAATGAAGCAAAAAGCAAAACATTGATCATTTCACACAAAACTCCAAAAATGGGCCAGACAAAAGTATTGGCACCCTCAGCCTATTACTTGGTTGCACAACCTTTAGCCAAAATAACTGCGACCAACCACTTCCGGTAACCATCAATGAGTTTCTTACAATGCTCTGCTGGAATTTTAGACCATTCTTCTTTGGCAAACTGCTCCATGTCCCTGATATTTGAAGGGTGCCTTCTCCAAACTGCCATTTTTAGATCTCTCCACAGGTGTTCTATGGGATTCAGGTCTGGACTCATTGCTGGCCACCTTAGAAGTCTCCAGTGCTTTCTCTCAAACCATTTTCTAGTGCTTTTTGAAGTGTGCTTTGGGTCATTGTCCTGCTGGAAGACCCATGACCTCTGAGGGAGACCCAGCTTTCTCACACTAGGCCCTACATTATGCTGCAAAATTTGTTGGTAGTCTTCAGACTTCATAATGCCATGCACACGGTCAAGCAGTCCAGTGCCAGAGGCAGCAAAGCAACCACAAAACATCAGGGAACCTCCGCCATGTTTGACTGTAGGGACCATGTTCTTTTCTTTGAATGAATCTTTTTTTCTCCTGTAAACTCTATGTTAATGCCTTTGCCTAAAAAGCTCTACTTTTGTCTCATCTGACCAGAGAACATTCTTCCAAAACATTTTAGGCTTTTTCAGGTAAATTTTGGCAAACTCCAGCCTGGCTTTTTTATGTCTTGGGGTAAGAAGTGGGGTCTTCCTGGGTCTCCTACCATACAGTCCCTTTTCATTCAGACGCCGACGGATAGTACGGGTTGACACTGTTGTACCCTCGGACTGCAGGGCAGCTTGAACTTGTTTGGATGTTAGTCGAGGTTCTTTATCCAACATCCGCACAATCTTGCGTTGAAATCTCTTGTCAATTTTTCTTTTCCGTCCACATCTAGGGAGGTTAGCCACAATGCCATGGGCTTTAAACTTCTTGATGACACTGCGCACGGTAGACACAGGAACATTGAGGTCTTTGGAGATGGACTTGTAGCCTTAAGATTGCTCATGCTTCCTCACAATTTGGTTTCTCAAGTCCTCAGACAGTTCTTTGGTCTTCTTTCTTTTCTCCATGCTCAATGTGGTACACACAAGGACACAGGACAGAGGTTGAGTCAACTTGAATCCATGTCAACTGGCTGCAAGTGTGATTTAGTTATTGCCAACACCTGTTAGGTGCCACAGGTAAGTTACAGGTGCTGTTAATCACATGATTTTTCGAACAGTGCCAATACTTTTGTCCACCCCCTTTTTTATGTTTGGTGTGGAATTATATCCAATTTGGCTTTAGGACAATTCTTTTTGTGTTCTTTCATTTAAGACAAATTAAATGAAGATAATAATAACAAAGATTTTGTGTTTGCAATCATTTTCAGAAAGAAACTGAGTATTATCTGACAGAATTGCAGGGTTGTCAATAGTTTTGGCTACAACTGTATGTGGGGGCTCATACTGTATATGGAAGGCTATGTTTCGGCTCATATTGTAGAAAAAGGCTATGTGGTGGCTCATACTGTATATAGAGGCTATGTGGTGGTTCACACTGTTTAGAAATGTATATACTGCAAATCATATGTGGCTAATTACATTCTAACGTCTCTCCAGACTGTAGATCATAATAAATGTAAATTTAAAAAAATTGTAGCAACCCCTTTCTCCCCAAGGGTGGTTTGCACGTTAATGACCAGTCCAAATTTTACAATTCTGACCAGTGTAATAACTTTGGAACACTTCAAAGGATTCCACTGATTTTAATATTGTTTTTTCATTACATATTGTACTTCATGATTTTGGTAAAACTTCTTTGATATAACTTGTGCTTATTTATGAAAAAATGGAAATTTGGTGAAAATTTATCAATTTTCAAACTTTGAATTCTGCTACCCTTAAATTAGAGAGGTGTATCACACAAAATAGTTAATAAACAACATTTTCCACATGTCTACTTTACATCAGCACAATTTTTGAAACACAATTTTTTGTTAAGAAGCAATACGGGTGAAATGATGACCAGTGATTTCTCCTTTTTCACATTTGAAGTGACTTTGAAAGGTCTATATGACAGAAAATACCCAAAAGTGACACCATTCTAAAAACTGCACCACTGAAGGTGCTCAAAACCACATTCAAGAAGTTTATTAACCCTTCAGGTGTTTCACAGGGATTTTTGAAATGTGGAAAAAACAGGAACAGGAAAAATGGACCCCCACATTTGTTGTGAAATTTATCCTGAGTGCAGATGCCCCAAAGCTCAGAAAGGAAGAGGGCCTTATTGGACTTCAGATTTTGATGGAATGGTTTGAGGGTGCCATGTCACTTTGGCAGAGCCCCTGAGGTGCCAGAACAACAGAACCCCCTATATGTGAACTCATTTTGCAATCTACACTCCCCAGTGAATTAATCTGGGGGTGCAGTGATCATGTTGACACCACATGTGCCTCACAGAATTTTATACCATTGAGCGGTGAAGAAAGAAATACATTTTTACCACTAAAATTTTGTTTTAGCCCCAAGTTTTTAATTTTTCTAAAGGCTAATAGGATTTTTTTACAGCAAACTGAGGTAGATTTTTTCCTGAGTGCATCAATACCCTACTTGTAATAGGAAAATATTTTTCAGGCACAGTGCAAAGCTCAGAAAGGAAAGAGCGCCATATAACGATTCTATAGTGCAGATTTTACTGTTGTGGTTTGCGGGTGTTATGACCCACTGGGTTGCCAGAATAGCAGAAATCCCCATAAGTGACCTCATTTTACAAACTACACCTCTCAATGAATTCATGTGCAGTGATCATATAGACACCATGGGTGTGTCACGGAATTTTATACCATTAGGCAGTGAAGAAAAAATAGCTACATTTTTACCACCAACATTTTGTTTTAGCCCCAGATTTTACATTTTCACACAAGAAGTTAGTAAAAATGGCACCATAATTTGTCCTTCAATTTCTACTGGCAATAGCCCATATGTGGCTGTACAGTACTACTTAGCCATATGGGTTATTCAGAAGGGAAGGAGCCCTATTTGCCTGTTGTGCAGATTTTCCTAGAATAGTTTGTGGACTCCATATACAGAGCCCCTAATTGCTAGAAGAGCAGTATCCCCCCCTCAAATGACCCCATTTTGGAAATCATACCCCTTTGGGAATTTATCTACAGGTGTATTGACGATTTTGACACAGTGGGTGTTTTCCAGAAACAAGTAGCAATGAATGTTGCCGAGTGAAAATTGCAAACTGCCGTTGTAGTGACCGGTACGAGGTAGTGACCAGTATGTTGCAGTCACCAGTACGTTCTGCCCAGCTCATGCTTCTGGAGACATTCACCCATAACTTAAGCAGGCTCTCATCGCTTCAGAAATGCCAAATATGTGGATACCATAAGTAGTTTAGGCACATTTGGGGGCTCTGAAGGGAAGGGGTCAATTGGATTAGGGAGTGCAGAATTTGCTGAATTTCTTTTGAGGGCCAAAGAGCCATTTCGCTTTTCCAAAGCCTACCAGTAACGTGGAAGACCCCAATATTTCTGTTAACAGATGAAAGACCTGAATGGAAGTTTGCTGTTTTTGTGGATTGAGTTGAAGCTTTTATTGGGAACATTTTACATAATGTTGGGGATCACATTTATCCGGCGCTCTACACTGAGCACTTACTTTGGGGTTTACATCTAAATCTCTGAGTGACATGATTCAGATGAAACCCCCAAGGATCCATTCACTATAATGAAGCAGCAGAGCTACTTTGGACTCCGTCTGGCTTGTGTTCAGCTCTGTCTTTCTTTTTGGAAGTACACAAAACTGTGACCGACGGCACTTTTATGCAATCCTAAAAACACAGACACCGCCGGATCACAGGTCCTATGATGTTTGATGATTTTATTGATACCATTTTCAGACATATAAAATTTGTTGATCACTTTCTATTATGATTTTTTGGAGGCAGAATGATCAAAAACCAGCAATTTAGGATTTTTTTTCTGGGGGGTTTATGCTATTTTCATCTGGTAAAAATATATAAGATAGTTTTATTCTTCACAATAATTACAGTGATACCCATTTATATAATTTTTTTATGTTTTGGCGCTTTTACGCAATAAAAACTTTTATAGAAAAAAAGTATTATTTTTGCATCACTTTATTCTGAGAGCTATAACTTTTATATTTTTCTATTGATGGAGCTGTATAATGGTTTGTTTTCTGCAGAACAAGATTACATTTTCAGCAATACCATGTTTATTTATATTTGTATTTTTGATCGCTTTTTATTCCTCCTTTTGTTTGGTAGTATGATGATAAAGCTTTGTTTTTTGCCTTGTTTTTTATTTTTCTTTATGGTGTTCTCCAAAGGAGTTAATTAGTGAGACCATTTCATAAGTCGGGTCGTTCTGGACATGGCGATACCAAATATGTGTACTTTTATTGTTCATAGATTTTTTTTTTCATAAAAATATTTATTAAATAAAAATATTTATTCATGTATGCAATACATATAGTAATTTTCTTTATATTTTTACAATTTTTTTTTAAACTTTCTTTTTACTTTTTCAATTTTTTTACTTTGTCCCACTATGGCTGCCGTCACACTAGCAGTATTTTGTCAGTATTTTACATCAGTATTTGTAAGCCAAAACCAGGAGTGGGTGATAAATGCAGAAGTGGTGCATATGTTTCTATTATACTTTTCCTCTAATTGTTCCACTCCTGGTTTTGGCTTACAAATACTGATGTAAAATACTGACAAAATACTGCTAGTGTGACAGCAGCCTATGGAACAATCATTTTTTGCTGGCTGATTGCTTGCATAGCATGGGGATGCAGCACCATCCCTATGCAATGCAAACTGTCAGTGTTGCACTGACAGACAAAGTTTGTTGATCATACTCTGGGCATGATCAAGCAACTTGGCAACTTTTCTAGCTCTGGTGACCCAGATGTTGTTAAGACGAGGTCGGGTCACCATAGCAACGATCGGGCAGAGGGACTGTCTTCCCTCTGCTTGCTCCTGAAATGCTATGATTGAGTTAGATCACAGCATTTATGAGGGTTAAAGTGCTGAGAACAGTGCAGGATTGCTTCTGGCACTGAGTGCCTGCTGTCAGCTGTCAGAATCAGCTGACACCTAGTGGCACTCTCGCGTGCACTCTCGCCGGGGCATATCCATACGTCCCACGTCAATAAGGCCCAAGTCACAGAAACATATGGAAATGTCTTGGGTGGGAAAGGGGTTAAAATTTTTCTTTTAACCCCTTTCCGACCCATTAGAAGCTTGCCAGCATTTATATACAATTATATACAACTTAAAGCGGTTTCCTTATAATGACAAAGCAAACAAAAAAATGTTAAAATGTTATGGCCAAAATATGCAATAAAAACTGAGCTTTATTATCCCCTTAATAGTACGCTGTTGTCATACTCCCTCCCTTTGATGTGGTCTCCGGAGCAATAAGACTATTGATACATTTGTAGCAAAGCAGAACCACCCCCTCTTCTTGCTAATCCAGAATACATAAACTATTTAATAAACCCCAAAAGGATATGTATACTGCCTTACATCTTCCGCCCCCCCAACTGAGAAGTCGATATATACTATTAACATATCCCTTTTCCCTGTTCATCAGCTGCTCTCTGGAAGCCATTTCAGATGTATCAATCCTAGATTTGGGCAAATTAACTTGAGTGGAATTGAATTCTTCTCAAATTTGTACAAAAATCCTTATTCTTCAGAATGTAGATTTTTGTTTTTCATTTGTTCCACACAAATTCAACAGGATGGTGACTAGCTAGTGCCATTTTGTTGAACCATTTTACTGAACCATAGAAGGCTGGCAAATAGTTAAAAGAAACAAACAAAAAAAAAAGACTGATACACACTTTACTGCTCACCTCTCCAGCCATTTTGGCTGCTTACTCTTCCCTGTATGGTCTCTTTTTGCCTCCACTGCTCATTGAATCCAAGGGCATCTTGTAACTAAGCCAGAATTTCTTGCTGCGAGTAAGCCCGGGACGTCTCTCTACATGTAACATCATGATGTCATGCGGTGCATCGCCACTAAACAACACGTACTGAACTCTAGGCTGGGACTTCTGGCCACGACTAGGACAGAGACCTTTCTTCTCAACCTAACATGAAGATGCCAAGGGTTTCCCCGTTTGGTGGCAGTAAGACGAGTTGCAAGTTTATCTTTTCAATAAATTCTTGTACAGTTGGACCCTTCTCATCTATTCAATGTTGTACTAACAACTTCCTTATCAGATAAAGCATTCTTGTCACTGCTGTAGTTTTCCTTAGCTCATTAATCTCAAGTCTTCCACATACACCAGAATACTCTCCAATGGCATGAGAGTAATATTTACAGAATATACATTATTATGTGTGCTACTCCCTTCCAAAACATTTCTAGATCTTGTCAAGTCCACAACATGTTGAGCAAATCGACAGATTATGATTTGCACCTAGGACATCGGGAGTAACCCATCATCCCTATATCATAAAACAAATTGGGTGTTCTACATACCCAATGAAGAGACTACAGATATGACAATCTATGTCCAGCCAAATACATAATTCTTAGCTGATACAGGCAAGGTTAAAGCAAATTGGTAAATGATCATTATCTCTTATGTACATCTTGGTAAAAGTATCAAAACCTACATGACTATGAAGTTATCTATTCTTTTTTCTATAGAAAAAGAAAATGTAAAAAAAATATGTATTTTATAGATTATAGACTACAAAAGAGTTTTTTCCCATGTGTTCACTATGCAGCCCTATATTGTTTAAACTCCTCTAAGGTGCCATGTTAGAACTTTGGAGATTGTGTTGTTGTCATGTGAATGTTGTATGGTCATGTGAAGTCTTAAATGGCCACAGTGTTTTCAACAAGCATTGCATGAATCTAAGTGAATATAAGGAACTTGTTTTAGATGTCTTATCAGAAAAATAAATTTGATTCCCCACTTATTAGCCACTCCCCCGGCTTCTAAAACTTAACATCACTAAAGGTACCTTCACAATAAGCGACTTTGCAACGATAACGATAGCGATCCGTGACGTTGCAGCATCCTGGATAGCGATATCGTTGTGTTTGACATGCAGCAACGATCTGGATCCTGCTGTGATATCGCTGGTCGTTGCTGAAAGTTCAGAACTTTATTTGGTCGTCAGATCTGCGTGTATCATTGTGTTTGACAGCAAAAGCAACGATGCCAGCAATGTTTTACAATGGTAACCAGGGTAAATATCGGGTTACTAAGCGCAGGGCCGCGCTTAGTAACCCGATATTAACCCTGGTTACCATTGTAAAAGTAAAAAAAACAAACAGTACATACTCACCTTCTGCTGTCTGTCACACGTCCCCCGCCGTCCGCTTCCCGCACTGACTGTGAGTGCCGGCCATAAAGTAAAAGCAGAGCACAGCGGTGACGTCACCGCTGTGCTGTGCTTTACGGCCGGCACTGACAGTCAGTGCGGGAAGCAGATGGCGAGGGACGTGTGACAGGCACCGGAATGTAAGTATGTAGTGTTTGGTTTTTTTTACATTTACAATGGTAACCAGGCCCTGCGCTTAGTAATCCGATGTTTACCCTGGTTATCCAGGGACCTCAGCATCGTTGGTCGCTGGAGAGCTGTCTGTGTGACAGCTCCCCAGCGACCCACACAACGACTTACCAACGATCACGGCCAGGTCGTATCGCTGGTCGTGATCATTGGTAAATCGTTTAGTGTGAAGGTACCTTTAGAAAAAAATCTAAAATCAGTCTTACTCAAGACAAGATGGGTTACCAACATATTAAGTAATTGATAGAACAGATTACAGCTGTCTATTGAAGTCTATAGAAATGAAGGAGGAGGCATGAGCAGAGTGAGAAAGAGAGACTGTGTTTCTTCTTTCTTTTAAAAAGGTTTTCTGGTGAAAACAAATTATCACCTATGCACAGCGTTAGTAATCAATTATTGATTGTGGGTGATCCAACTGCTGGGACTCAGCCGGATGGGGAAATTGATGGGATGATCAACAGGATGGAGACATTTTATCCACAATGGGGCAATTTATTCCCATTAGAATGGAGAAGCACTGCACATGCCGACACTCCATTCATTTGTGGTGGCATCAGGGTTGTCAATTTGACTTTTTATTTTTTCTGGACAGCTTATCAAAAAATCACAGACAATATTTTTTACAGATATGTTGGGAAACCAAAATAAATAATTATTATGAATGATTGATGTCCATAGCCCATAATTCTGATATGAAGACATTGGCTGCATTCACTGTAAACTGTAAAATTATAATTACAGTAAAAAAAAAACGGAAAAGGTTTCTTCAGCTTCAAGAAAATCACGGAAACCTTAATTTTTTTATGGACAGGGAAAAAAAGTTCCCTAAATTTAAGTAGTGTCCTGGAATTTTAGGATGATTGGTAACACTAGGTAGCAGCAGTGGAAAGAATCAGCAAGAATTTTGAAGGTTCTAAAAGTACTGTCTTTGAGCATTGTATATGACACACTACTGCACTTAGCCAGCTGTAAATAAATGTGTAGATTAATATAAAAAATATTCACAGAAATGTCATGCATCCCGGATTTTTTTTAATTTGCTTAAAAAGTAGACTTTTCTAATGTTTGATATGTTTCTTTTTCAGATGAAAGCAAGCAGAACCCTTGGATGTCCAAAGTGTGTTACTGCAAAGTGTGTTAAAGTACCTATATAACACAAATATAGTATTCTGTTATGCATGTATATGTCAAATCAACAATCTATTAAAATAAAGCAGAAACATAAAATGGATTCATGTCATAAGTATGGCAAAATACAAATAAATTATTAAAAAATGTTACATGATATGGCGGTGTCAGACACATTTATAAATAATGAGTGACATTTAAAAAAACAACTCTAGTGATGACTTCTTTGTTAATACACTGTGCCCACAAAGTTTTGCATAAGAAAGTGCTATATACTGGAACTAGGTTCAGGTGGCAGTAATATGGCCAAATGTTCACATCTGCAATATACCCCTCCTGTTCCACCTCCCCTCCGTATTACTGAACAGAACTTTGATCACCATAGAACTCTTTGATGATCTAAGCTCAGCAGACCTGCAAGGGATCTGTATCATATGAATTCTAAAATGGGCTGCAATGTGGCCACCTGAATCTGACCTTAATCTGAAAATGAGAAGTGCTGACCCATACTGTATGCAGATTTTGAAGAAAAAAATCTTTATTACTATTCCTATTTATGTATTAATTATAACATTGCAATAAAGGATCTTTCAAACAAATCTGTTCTGTGGTTTGTTCTTTATTGTAGCACTAGTTTTCTGAAGTTTTGTTTAATATTGTTTGAGTTTTGATGAAAAATAAACCATGATGTTTTCCAGTATTTTACATAGTAACTTCGTAATACATTCTTTTCTCTTAATACTCAGAACCATTGTAGTAATAAATTAGGATATCTCCAAGGCTTCTCTGTCCTATTAAAAGAATAGGCTGTTTGTACTGCTGTATATGATATTCACTAGGGATGATCATATCAATTTGATGCGAATTGATTCTGTGTCAAAATTTTAGGAATTTGTTAAACCTGGCAAATTTGAAAGATTTTGTGCAAATTGCCATAAAGTGCCCACCGATGTTTTATACATTGTAGGAAATTGCATAATTCGAATGATCACATGACCTTGTGCTAGGACAGGTGGGCTTCCCTTTTTGATGATAAGATATAAAAAGACACCTGCGCTAGAAATAAAAAGATTCCCCGTTAAGCTATTGCTGCAACCGAAAGTAGCTGCCAGGACAAATTAACTGTGCAAAGACCACCTGCATAGAAGTTACTGCACATGCATTACATGGGGCTGTATATGAGCTAAGGATGCTGGTATGCAGGGAGGATGACTTACTTGTGTCTGATGGGTGCAGGGTGGTTGGTCATAGATCCAGTTGGCTGGGGATGATGCAGAGTACACTCCCATAGTTGGCCAACATGGAGTCCGATGGGGGGTTGCAACAAGGTTAGACTGAGAATGCGTCATGCCACCAAGGGAGCATCCTCCCTGGGTGGTGGGGAAGCCACCAATGCTGCTAGGCGGCTGGACAGGTGAGTGGCGGCGTGCTCTGGCCAAGAGGCGCTGCTGTGAGGTAGCGTTGTGTGTTGGGGGTGTGGTAAGGGTGATGTCCCCGAAGGACAGGAGCGCGAGAGGGTCAGACTTTCTGATTAATTTCAAAGGTGCTCGGACCTAACAAAGGTGCTGATGAAGGTCCAAGCACCTTTAAAACGTGTCAGAAAGTCTGACCCTCTCACTCTCCTTCCCTTCAGCTTCTTGGCCGGAGCACACCGCTGCTCACCTGTCCAGCTACCTAGCAGCATTGGAGGCTTCCCCACAGCCCAGGGAGGACGCTCCCTCAGTGGCATACCACATTCTCAGTCTAACCTTGCTGCAACTCCGGTCGGACTTCTATTCTAATTTTATAGTAGCTGAGTGCCAAGTTTTTCAATATTAGATTACGGATTGGGCACCTACATGTGCACCTACATACAGGAGTGCCTTGTTCTACTATACATCCCTGCTGCTCCCAACCGACCGTCCATTCTTCTGTGCCTTACTTGCATCGCATCTCCGGCATGGTGTTCACTCTAGTCTTGGGTTTCTTGAGGCCCCAGATGTCAGTGCATATGCATAGCTAACTCCAGGGCCTGCTCACAGCCGGAACCCAAAGCCTAGAGTACCGAGCCAGAGATGCAATGTGACAGAGGCGCAGAGGACCGAACAGCAGTAAGGGAGCAGTGGGAGCAGCAAGAATGGTGAGGTGAGCATGAGAAACTCTTCTTTAAATTTTTACATGTTTCATTTACAATGCTCCCTGGTCTGGAAAGATAGCAGAACAAAACTAAGGGACATTAATTTTGCAAAAAATAACTTTTCTTCAAATCAAATTTCCTAGTAAATTAAACCCAAATGGCTAAATACTATTTTTCAGATCTAGTTAGCACTAATAAGAGTTAATTGTGATTAAGCTTAACACTTTATTTTAAGTAGACGATGCTCTTGAATACAGTATAAGGGCCTACTCACATGAGTGTATAACATGGTCGAGTGCTATCTGATGCTTTATCAGATAGCATTCGGACCAATAATTTACTATAGGGCACTGAAGATCTACTATTTTTTATCATGGCATGAGATAAAAATTGTAGCATGCTGTGATGCTGTGAGTGCCCTGAAATTATGTGAACATTGGATTGCACTCGAATGTCAGCCAAGTGCGGTCCAACATCTGCAGACGCAAACAGTGGAGAAACTAATTATTTTTTTTCTTCTCTGCACCCGTGCTGTGATTCTTCCATGTGAGAAAATCTGATCAGAGTTTGATCTGATTATCAATAGCATAATCGACCAATTCTTTCACAGGTGAGAATAATCGCTCATGTGATCCTGGCGTAAGGGTAAGTTTACACACGATAAAGCGGCGATTGTTTGTTTTTTTATGGATTTTTGAGCAGTAAAAGGTAAAATTTTCAACATAAAGGAAGACACGTGTGTCAGAGAGACGAAGGTGCGGAGAACTGGACAGGAGGTAGGAAGCAATGGGAATAACCAGAGAAATGAGCCGTGTGGTATGTTTTTTTTTTTAACTTTTTGCCAGCTCTCTACTGTCTAGTAAGATGGCGGCAATAGCTGGCCATCATTTTACTGAGTTTGCACAGAGTGAGTACCGAAAGTCTGTATTCTTCAGAAAGCGTAATTTTTTATAATTCGAGTAGAATTCAAATCCACTTGACAAAATTCTCACTTCTCTAGTTTTAACAATTTCAATATTTTAAACTATATAGCTATCTCCTGCTCTTATTCTGCTTGTCCATATTTCTGCCTGAAGCAGTTAGTTCTTTCAGCCGCCCGCAAACCATGCACATTATTTAAACAAGAATGTCATAAAGGTAGCAGGGAGATGAAAAATGCTTTCGCTATGTACACACTACAACAAGCTCTGTAGAAAATTAGGCCCATGTGGGCTTTTCTGAACATCAGCCATTTTCAAAAGAATTGAGTAAAACAGTTTCTGACCCCAATAAATACTGCTGTATAATTTGTCCTTAGAAAGCTGAACATTTGTATCATCCTCCTGCACAGAGACGTTTGGATGCTTTTTTATAATGACTATCTTCACAAGCTTTTGAGCATGACAAGTAAAAAACCCCTTTGCAATACAGAATGTTTTATTTACTTGTCTGATTTTAGTGGGAAAGCCACTTTATGCTATGGAATCTGCTAAAACTTTATACATTGTACATGGTTCAAGAATAAAATAACTTATTTTTAAAAATGCAGTTTTCTCAGTTGAATGAATATGGTCAGTTAAAGGGACACTAAAAAATATAAAAGATTAGGCATCAGTATTATTAAAAATTCCAACATGTATTATGCATACATACTGTACGTCATACAATGATTGCTGTTGTAGATACATTGTGAGCCTTTTTCAAGCATTGCTTTAGTTTGATCCCAGAGACAAAATTGAAGACAGATTTGAGCAGTTTTTCAGGGTAGGGAGGTGGTGACTGAGACTGAGTGATAAGTGGGGAAAGAAGCATTTTTTTTCTAGCAAGTGTAGTGCAGCCGTTGCACACTATGCAGTGATGAGGCAGTGACCCAGCAAAGTTCAAAGCAAAAAGTCTCTTTAATGTTTAACTCACAAATAATGCACAACACACAATATCCTCTGGATCACAGCTGGGAACCATATCATCTGGATTACAGCCAATAAACATGCCAGTCCACCTCCATGACCGATTGCCATTGGCGACTGCACCGCTGTGTACAATGTCTCTACTCACAGCATCACACAGTACATCCCCCGATTCGCAGCCAGGCACATATCCTCCTCTTTACAGTAACTAAACATGCCAGTCCACCTCCTGAGACCATTTTCTATGGGCGACTGCACCGCTGTGTAAGCTGTGGGTGCCAGACTTCTCAGCCCCCCTGCCTCTTTGGCTCTGCTGGCCTGTGTTGCCTCACACAGGTAGAGCGCTGCAGAGCTAACTGCTCTATACTCCTCCAAACACCAGACTGACACTGAACCTGACACACCCAAGCCCTATACTGCAGGGCCTTTAACTAGCAACCTGTGGCCTTCAGCCACATGGAAAACCCATCCAGTAATGAAACAGACTGCAACTACTGTCCTGTAGTCTGTTTCAATACACAAAGGCCCAGAACAGGCTTCCCTAAATCTGCCTTGGACAACCAGCATGTCCAAGACCTATACTCACTTTAATCTGCATTGCAACCACAGCTATGCCTGTGACTGCAATGTCCTCTCATGACCTAAATATGCCTCCATGTGCATCCTGGTAACAGGTAACACCAGTCACTGCCTCACATTATCTTCACTTGAAAGGTAGCATTCAATCCAGCACATGTGAGAAGTTAAAAAATGTGTATTCCAAAATTGTTAAAAACAGCTTCATCAGTGAACATGCCATGAAAAAGCTAGTCAAAAGGTAAGGCATGGAAGGTATTACACATTTTGAACCTTTGAGCTCCTTATTTCTTAGTCAAATGCATAGTGACGCCCTTGTTTAGAAGATTTTTTTGTCATTGTTTTTATCTACTCAAATGTGCTGGATCCCCTACTACCTTGGAACCTTCTTTGTTCGATGGATTCAATTAATCTCTCCTGTTTCCAGTGATTGCTGGCTCTTACTATGGTGAGCTGAATAATTTTTCTTGTCCTCTTTATGATTTGGATATCACAAGCTTCACTTTTACTTTTAATTTATGTAAAAAATAAATTGAAACTTGTAGTAACTCTTAAAAGAGGAGATAAGAGGAGAGTTGAGAAGGAGATCTTGTGAGGATCGGAGGTTGTGTGCAGGTAAATACTATAAGGTAGCATAAAGTTATTAGGCATTTGAATATTGAACACCTATATAAAACTGTTTTTCCATGCCTATATTTAGTAAATTATAACTAAGCAAGCATACAGATGTACAATTTACCTAGGTATAAAAGTGCAGAAAGTGTACCCCGCCACCAAAATGTTCAATAGCTTTTGCTGTGTTAAGCATTCAGCTACAGCTTTCTGCATCATATCTTTGTGTGATGTGATATACTGTGTTAAGAAATGCCGCATATTTATGTGGCAACATAAACATTGACACTGGTCAATATCTTCACAGGCAAATTCTAAGCTTTTAGACATCTTGTCACTGCTCTAAAGCATTATATTATCCAATCTTAGCTTCTAGATGAAGCATACAACCCAAACGTTATGCAGATGTGCTATTTTTTTTTATCAATAAAGTATCATTTTCTAGCTTTATTCATTTTTAGCATTCCATTCAAATGTACATCATCAAAATGAGTTTTCTCAATAGTATCAATAAAATAACTTGGAAAAATAGACTTTCTGGAGTAATATCTGCATGCAGTGATTTTTTTTTCTTTTTTCGACACTAGTGAATGAATTTTCATACAGATGCACAGAAGAAATACAATAATACTCTGCTGAATTGCTTGACTTTATTATGGGATGTTAGAAGTCATGATAAACCACCTGCCAGCAGCTTAATAGAAACAGCTCCCCGGAGTTCTCTTAGAAAATTCCTTCTTTCTCCTCAACTATCACAAAATGCAAGTTATTATAAGTAACATATTCCAGCAATTGTAGTACTGAAACCATTATCTTCTATCATTATTTTGGTCCTGTATTAATGTATATTTTATTTCTGCACTGCCAGCTATCTCTATCCTAGCTACTATAAATGTACTGAGTGACACTCTATCTTTTGTAAATAATATTGTTATGATAGAACAGTAAAGAGAACATATAAACTCAAAAAGTATTTTATGCATTATCAACAAATGTGTTTTAATGGGACCTTTCTGATTTGCAACGTCTGACGTATTATTAAAGCACCACTCCAGTTTTTTTTTAATGCACCACTAGAATGGTGCTTTAAATGTAAGTCCTCTGCTCCCTGTCTCATACTCACCTGCCACCGCCTTCATTCGTTTTCCAGTGTCGCTCCTGTCGGTCTCCACCAATAAGTGACCTGCTCGCAGCTCCAGTGTTTCATGGAGTTGAGCGGAGGTCACTTTTCAAAGCAAGTCTATGAGAGCCTCAATCTGGCCCTCAAAGACTTGTATTAAGAGTGTGTGACATACCTTCTGACTTCGAGCCAGTCAGAAGATACTGTCACAAGATATCACAGACCGGAGCAGCACCCAAGAATGGGTAAGACGCTGGAGGGTGAGTATATGACCGGAGGAAGGTGCTTCGATTTAAAGCACCACTCCAACATTGAAAGAAACCCAGCTGGATTGGTGCTTTAAAGGAAATCTGTCAAGGATAGAGATGAATGTTCGGGTAGGGCGGGTTCAGCAGAACACACAAAAATTTCAGGTTCGTGTACCAGAACAGTACCCAGACCTGAACCCGGACACCATTCACTTGAATGGGAGGCCCAAACATCGAGTGTTTGCCGTGCTGTCATGTGCATGACAGCGTGGCAAACACCACTTCTGATCAGTGGTGAAATCATCCCTGCCAGACAGAGAGCCGCGGTTCCCACGCTGTCAAAAGACAGCGTGAGCACTCAGCTGTGATTGGAGGTATAAAGTTTACCTCTGGTTACTGGTGTCAGCTGATGGGACTACTGATCCCATCATCCGACACCTGCTGCCACTAGTAACAGTGAGAGCAGGAGCAGCGGATGGGAGTATTAATCTTCCGATCCTGCTCTGTAAGTAAATAATTTTAAAAAAATCGCATTGGTTCCCCCGTATTTTTGATAACCAGCCAGGCAAAACTTGCAGCTGGAGGCTGAAACCCTCAGCTGTCAGCTTCAGCAAGGCTGGTTATCAAGAATAGAGCTGTCCCCACTCTGTTTTTTTAATTATTTAGATAAATAATAAAAAAAAAACATGTGGGGTCCCCCCATTTTTGACAATCAGCCTTGCTAAAGCAGACAGCTGTGGTCTGGTATTCTCAGGCTTGTAAGGGGCCATGGACATTGGCCCCCCCAGCCTAAAATTAGCAGCCCAAAGCTGCCCAGAAAAGGCACATCTATTATATGCGTCGATTCTGGCACCTTGCCCAACTCATATTTGTGGGGTTGATGCTATGCACATGACAGCGTGGCAAACACCACTTCTGATCATTGGTGAAATCATCCCCAACGATCAGAGAGCCACGGTTCTCATGCTGTCAAAAGACAGCATGAGCGCTCAGTTGTGATTGGAGGTATAAAGTTTACCTCCGGTTACTGGTGTCAGCTGATGGGACTACTGATCCCATCATCCGACACCTGCTGCCACTAGTAACAGTGAGAGCAGGAGCAGCAGATGGGAGTATTCATCAGCCACTCCTGTGCTGTAAATAAATAATAAAAACAAAAACCGGCGGAGGTTCCCCTGTCTTTATGATAAACAGCCAGGAAATCTCAAAGCTGGGGGCTGCAACCCTCAGCTGTCAGCTTCAACAAGGCTGGTTATCAAGAACTGATGGGTCCCCACGCTTTTTTTAAATTATTTAAATAAATAATTTTAAAAATGGTGGGGCTTTTCCCCCATTTTTGATAACCAGCCTTATTAAAGCAGACAGCTGGGGTCTGGTATTCTCAGGCTGGTAAGGGACCATGGATACTGGCTCCCCCAGCCTAAAAATAGCAGCCCAAAGCTGGCCAGAAAAGGCAAATCTATTAGAAGGACCAATTATGATGCTCTTCCCACTTGGCCTGTAGTGGTGGCAAGTGGGGGTCATATTTATGGGGTTGATGTCACCTTTGTATTGTCAGGTGACATCAAGCCCACGGCTTAGTAATAGAGAGGCATCTATAAGGCACCTATCCATTACTAATCCTATAGTTATGTGGTAAATAAAGACACAGCTAGAATATAGTTCTTTATTTGAAATAAGACTAAACATAGTTTTCCATTTTTATTTAAAAATAACAAACACAGTTATACTCACAAAAAATCTATTCCAGCGAAGCCCTCATTCTCCTGTAATAAAACTAAAATAAAAAAACAACAATATACCATACCTGTCTGTCGTTCTGTCCCACGCCATAAGCCATTTTCCCTCGCTGGTTATCAAAAAGACAGGGGTACCCACACCATTTTTTTTTAAATTATATATTTACAGCGCTGATGAATACTACCATCCGCCACTCCTGCTCTCACTGTTATTAGTGTCAGCAGGTGTCAGATGATGGGATCAGTGGTCCCATCAGCTGACACCAGTGACCGGAGGTAAACTTTATACCTCCGATCACAGCTGAGCGCTCACGCTGCCTTTTGACAGCGTGGGAACCATGGATCCGTGGCTTCCTCAGAAGCGTTGTTTGCCGTGATGTCATGCACATGACAGAGCAACAATCACTTGGTGTTCGGGCATCCGAATCTGAAAAGTAACATGGATCTCCTGGTGAAGTCCATGTTCGGTGGCCATGCCTGAACTGTAGGTGTTCGTTACAGATGCCAAACTTTACTTTTCTGGTTCTCCCAACTCTAGTCAAGAGCTTTAAGGTTATCACTAAAGATCAGTAGATCAGGCAAAATAAAAATTCACCTGTTCTTGTGGATTTTCCTTTCAAACGTATGCTATGCGGTATTAATGTCCATAATTTTTCTCTAAGGCCTTTTGAGACCACAGAGCATAATATACATAATATGTAATAAATAAAAAGTAAGATTACAAGTTCATGACGTCACAACATGTGCAACCACAGAATAGTCCCCGGCTTCATAAGGGCTGGTTGTCCCAGCTCAGGGTGAAAGGCCAGGGGATTTCAGTGTGAGTGGTGGAGATCAGAAGATGAGAGGAGCTAGTAAAGTCAACAGTAACCTGAGCCTAATTATTTTTTTTAACTTTTTGATGGCCGTTTATGGATCAGAAAGTGTCAGACAGCAGCAGTCCACACAGAAAACAAATTACAAAAAATTTGCCTTTAGCAAAAGTGGATTTTTTCATAATTCTTGTAGAATTAAATTCCTCTCAAATGTATTTGCTCATCTATTGTCATCACCAAACATTACTGGGTAGGGTAGTAAAACACAAGGTCAACCATACGTTGCTTGCCTCAAATACGTCTTCATTGTTGAGAAAATAAACTTTGAACCATTATGCAGATGATGCTATAAGTGCACATTAGGTGGTCCAATTCAAGGAAGTGTATAGATCTGCCATATTTCCTAAATTGTGCAACCACCTATTGCTTTTTTTAAAATCTTTTCTGCACTGTTCTGTCCTTGTCATATTCATGCCTAACTACACTGCTTCTACCCCTGCCTTGATTACTAGGCAGAACTACACCGATACTGCGGATGCCGCTAGGCAACAGCAGTGTATGGGTCGTAGATTCGCTCATCACAAGTGTATTGAGCAATGTAGCACCCACTAAACGGGTTCTGGATGAGGGTATTCAAATCACATACAGACTACCATTCTCGGCGCAGATACCATTCCCGGCGCAGAGTGACTGCAGATTTATCATTCTAGACTAGACATTTATGATAAAGTTTATTCGTCAAATTACTTTTCAGGCCCTGAAATGAAGAGTTTTTAAGAACGAATGGTTACAAACTTACAATTCCTAAATGTTTCACAGAATTTTGATGTTTCAACATCCTTTATGTAAACCTGAAAGTCTACACTTTAATTGCATCTCAGTTGTTAAATTTTAAATAAAACAGTGGCATGCCGAGCCCAAATCAAGAAGATTCGGTCATTGTCCACAAATATGTTTGGACATAACTGTACTTCTACTTGTAGATGCTTGTTGGTTACCTGTATTTTATATCATGAACCTGGTTTGCATTTCATTACTTAAATAATAATAACCTTTTATGTCTTTTATGACTTACACTGACGAGCAAAAGGGTAACTATGTTTTGAATTTTTGACTTTCAGGCTCCAGATCTCACCTTCCACTACTGCTTCGAATTAGAGACTACCATCATTTTATAGACAATCATCTTGGATTTGTCATACATAAATTTAACATGCAACTATTCAGCATATGATTAGTTATGCAGATTCTTGTCATGCCACTGCATTTTTAGTGTTTTGATCCTAAAAATCTAAATTTTAATTTTTATTATTTTGTCAGTATTTTTTAAATCCACCTTTGGCTTCCAACACTGCCTAAATCCTTCTGGGTATGCTCTTGATCAGTCTTCTCAATCTTCTACTATCCAGTTTTAGTACTTTTGTTGCAAAACCAAGCCAATACTCCTTTTTACGATATTGGAGTCGAGGTTTCTTCACCTGTTTATGAGTCATAATTCCAGACTTGTGTAACGTGTGTCGCACAGTGCTTGCATGGATGTCTGTGATCTCACTATTAAAAAGCATACGAGCCATCTCCACTGCCATGTTTGTCGCCCCAAAACTGATAGACCTTGCAATGAGTCAACTGATGTTAGGGCTGTCGGAACACGCCTATTAAATATAACGATAGTAAAGGTGCGTTTGCAGCCCACGGTCCACCGTGCAGGAGTGGAAACTGCTGCTAGGTAATGGCGGCACTATATGGCAGTACTACACTCCACAGCTCCACAGAGTTGCAGGGAATCAAGGATACTCTGTGCCCTGTTAGCTGTCACAGGGAGCAGCAAATGAATACTAGTGGGATCCCTGCAATTCACCCCCACTATGCTGGTGCTTGATCCCGCTCTGACCCTCGGTGGCTTTTGAGCCCGCGCCTGAGGATGCCCTGAGTCAGATGCAGAGATCGAGCAGGAGTTCCCACCCTACACTGACTGATTGTCAGGAGTAATAGAAGATATCGTCACAGAGTGAATATAGCACTGCACTGGCAGTCACTGCAGGTTAAACGCAGTACAGATCGTGCTCTTGTGTATAGATTAGCCCTGTCAGGTGACAGTTAACTACAGCATTCGTGGGCATTCAACATCACTAGGAATGGGAATGATTAAGGAGCAATCACCAGAACAGGCATACAACCACACACACGTGATAACAGGTTTATACTAGCGCATGGCCGTGCGGCCATGCAAACCTTTTATAACTGTAGCTCTCCAGGACCTTCCTAGTGGACCAATAGGTGCTGCTACAGGACCTGAGCGTGTGACCCCTGACCTCCAATGAGAGGTCTTCCGTTGGGCATGCTCAGAGGAGAAAAGCAGGACTTAGTCCCAAGAGCGCCTGCTCACCGCTGAACAGTACTGGTTATAATGGCTGAACCTGGAAGGCCAGCAGTAACCAAACGTGCAGTATCTGTCTGAGCAAGGCGCTGGGACCGATGTCTCTGCTGAGCAGGCTCCACTGCAGCTGGAGGAGAATGAGAGACCGCAGTGGAGGTGGTTCGAGATTCTCCCTGTGCAGCGGCGGGAACTCGACACCTCACATAACCCCCACTCCTAGGGCCCCTCCTCCTTGGACCTCGCTGCGCTCGAAGGCAGCAATAAGCTGCAGAGCCCGAATGTGCTCAGCAGGCTCCCAGGACCTGTCCTCTGGGCCATAACCCTTCCAATCCACCAAATAGAATTTTTTGTCACGTACCACCTTACACCCCAAGATAACGTTCACCTCATAATCATCGCTAGATAAACCCGATGTCCTGACAGATGATGCAGAAAACCGGGACATATGAACGGGCTTTAGAAGGGACACGTGAAAGGTGTCGGTGATACCTAGGCGTTGAGGAAGGGCCAGACGATAGACCACAGGGTTAACCTTTTCCAGGACCTTGAAGGGACCCAAGTAGCGAGGTGCAAACTTAGTGGACTCAACTCGCAGCCGGATATTATGGGCGGATAGCCACACTAAGTTGCCAGGAGCAAAGGTCGGAGCAGGGTGCCGATGTGCATCGGCGGAGACTCCATTCTCTCCTTGGAGGCCCAGATGGCATCCAGAGTGTGGTCCCATATGTCACGTGCCTCCACAGCCCAGTCTGCCACCTTGGAGTCGGCAGAAGACACGGGCATGGCACAGGAACCCGCGGATGCTGGCTGTAGTTACGGAGGAATGGGGTGTGCCCGATGGAGTCGGCTATGGTGTTGTTCAGCGCAAACTCCGCCCATAGTAGTAAGGATGCCCAGTCATCCAGCCTGGCTGAATCAAAATGTCACAGATATGTGACCAGGGTCTGGTTGGCCCTCTCAACCAACCCATTCGTCTCAGGATGGTATGCTGAAGAAAGATTGAGCTCGATTCTGAATAGACGACAAAGCTCTCTCCAGAACCGAGATGCAAACTGTTGACCCTGGTTACTGACAATTTTGTCTGGCATACCATGTAGGTGGAAAATGTGTTTAATAAACAACGCTGCCAAAGCCTGTGCAGAAGGTAGCCGTGGAAGAGGCATCAAGTGCACCATTTTGGAAAAATGATCGGTGATTACCCAAATAATGGTGTAGCTACGGGACTTGGGTAAGCCCACCACAAAGTCCATCCCGACCATCTCCCAGGGCCTGTCCGACACCATCAGGGGGTAAAGTAACCCAGCTGGCCGTTGTCGAGGAGACTTATTCTTGGCGCAGGATACACATGCCCGAATATAGTCTCCGACGTCACGGGCCATATGCGGCCACCAGTACATCCTTGCCAGCAGCTCAGATGTCCTCTTGGTCCCAAAATGTCCACCCACCCTGGATGAGTGAGCCCAAGAGAGAATCTCTGGTTGCAAATTAGATGGCACAAAAGTCTTGCCTGGAGGCACAGACTAGAGTGAAACCGGGGCCACGGTCCTCAGGCTCTCTGAAGGGACAATTAGCCAAGGCTCCTTCTCCTCCTCTACTGAAGACACTACAGAGCGGGAGAGAGCATTGGCACGAATGTTCCTCTCCCCGGAGAGAAAATGGAGGGTGAAATGGAACCGGGAGAAGAACTGGGACCATCTGGCCTGGCGAGAATTTAGCCGCTGGGCAGTCTGTATATAGACCAAATTCTTGTGGTCGGTGTAAATTTGGAAGGGAAAGCGAGCACCCTCCAGGAGGTGTCTCCATTCCGAGAAAGCCAACTTCATGGCTAGCAACTCCCTGTCCCCAATGGAATAATTCCTCTCCGCCGGTGTGAAGGTCTTAGAGAAAAAAAAGCAAGGATGCTTCTGACCTTGAGCATCCTTTTGGAAGAGGACTGCTTCAGCACCGACAGATGCGGCATCCACCTCTATTATGAAAGGTTTATCTACATCGGGGCGATGTAGAATGGGAGCACTAGCAAAGTGGGCTTAATAGAGAGGAAGGCCTTGGAGACCTCCTCCTCCGACAATTTGGGATTTGCTCCCTTTTTGGTGAGGGCAACCAAGGGACCTACCAGAAGTGAGGAATGAACTGGGGATAGTAATTAATGAACCCCGAAAAGCACTGCACCACTTTGAGAGAATGGGGTTCCTTCCAGTCCATCACAGCCTGTAGCTTGGCAGGATCCATAGCCAATCCCTGGGCGGAGATGATATAGCCAAGGAAAGGCAAGGACTCCTGCTCAAACACACACTTCTCCAACTTGCCGTAGAGGGAGTTTGCCCGTACGAGGTCGAAGACTTTGCAAACATCTCTCCGGTGGGAATCCACATCTGGAGAGTAGATGAGAATATCATCCAGATAGACTACCACTGAGGAGGAGAGCATATCCCGGAAGATATCATTCAGAAAGTCTTGGAAAACGGCAGGGGCATTACAGAGCCCAAAGGGCATCACCAGGTATTCATAGCGCCCATCTCTGGTGTTAAAAGCTGTCTTCCATTTGTCCCCCTCATGGATACGAACCAGGTTGTAAGCACCCTGCAAATCTAGTTTAGCAAATACCCTTGCTCCCTGTAGCCTATCGAAGAGCTCAGATATCAGGGGCAAAGAGTACTTTTTATTAACGGTGATGGCGTTAAGACCCCTGTAGTCTATGCATGGACGTAATTCTCCATTCTTCTTCTGCACGAAGAAGAACCCTGCCCCAGCAGGTGACACTGACTTCCTAATGAACCCTCTTCCTAAATTCTCCTGGATGTATTGAGTCATTACCTCTGTCTCTGGGAGAGACAAGGGGTAGACTCGAGCCTGGGGAGGCTCTGCCCCAGGCAATAGATCAATAGGACAGTCATAGGGGGGTGAGGCGGATGGGTCTCCACAGCCCTCTTGGAGAACACATCCGCATAGGACCAAAAGCAATTGGAGAGAGAAGAAAGATCTGTGGGTATCTCTGTAGTGGCAACCTGAACGCACTCCCTCAGACATCTGCCCTCACAAGATTCACTCCATCCCAAAATTCTCCCTGAGGAAAACTCTATATGAGGGGATTGGTAACGTAACCAGGGTATCCCTAGCAGGATCTCGTCTATTCCCTCAGGAATGAAAAGAAGGGAAATAATCTCCTGATGGGATGGAGACTGTTGTGAATTAGACTTTTTTGGCTCCCTCTTGTGGTCACTAGTGATATGACTCTGGGATTGTCTTTCCTCAGTTTGTCACCCACCTGGGTCGTTAGTCCAGGGGTGTTGCTATATAAACTTCCTGGTTTCTCAGTCCAGTGCCTGGCATCGTTGTAATCAGTTCCTTTCTGTTTGCTCCTGTCTGCTGGTCTTGGATCTTGCAAAATTAAGCTAAGTCCTGCTTCCTTGTTTTTTGGTTATTTGCTTTGCTCTTATTTTTTGTCCAGCTTGTACTAAATGTGATTCCTGATTTTGCTGGAAGCTCTAGGGGGCTGGTGTTCTCCCCCCGGGCCGTTAGATGGTTCGGGGGTTCTTGAATATCCAGCGTGGAAATTTTGATAGGGTTTTTGCTGACCATATAAGTCATCTTACTATATTCTGCTATTAGTCAGTGGGCCTCTCTTTGCTAAATATCTAGTTCATTCTTACGTTTGTCTTTTCTCCTTACTTCACCGTTATTATTTGTTGGGGGCTTGTATCCAACTTTTGGGGTCTTTTCTCTGGAGGCAAGAAAGGTCTATCTTTTCCCTTCTAGGGTTAGTTAGTTCTCCGGCTGGCGCGAGACGTCTAGAACCAACGTAGGCACGTTCCCCGGCTGCTGCTATTTGTGGTGCTAGGATTAGATATATGGTCAGCCCAGTTACCACTGCCCTATGAGCTGGTTTTTTGTGTTTGCAGACTTGGTATGTACTTTTGAGACCCTCTGCCATTGGGGTCATAACAGTATGCCAGGCCAAGGTTGAATGTTTAATGCATTGCAGAAGTGGGATTACAAGAAAGGAAAGTCTGAGTTTTTTTTTTTTCTTTCCTCTCTTTTTTCCTCCCCTTTACCTCTGAGTGGCTTGTGCTTGCTGCAGACATGAATGTCCAGACTTTGATTACAAGTGTGGATCAGCTTGCTGCTCGTGTGCAGGGCATACAAGATTTTGTTACCAGTAGTCCAATGTCTGAACCTAAAATACCTATTCCTGAACTGTTCTCTGGAGACCGATTTAAGTTTAGGAATTTCAGGAATAATTGTAAATTGTTTCTATCTCTGAGACCCCGTTCATCTGGAGACTCAGCTCAGCAAGTAAAAATTGTTATCTCTTTCTTACGGGGCGACCCTCAGGATTGGGCCTTCTCGCTAGCGCCAGGAGATCCGGCATTGGCAAATATTGATGCGTTTTTTCTGGCGCTCGGATTGCTTTACGAGGAACCCAATCTTGAAATTCAGGCAGAAAAAGCCTTGCTGGCTATTTCTCAGGGTCAGGATGAAGCTGAAGTGTATTGCCAAAAATTTCGGAAATGGTCCGTGCTTACTCAGTGGAATGAGTGTGCTCTGGCCGCAAATTTCAGAAATGGCCTTTCTGAAGCCATTAAGAATGTGATGGTGGGTTTCTCCATTCCTACAGGTCTGAATGATTCCATGGCGCTGGCTATTCAAATTGACCGGCGTTTGCGGGAGCGCAAAGCCGCGAATCCTCTGGTGGTGTTGTCTGAACAAACACCTGATTTAATGCAATGTGGTAGAATTCAGACTAGAAATGAACGGAAAAATCATAGACGTCAGAATGGGTTGTGTTTTTACTGTGGTGATTCTACACATGTTATATCAGCATGCTCTAAACGCCTAACTAGGGTTATTAGTCCTGTCGCCATTGGTAATTTGCAACCTAAATTTATTTTGTCTGTGACTTTAATTTGCTCATTGTCCTCCTACCCTGTTATGGCGTTTGTGGATTCGGGTGCTGCCCTGAGTCTTATGGATCTGTCATTTGCCAAGCGCTGTGGTTTTGTTCTTGAGCCGTTGGTAAATCCTATCCCTCTTAGAGGTATTGATGCTACGCCATTGGCGGAAAATAAACCACAGTTTTGGACACAGGTAACCATGTGCATGACTCCTGAACATCGGGAGGTGATTCGTTTTCTTGTTCTGCATAAAATGCATGATTTAGTCGTTTTGGGTCTGCCATGGTTACAGACCCATAATCCAGTCTTGGATTGGAAGGCAATGTCTGTGTCAAGTTGGGGCTGTCAGGGAATTCAAGGTGATTCCCCGCCGGTGTCTATTGCTTCCTCTACTCCTTCGGAAGTTCCTGAGTATTTGTCTGATTACCAGGATGTATTCAGTGAGTCCAGGTCCAGTGCTCTTCCTCCTCATAGGGACTGTGACTGCGCTATAGATTTGATTCCAGGTAGTAAATTTCCTAAGGGAAGATTATTTAATCTGTCTGTACCTGAGCATACCGCAATGCATTCGTATATCAAGGAATCTCTGGAGAAGGGGCATATCCGTCCATCCTCTTCCCCTCTTGGTGCGGGATTCTTTTTTGTGGCCAAGAAGGACGGATCTTTGAGACCTTGTATTGACTATCGGCTTCTGAATAAAATCACTGTTAAATTTCAGTATCCTTTGCCTCTGTTGTCGGACTTGTTTGCCCGGATTAAAGGTGCCAAGTGGTTCACCAAGATAGATCTTCGTGGTGCGTACAACCTTGTGCGCATTAAGCGAGGAGATGAATGGAAAACTGCATTTAATACGCCCGAAGGTCATTTTGAGTACTTGGTGATGCCTTTCGGGCTCTCTAATGCTCCTTCAGTGTTTCAGTCCTTTATGCATGATATTTTCCGGAAGTATCTGGATAAATTTATGATTGTTTATCTGGATGATATTCTGTTTTTTTCTGATGATTGGGACTCGCATGTAGAGCAGGTCAGGATGGTGTTTCAGGTTTTGCGTGAGAATGCTTTGTTTGTTAAGGGCTCAAAGTGTCTCTTTGGAGTACAGAAGGTTCCCTTTTTGGGTTTTATTTTTTCCCCTTCTGCGGTGGAGATGGACCCAGTCAAGGTCCGAGCTATTCATGATTGGACTCAACCCACGTCAGTTAAGAGTCTTCAGAAGTTCTTGGGTTTTGCTAACTTCTACCGTCGTTTTATCGCTAATTTTTCTAGCGTTGTTAAACCTTTGACGGATATGACCAAGAAAGGTTCTGATGTTGCTAACTGGGCTCCTGCAGCCGTGGAAGCCTTTCAAGAGTTGAAGCGCCGGTTTACTTCAGCGCCTGTTTTGTGCCAGCCTGATGTCTCACTTCCCTTTTAGGTTGAAGTGGATGCTTCTGAGATTGGGGCAGGGGCCGTTTTGTCGCAGAGAGGCCCTGGTTGCTCTGTAATGAGACCATGTGCTTTTTTCTCTAGGAAGTTTTCGCCTGCTGAGCGGAATTATGATGTTGGCAATCGGGAGTTGTTAGCCATGAAGTGGGCATTTGAGGAGTGGCGTCATTGGCTCGAGGGTGCTAAGTATCGTGTGGTGGTCTTGACTGATCACAAAAATCTGATGTATCTCGAGTCTGCTAAACGCCTGAATCCTAGACAGGCCCGCTGGTCATTGTTTTTCTCCCGTTTTGACTTTGTGGTCTCGTATTTACCAGGTTCAAAGAATGTGAAGGCTGATGCTCTTTCAAGGAGCTTTGTGCCTGACTCTCCTGGAGTCGCAGAACCAGTTGGTATTCTCAAAGAGGGAGTTATCCTGTCAGCCATTTCTCCGGATTTGCGACGTGTGTTGCAGAGATTTCAGGCTGGTAGACCTGACTCTTGTCCACCTGACAGACTGTTTGTTCCTGATAACTGGACCAGCAGAGTCATTTCCGAGGTTCATTCCTCGGTGTTGGCAGGGCATCCGGGAATTTTTGGCACCAGAGATCTGGTGGCTAGGTCCTTTTGGTGGCCTTCCTTGTCACGGGATGTGCGGTCATTTGTGCAGTCCTGTGGGACTTGTGCTCGAGCTAAGCCTTGCTGTTCTCGTGCCAGCGGGTTGCTCTTGCCCTTGCCTGTCCCGAAGAGGCCTTGGACACACATTTCCATGGATTTCATTTCAGATCTTCCGGTGTCTCAGGGCATGTCTGTCATCTGGGTGGTATATGATCGCTTTTCCAAGATGGTCCATTTGGTATCTTTGCCTAAGCTGCCTTCCTCTTCCGATCTGGTTCCTTTGTTCTTTCAGAATGTGGTTCGTTTACACGGCATTCCTGAGAATATTGTGTCTGACAGAGGATCCCAGTTTGTTTCCAGGTTCTGGCGATCCTTTTGTGCTAAGATGGGCATTGATTTGTCGTTTTCGTCTGCCTTTCATCCTCAGACTAATGGACAAACGGAGCGAACTAATCAGACTCTGGAGGCTTATTTGAGGTGTTTTGTTTCTGCATATCAGGATGATTGGGTGACCTTCTTGCCGTTGGCTGAGTTTGCCCTTAATAATCGGGCTAGTTCCGCTACTTTGGTTTCGCCATTTTTTTGCAACTCTGGTTTCCATCCTCGTTTTTCCTCGGGACATGTGGAGCCTTCTGACTGTCCTGGGGTAGATTCCGTGGTGGATAGGTTGCAGCGGATCTGGAATCATGTGGTGGACAACTTGAAGTTGTCACAGGAGAAGGCTCAGCGTTTTGCCAACCGCCGCCGCGGTGTGGGTCCCCTACTTCGTGTTGGGGATTTGGTATGGCTGTCTTCTCGATTTGTTCCTATGAAGGTCTCCTCTCCTAAATTTAAGCCTCGCTTCATCGGTCCTTACAAGATATTGGAAATCCTTAATCCTGTGTCCTATCGCTTGGATCTTCCGGTGTCGTTTGCCATTCACAACGTGTTCCATAGGTCTTTGTTGCGGCGGTACGTTGTACCTGTGGTTCCTTCTGTTGAGCCTCCTGCTCCGGTGTTGGTTGAGGGCGAGTTGGAGTACGTGGTGGAGAAGATCTTGGATTCTCGTCTCTCCAGGCGGAGGCTTCAGTATCTGGTCAAGTGGAAGGGCTATGGTCAGGAGGATAATTCCTGGGTGGTTGCCTCTGATGTGCATGCGGCCGATTTAGTTCGTGCCTTTCACGCTGCTCATCCTGATCGCCCTGGTGGTCTTGGTGAGGGTTCGGTGACCCCTCCTTAAAGGGGGGGTACTGTTGTGAATTAGACTTTTTTGGCTCCCTCTTGTGGTCACTAGTGATATGACTCTGGGATTGTCTTTCCTCAGTTTGGCACCCACCTGGGTCGTTAGTCCAGGGGTGTTGCTATATAAACTTCCTGGTTTCTCAGTCCAGTGCCTGGCATCGTTGTAATCAGTTCCTTTCTATTTGCTCCTGTCTGCTGGCCTTGGATCTTGCAAAATTAAGCTAAGTCCTGCTTCCTTGTTTTTTGGTTATTTGCTTTGCTCTTATTTTTTGTCCAGCTTGTACTAAATGTGATTCCTGATTTTGGTGGAAGCTCTAGGGGGCTGGTGTTCTCCCCCCAGGCCGTTAGACGGTTCGGGGGTTCTTGAATATCCAGCGTGGAAATTTTGATAGGGTTTTTGCTGACCATATAAGTCATCTTACTATATTCTGCTATTAGTCAGTGGGCCTCTCTTTGCTAAATATCTAGTTCATTCTTACGTTTGTCTTTTCTCCTTACCTCACCGTTATTATTTGTTGGGGGCTTGTATCCAACTTTTGGGGTCTTTTCTCTGGAGGCAAGAAAGGTCTATCTTTTCCCTTCTAGGGTTAGTTAGTTCTCCGGCTGGCGCGAGACGTCTAGAACCAATGTAGGCACGTTCCCCGGCTGCTGCTATTTGTGGTGCTAGGATTAGATATATGGTCAGCCCAGTTACCACTGCCCTATGAGCTGGTTTTTTGTGTTTGCAGACTTGGTATGTACTTTTGAGACCCTCTGCCATTGGGGTCATAACAGGAGACATAGATAACTTAAATGGGATGGTCTGGTGTGTTATTTGTGAGGGCAGCGTCAACCCTTTCACCACTCGTACAGTCACAGGCTTGGCGAGCATCACCAGGGGTATTGTGTGGCTTTGGGTGAAGGCAGAGGACTTAACATTCCCCTCCGCCCCTGAATCCACACAAAGCTCGACTATAAGAATAGATGAGCCTAAAGTGATTGTCCCTTTAAAGGACAGTTTGGAGGAAAACGCCGCTGTGTCTAGTGAACCTCCTCCTACAGTTACTAGATGCGGTCGTTTCCCGACTGCTGGGGACATTTCTTGGCATAATGTCCTAACTGCTGGCAGACATTACATACCACAGGTATTCGAGCGGCCCGGGACTTAGGTCCCGCTCGAGAATCCTCCATGGCCTTATGGGACTCGGATGCCTGAACAGGAGATTCCAGAGGCCTGGCGAAGGTAGGAGCCAACCGGAACCTGTGCCTACACTGGGTTCACTCCAACCTTCGTTCGTTAAAACAAAGATCGATGCGGGTGGATATAGTTATAAGCTCCTCCAGTGTGGAGGGAATCTCCCTGGTGGCCAAGGCGTCCTTCACATGGTCAGCCAGTCCCTTCCAGAACACTGAGATAAGGACTTTATCAGGCCACTCAAGCTCAGATGCCACAGTCCAGAAGTTGACGATGAATTGACTGACCATGGACAAGCCCTGTGTCAATACCAGCAGTTGGAGCGCCGTATCATGGGTGACACGAGGTCCCATAAAGACCTGTTTCAGAGAGTCTAAGAAGCGAAGAGCACTCTGCACCACATGATCATCACGCTCCCACAGCGGCGTTGCCCACTCCAATGCCCTGCCCGATAGAAGGGAAATAATAAATCCCACTTTATCCCGTTCCTTGGAAAACATGCAGCCAGCAGCTCTAGGTGTATGGTACACTGGCTCACGAATCCCCGACACAGCTTACTGTCTCCAGCAAACTTGTCTGGTAACGGGAAATGGGATAATGTCGGAGCAGGGGTGGCAGTGGACAAACTGGCTGCAGCTACGCTAGAAGAACAGCGACTGCGGTGACATCCACTGCCGAGGTTATGCGCTCAAGAGACGCCCACCTACCCTCCAGCTGCTGGATGTACCATTGTTGACGCTGATCATCCGCCATTACTAGCCAGACCCTGGCGCTAGTATACTGTTAGGACTGGCAGAACGCACCGAGTAAATATAATGATAGTAAAAGTGCGTTCGCAGCCAGAGGTCCACCGTGCAGGAGTGGAACCTGCTGCTTGGTAATGGTGGCACTATATGGCAGTACTACACCAGAATAGACACTGGTTCCATCACCTGGTCTGTACAGGAGCGAACTCTGTTGCTCCACAGAGTACTGCACTGGAGGTCACTGCTGGTTAGACGCAGTACAGATCGTGCTCTTGTGTATAGATTAGCACACACACGATAACAGGTTTGTACTAGAGCATGGCCGTGCGGCCATGCAAACCTTTTTGTAGCTGTAGCTCTCCAGGACCTTCCTAGTGGACCAAAAGGAGCTGCTACAGGACCTGAGTGTGTGACCCCTGACCTCCAATGAGAGGACTTCCGTTGGGCATGCTCAGAAGGAGAAAAGCAGGACGTAGTCCCAGGAGCGCCTGCTCACCGCTGAAAAGTACTGGTTATAATGGCTGTAACCAAACGTGCAGTATCTGTCTGAGCCAGGTGCTGGGACCGACGTCTCTGCTGAGCAGGCTCCACTGCGGCTGGAGGAGAATGAGAGACCACAGCGGAGGTGGTCCGAGATTCCCCCTGTGCAGCGTCGGGAACTCGACACCTAACAACTGATTGACCCCAATATTTTTCTTGAACATCCACCTCTTGGATTTAAAAAAAAATAGAAGGACATCATTTTGTATTCTTCCAACTGTCATGGCACTCAAATAATGCAGTTTGGCAATTTTCTTAGTTGAGAGACTGCTATCGATGAGCTGGATGATGCTGTTTCTCTTGTCTTGGGAAATCTTCATGGCTGCTCTTCGATTCGAACCAGTGAACTTTCTCTTGGGAGTTATCTAATAGCACATTAAGCTATTAGGGAATGTGAGAACAGGTTGTAATTTGTAGTATACAGAAAGAAAATGATCTTTCCATCAACAGGAGCAAAACAGTAACAATGCAGTGACATGACAAGAATTTGCATAACTAATCATATGCTAAATGGTTGCAATTCAAATTTATGTACGAGATAGATTGTCTATAAAATGATGGTATTCTCATGTTCAAAGCAGTAGTGAGTGGATGGCGAGATATGGAGCCTGAAAGTAAAAAAGTTCAAAACATTATTTGTTACCCTTTAGCTCATCAGTGTATATCATATTATGGTAACAATAATACTTTTTGTTGAAATGTTGAATTTATATTGCATCAACATAAATTATTAGCACATAAATATTATGGCATACAAATAAGTATCTTTTTTTACATTTTCCCAAAAAATGCTTTTTCTTTTTATCACTTTAAATTGCAAGTTTGGTACGATATAGATATCAAAGAACATTACAGTGAGTTACGTTAATATTATTTTAAAGGTGCACATGTAGAACAAGTCCTTTGAGGGACCAGAAGAATGAAATTCTCTTTGTACCTACTAATAAGAGCGTGGATGAAGTAGAACATCTCTCTCTGCTAAATGGAGTAACTTCTGTGGCTTCCTGCTCCTTCAGTGCATGCGGAAACAGGAAACATAAGGCATTTGGAATGAAAAGATGATAATCGTTTGCTTTTATGTATTGATCCACCACTGACTTCTCACAATTGATTTCTTTGTTCAAAGATTACAAGGCAACTCCCAAATTTGATCTTCAGCATCAAACCAAGATTTTTATTGTTATTTCCTACTAGACAGGATGTTGGTGCTCTAGCTGTTCAATAAATTATTTGCCAATATCACAAAGTCCCACATATCTCACAGGTAGAACATTGAAGAATTTGGTAGGAGTTACTATTGTATAATCAGATATAACTTGCATTCATCGATATTTACACCCTCCATTTGCAACACACTCTCTTGGTAATGAGCAGCATGGGAATGGTTGTAGTAAATCAAGCAGATGTTCATCACTAGGTTTTCAGAAATGTTTAGTGCTAAAAAGCCTGGGAGTATTTTGAAAAGAGCTTACCAACTCTTCATCCCCTTTTTGACCAGATGATTTTCCATTTATGTGCTTTCGTTTTATCCTCCCTTTCTTCCACACATCATAACTTTTTTATGTAGCAGTGGTGACATTGTGGGAAAAAACTAAATTCTGCAATTATTTTTTGGGTTTTGTTTATACAGTATTAATTGTAAGGTAAAAAAAAATGCCAGGTCATTACAACTATGGCAAAACCAAACATATATATTTTTTTAAGCATTGAGAAAAATATAATTAAAAAAAAATGCTTGTGCTGTCATTTTGCGAGACTTGTAATTTTGTAATTTTTACCCGTTGACCCGTTTGACCCGTTGAAGCGCTGTTCTAAGCGCGAAACGGCCGTTGTCTCGTCCGCCGCACCCTGCACTTTGTCCTCCCGTGTGCCGTGAAGAATCTCCATTTTTTGTACATGATATAATAAAGACTTGTTGAACTGCAAGACCGGTGAGTGCTTTGGCGTTCTTTTTTTTTGATTGATTTTTTTTTATTGTAATTTTTACACTGATAAAGCTGTGTGGGAGATTATTTGTTTGCATAATGAGTTAATGTTTCTATTAATGCCAATTTGGAATAGATACAATGTCGTTTATTGCTGCATCTTTTATTCAGAGTTGCCACAACTGAAAAATCTCAATTTTTGAGTTTTCTTTTTTCTTTTTACAGCTTTTATTGTTTGGGTAAATTATATATTTTTATATATTGGGCTTTTATTGACATGACAATTCCAAACATGTTTGCTTTTTAAATTTTTAGCAAATATCACAGTCTCCTATGAAGCCCATGGGAAGCATGTATCAGATACTAACTACACGATTTTTGCCATGTATACGTTTAACTCTGAGACGCTGTGGTGTTTCAGAGAAAAATATAATTCTATAGCAGTAGGGGACTGAGCCGCACGAGAGAATAGTCTGACAAGTGTGGTCTCGGCAACTTCTCCCCTCTCACTGCACCAGAGTGAAAGCTCTCTCCCCATGTGCATGTATAGGCAAAGACCTATCACAACGACAGTGGATTGGGAGAAGCCTTCAGAAACCCGCCTGTCTGACTAGTCATCTCTGCAACTCAGTCCCTGCAGACTACTATTTCTCTCTCTGAAACTCTTCAGCATTTCACAGTTAAACATGTATGTGTGAAATTATGCAGCCACGGTCTGATACACGCTGCTCTGCTCCTTTGCTTCTACTTGATTGTAATGTATCTGTTGTGCTTATATGGTGTATTAAATTATTATCATAGCTGAAAGTGTTGGCACCCTTGAAATTGTTTCAGAAAATTAATTATTTCTCACAGACATTTATTGCAGTTACACGTTTTGTTATACACATGTTTACTTCCTTTGTGTGCATTGGAACAACACAAAAAAAACTGAAAAAAGTCAAATTGGACATAATTTCACACAATACTCCAAAATGGGCAGGACAAAATTGTTGACACATTTCCCAAAATGAGATTAAACAACTTTGTTTCAAGCATGTGATGCTTGTTCAAACTCATCTGTGACAAGTAACAGGTGTGGGCAATATGAAAATCACACCTGAAACCAGATAAACAGGGGAAAAGTTAACACATTATTTACATTGTGTCTGTGTTTGTGCCACACTAAGCATGGGGAACAAAAAGAGGAGAAGAGAACTGTCTGAGGACTTGAGAACCAAATTTGGGCCATTTTAGAGATGGTCTGATCCAGTCATATTCTTCCTATTGCCAGAGCTACTCATATACATACAATTGACGATTTTCCCTGCTTCCAACACATCAACTTTACTAACTGCTTATTAGCTGCAGTATGTTTGCTTCCTGCAAAGGGAGAGAGAGAGGACCTCAGTAATGATAAAGAGCTTAAGGTACCTTCACACTAAACGATATCGCTAGCGATCCGTGACGTTGCAGCGTCCTGGCTAGCGATATCGTTTTGTTTGACACGCAGCAGCGATCTGGATCCTGCTGTGATATCGCTGGTCATTGCTGAAAGTTCAGAACTTTATTTGGTCATCAGATCGGCGTATATCGTCGTATTTGACACCAAAGGCAACGATGCCAGCGATGTTTTACAATGGTAACCAGGGTAAATATTGGGTTACTAAGCGCAGGGCCGCGCTTAGTAACCCGATGTTTACCCTGGTTACCAGTGTAAAATGTAAAAAAAACAAAGAGTACATACTCACCTTCACGTCCCCTGCTGTCCGCTTCCCGCACTGACTGAGTGCCGGCCGTAAAGTAAAAGCAGAGCGCAGCGGTGATGTCACCGCTCTGCTGTTAGGGCCGGCACTCAGTCAGTGCAGGGAAACAGACGGCAGGGGATGCGAATGTGAGTATGTACTGTTTGTTTTTTTACATTTTACACTGGTAACCAGGGTAAACATCGGGTTACTAAGCGCGGCCCTCGGCATCGTTGGTCGATGGAGAGCTGTCTGTGTGACAGCTCTCCAGCGACCAAACAGCGACGCTGCAGTGATCGGCATCGTTGTCTGTATCGCTGCAGCGTCGCTTAGTGTGAAGGTACCTTTACTCTTTACAGGGAAGAGAGGGAACACTGTAAAATTTGTAATTACTCGGAAAATACACATAGAGGAGAGGAGAGAGAAGACCCTGCTGACCATAAAAGCTTACTCTACAGAAGAAAGAGAACCCGGCTCTTAACCAGTGACCCTAGAGATAGAAAACAACTGTGCTGTATGAAAATTGCTGCAGTTGAAACCACTTAACTATGATGACCTAGGTACTGACCACCCTTGCACAAGGTATTATAATCTGTAAGATGTGTGACATTATAGGGAGGCAATGAAAAATGAAGCCCACTCTCTGATGCTTAAACCATGCGGTACAGTGGGAAAAATAAGTATTTGATCCTTTGCTGATTATTTTAAGTTTGCCCACTGACAAAGACATGAACAGTCTATAATTTTAAGGGTAGGTTAATTTTAACATTGAGAGATAGAATATCAAAAATAAAATCCAGAAAATCACATTGTATAAATTATATAAATTTATTTGCATTTTGCAGGGAGAAATAAGCATTTGATCCCCTACAAACCATTAAGAGTTCTGGCTCCTACAGACCAGTTAGACAGTCTTAATTAACTCGTTACCTGCAATAAAGACAGGTGTCTTACATAGTCACCTTTATAAAAGACTCCTGTCCACAGACTCAATTAATCAGTCAGACTCTAACCTCTACAACATGTGCAGGACCAAAGAGCTTTATGAGGATGTCAGGGACAAGATCATAGACCTATACAAAGCTGGAATGGGCTACAAAACCATAAGTAAGACGCTGAGTGAGAAGGAGACAACTGTTGGTGCAATAGTAAGAAAATGGAAGAAATACAAAATGACTGTCAATCGACATCGAACGGGGGCACCATGCAAAATCTCACCTCATGAGGTATCCTTGATCATGAGGAAGGTGAGAGATCAGCCTAAAAATTTATGGGGGGAACTTGTTATTGATCTCAAGGCAGCTGGGACCACAGTCACCAAGAAAACCATTGGTAACACATTATGCTGTAAAGGTTTAAAATCCTGTAGTCCCCGCATGGTCCCCCTGCTCAAGGAGGCACATGAGCAGGCCCATCTGCAGTTTGCCAATGAACACCTGAATTATTCTGTGAGTGATTGGGAGAAAATGCTGTGGTCAGATGAGACAAAAATTGAAGTAATTGGCATTAACTCAACTCGGCGTGTTGGGAGGAAGAGAAATGCTGCCTATGACCCAAAGAACACTGTCTCCACTGTCAAGCATGGAGGTAGAAACATTATGTTTTGGGGTGTTTCTCTGCTAAGGGCATGACTACTTCACCGCATCAATGGCAGAATGAATAGAGCCATGTATTGTAAAATCCTGAGTGAAAACCTCCTTTCTTCCACCAGGATATTAAAAATGGGTCATGTCTGGGTCTTCCAGCAACACAATGACCCAAAACATACAGCCAAGGCAACAAAGGCGTCACTCAAAAAGAAGCACATTTAGGCCAAGGAGTGGCGTAGTCAGTCTCCAGACCTTATTCCCATAGAAAACTTATGGAGGGAGTTGAAGCTCTGAGTTGTCAACCGACAGACTCAAAATCTTAATGATTTAGATTTAGTGTTAAGTCTTGTTTGCCATGAGAATCAAACACTTATTACTCTCTGCATAATGCAAGTAAATCTATATAATTTATACAATGTGATTTTCTGTATTTTATTTTTGATATTCTATCTCTTAATGTTAAAATTAACCTACCCTTAAAATTAGACTGTTCCTGTCTTTGTCAGTAGTCAAGCTTACAAAATCAGCAAGGGATCAAATACTCATTTTCCCCACTGTAAATGGCGCCAGTTAGTGTTGAGCATTCCGATACCGCAAGTATCGGGTATCGGCCGATCCTTGCGGTATCGGAATTCCGATACCGAGTTCCGATACTTTTGTGGTATCGGAAAACGGAATCAGAAGTTCCCAGTGTATGGTTCCCAGGGTCTGGAGGAGAGGAGACTCTCCTTCAGGCCCTGGGATCCATATTCATGTAAAAAATAAAGAATTAAAATTAAAAATATGGATATACTCACCCGTCCGGGGGCCCCTGGACCTTACCGATTGTAACCGGCAGCCTCCGTTCCTAAGAATGAGCAGTTTAAGACCTTCGATGGCATCGCGGCTTGTGATTGGTCGCGTGCCGCTCATGTGACCGCTCACGCGACCAATCACAGGCCGTGACGTCATCAAAGGTCTTAAACTGCTCATTCTTAGGAACGGAGGCTGCCGGTTACAATCGGTAAGGTCCAGGGGCCCCCGGACGGGTGAGTATATCCATATTTTTAATTTTAATTCTTTATTTTTTATTCTTCCTTCGGAAGGTATCGCTCAACACTAGTGCCAGTACATTGAATCTCAAAATATTCAAAATTCGTATGAAATAGTTAATTTCAGGAAATTTGACTCCAGATTAATCCCCCACTGATCAATACATTCATCTCTATTCAAAATAAGACATTATCTCTTTTAATTTGGAAAATAAAAAATGTTGTCACTAATTTAAAGCCATCATGATATATAATATAGAAAATTCTTGTGTGAAACAAAGAGCATATTATTGTTCCATAAATTGCATAAAACTATGCCAGTTGTCCAGAGTCAAGTACTGATACATTTAGCCAATGTTCAGTCATGCAACTTGGGCAAATAGTTCACTTGCTAATCCAGACATCGAGAGCCAACTGGCATTTACAAACTTCACTCATCCTTGCGCCAAAACACCCACTCATAAAATCATTAGGTGCACATTCACCCAGGTTAACATCTTTTGGTAAAAGGTAAAATTGTTTCTTGAGTAGGTCCCAATGCAGAAGATGTTTTTTTTCTACTCTGATATGTGGATATTTGAGACCTAAATACTTGTCAAAGATTTTTCACTACAGTCAATAAGTTACCACAATTATGTTCAGGTCTTGGAATCTACAAATGAAGTGGTTGACAGACATTCATAAATAGGTAAAATTGCAAAGTAATTGTACAAACAAATAACATTACAATTTACCCCATGCAGTTACAGCTAAGCTGGTTAGAGCGGAACGAAAGGGCTCTATGCTGTACAATCTGCTCGCAATGCTTTCTAGGCAGCTTCATTCCCTCTGCATTGCTCCCATTCTCCAGCGGCATGGCTGGCTATGCTCGCTGCCTTGGAGAGAATACAATTTCGACCAGTGCCGTAACCATGAAACTGCTTTGAATTGTCAATATTCAGCAGCATACAGTTTGAGAAAACCCCTTTTAAAAATATTTTGGCCTCTGCCTATATTTAAAAAATAAAAAGGGCTATGTGGACATTGATGTTGTTTTATATACTCCTTTAAAAACATATTTATTAGATCAAACTCAGTCATAAAATTTTAACAAATCCTGCTCATAGACCAAAAAAGGAATGCATTGACTTTCTAAATGAAATCTTGTTTTACTGAAGATTTTTGGGAGTATTTTTTGCCATTTATGGCACATAAAATGAGTTCTAGATCACATTCTGGTAAGTCGTTTTGTAATAGTATCACAGAGGCAAACCAGAGTGTATTGCATTTCATTTAGGTGAGCAATTGCTGCACTGGCTCACTGCAGAGATGTCAATATCATAAAGCACTGACTGATCTCCTCTGAACAAAGCCTAACAAAGCACTTGTACCTATTGTTGTGTCTGAAGTGAACAGACCAATGCGGAGGCTCATCTGTTGGCAACAAAGGTGAATTGAGAAAGTATAGGAAGCAGCTGTATATGATGCCTGGGCTGCTTTCAGCTAAGTGTAGGATTAGTGCAGTGCAATAAATAATGGTCCTTCTGATAGCAGACACTCATTTCCTCTAAAAGAACCGCAAATAATAGCAAGAGCTTAAATGTATTTTGGCTTTTTAGCAAAGTGTAATAGAGAAAGATGTGTTTGATGCAAAGGTAACATATTCGAGCAAATATTCTGGAATTCATGCTGCATTTACTAAATTAATGATCATATGATTAATATACTATAATTGTTTAAAAAAGGAAACAAGGCATAAGTATGTGTGGCTGGAATTTATAAAAGTGTGTTTTTTTAGCCAAAAACAAGTGTATTTCCAAAAATAAGGAAATGTTTATGAAAAAAGAGGAATACTCTCTCCTTTGTATCCGCATTTTGTGTTTGGCACAAAAACGGCACCAAAATCTGGCACAAAAAGCAGCATGTGCAATTTAAAGTATATTTGTTTGTCCACAATATCTTGGTGCCTACAAAAAGAAGCATGAAAAGTATCTCAATTGCCTCACTCAGGGACGGTCACAGACAGAAGAGTGCAAGAACGTTATAAAGGCCCTTTACAATTCAATAGCTTATCATAATGCACAATCCTACCTGCTTTGGAGGTAAAAGTAGGCCTCATTACCCTTTGGACCTTTTGTGACTGCACAAGTTGAATCGATGGTTTGTCTGCCCCTGGTTTCCCTCTCTACTATTAAAAGAACCATGGACAGTGACTATGTTGCTAGATACCAGTATACATATACAGTCATTTCTACCTCCCATCCACGCTCCATCACAAATTTACGTAACCCCTCTAACCTTATACCCATTCGCCCAGCCACTGCTTCCCCTGTCCCACTAACAGGAGCTCTGTGGAACGCTCGATCTGTCTGCAACAAGCTTTCCTACATCCATGATCTTTTTGTTACTACCATACTTTCATTCCTCGCCATCACCGAAACCTGGCTCACCCCTTCTGACACAGCCTCCCCTGCTGCACTCTCTTACGGTGGCTTCCACCTTTCTCACACACCCCGCCCCAGCAGCAAGCATGGCGGGGGAGTTGGTGTTCTCCTGTCAGATAACTGCTCCTTCACCCCAATCCCACTGCCACCCTCTGTTACCCCCCCTTCCTTTGAGGTGCACTCTGTGAGCATGTACTCCCCCTCCAACCTCCAACTGGCTGCCATTTACCGCCCCCCAGGGCCAGCCACCACCTTCTTTGACCACTTCACCACCTGGCTACTTCATTTCCTTTCTGCGGACATCCCCACTATCATCATGGGTGATTTCAACATCCCCATTGACACTTCCCTCTCAGCTGCCACTAAACTTCTATCTCTCACTTCCTCCTTCGGCCTCACCCAATGGTCTTCTGCAGCCACTCACAAAGATGGTCACACACTGGACTTCATCTTCACCCGCCTCTGCTCCCTATCTAACCTCTCTAACTCACCTCTTCCACTCTCTGACCACAACCTTCTCACATTCTCATCTCTCTCCACACCATGTCTACAATCCCCACCCCACAAACTTTCACACCCTCGCAGAAATCTTAAACACCTTGACCTACATTCATTCTCTGAATCCCTTCTCCCTCTCACAGACATAAGTTCCATACACAATGCGGATGATGCTGCCGCTATATATAACACCACAATAGCTGTAGCTTTGGAATCTGCTGCCCCACTTACACATACCAAAGCTCGCAAAATCAACAGACAGCCCTGGCACACCAGCCTGACCAAAGAACTGAGGCGAGCTTCCAGGGCTGCTGAGCGCAGATGGAAAAGATCCCACTCCAACGAGCACTTCATCGTATTCAAACAGTCCCTCACTACTTTCAAGACCACACTCGCCACAGCTAAACAAACCTACTTCTCATCTCTCATATCCTCCCTGTCTCACAACCCTAAACAGTTATTCAACACATTCAATTCTCTCCTCCATCCTCCAGCACCTCCTCCCTCCCCACTTATCTCCGCTGAAGACTTTGCCTCATTTTTCAAGCAGAAGATTGATAGCATCAGAGACAGTTTTGGTCAACAACCCCCAGAGCCCTTCCTCCCGACTTCCCAGCCCTCCACCTCCAAAACCAACTTCTCCACCATTACAGAAGATCAACTCTCCACTCTACTCTCAAGATCGCATCTCACCACCTGTGCACTTGACCCGCTCCCTTCCCACCTCATCCCAAACCTCACCACAGTCTTCATCCCAATCCTAACCCATCTCTTCAACCTATCACTAACAATTGGTGTTTTCCCCTCAAGCTTTAAACATGCCTCAATCACACCTATCCTCAAAAAGCCCTCTCTTGAACCATCCTCTGTATCTAGCTATCGCCCTATATCACTTCTCCCTTATGTCTCCAAACTACTGGAACAACACGTTTACCTTGAACTGTCCTCCCATCTCTCTTCTTGCACCCTCTTTGACTGCTTACAATCTGGCTTCCGGTCACACCATTCCACTGAAACTGCCCTAACCAAGGTCACCAACGACCTCTTAACCGCCAAGAGCAAGCGACACTACTCTGTCCTCCTCCTCCTCGACCTGTCGGCTGCCTTTGACACAGTGGACCATTCCCTATTATTACAGACCCTCTCATCCCTTGGCATCACAGACTTGGCCCTATCCTGAATCTCATCATACCTAACAGACCGGACATTCAGCGTCTCCCACTCACACACCACCTCCTCACCTCGCCCCCTATCTGTCGGAGTCCCGCAAGGTTCAGTCCTTGGGCCCCTGCTCTTCTCTATTTACACCTTTGGCCTGGGACAGCTCATAGAATCTCATGGCTTTCAGTATCACCTCTATGCTGATGACACACAGATCTACATCTCTGGACCAGATATCACCTCCCTACTAACCAGAATCCCTCAATGTGTGTCCACTATTTCATCCTTCTTCTCCGCTAGATTTCTGAAACTTAACATGGACAAAACAGAATTCATCATCTTTCCCCCATCTCACGCGACCCCCCAATGAACCTAACCATTACAGTAAATGGCTGCCCACTCTCCCCAGTCCCACAAGCTCGCTGCCTCAGGGTAATCCTTGACGCTGATCTCTCCTTCAAACCACATATCCAAGCCCTTTCCACTTCCTGCCGACTTCAACTCAAAAATATTTCACGAATCTGTTCATTCCTCAACCAAGAATCTGCAAAAACCCTAGTCCATGCCCTCATCATCTCTCGCCTTGACTACTGCAACCTCCTGCTCTGTGGCCACCCCTCGAACACTCTCGCACCCCTCCAATCTATTCTAAACTCTGCTGCCAGACTAATCCACCTGTCACCCCGCTATTCCCCGGCCTCTCCCCTCTGTCAATCCCTTCAGTGGCTCCCCATTGCCCAGAGACTCCAGTACAAAGCCCTAACCGTGACGTACAAAGCCATCCACAACCTGTCTCCTCCATACATCTGTGACCTCGTCTCCCGGTACTTACCTACACGCAACCTTCGATCCTCACAAGACCTCCTTCTCTACTCCCCTCTTATCTCCTCTTCCCACAATCGTATACAAGATTTCTCTCGCGTATGACCCCTACTCTTGAACCCTCTACCACAACACATCAGACTCTCGCCTACCATCAAAACCTTCAAAAAGAGCCTGAAGACCCACCTCTTCCGACAAGCCTATAACCTGCAGTAACCACCGATCAACCAAACCGCTGCATAACCAGCTCTACCCTCGCCTACTGTATTCTCACCCAGCCCTTGTAGATTGTGAGCCTTCGCGGGCAGGGTCCTCACTCCTCCTGTACCAGTTATGACTTGTATTGTTTAAGATTATTGTACTTGTTTTTATTATGTATACCCTTCCTCACATGTAAAGCGCCATGGAATAAATGGCGCTATGACAATAAATAATAATAATAATAATAATAATAATAATACCAAGGACTTGACCTCCAAATAATATGTTGACAAGCATTTAGACACAAAGGAATTGGGCATCATGCAGTTGGATATAGGAAGCAGAGAAAGAATAATGATCAACCTGCTGATTTGTTTTTGTGCCTAATAGAATATATCAATAACACATTTTACTTTGCTTTACTAACCATGCAATATTCTTTGTTTTCAACTGTGGGTCATAATCACAAGATTGTAGCTGCTTTTATAAAAAAATTTTGTTTCTAATGTGACCAAAGGCAATCAAAATTCTCCACTGAACCAGCCAACAAACTTTGTCTCAAACCCATTCTGAGATGTGCATATTCCTTAGATTCCGTTCAATAAGCATAAGATAAGTAGCAGTTGGAGACAGTGAGGGAACCTCTTACAGTGTGCACAGAAAGTATTCAGACCCAAATTTTTCACTTTGTTTCATTACAGCCATTTGGTAAATTCAAAAAAGTTCATTTTTTTCTCATTAATGTACACTCTACACCCCATCATGACTGAAAAAATACAGAAATGTAGAAATGTTTGCATATTTATTAAAAAAGAAAAACTAAAATATCACATGGTCATAAGTATTCAGACCCTTTGCTCAGACACTCATGTCTGAATACTGTCCATTTCCTTGTGATCCTCCTTGAGATGGTTCTAATCCTTCATTAAAGTCCAGCTGTGCTTAATTAAACTGATAGGACTTGATTTGGAAAGGCACACACCTGTGTATATAAGACCTCACAGCTTACAGTGCATGTCAGATCAAGTGAGATTCGTGAGGTCAAAGGAACTGGCCAAGGAGCTCAGAGACAGAATTATGGCAAGGCACAGATCTGGCCAAGGTTACAAAAGAATTTCTGCAGTACTCAAGTTGCCTAAGAGCACATTGGCCTCCATAATTCTTAAATTGAAGAAGTTTGGGGCCACCAGAAGTCTTCCTAGACCTGGCTGTCTAGCCAAACTGAGTAATTGTGGAAGAGCCTTGGTGAGAGAGGTAAAGAAGAACCCCAAGATCACTGTAGCTGAGCTCCAGAGATGCAGTAAGGAGATGGGAGAAAGTTCCACAAAGTCAACTATCACTGCAGCCCTCCACCAGTCCATCCTTTATGTCCAGACGGAAGCCTCTCCTTAGTGCAAGACATATGAAAGCTTGCATAGAGTTTGTTAAAAAACACATAAAGGACTCCCAGACTATGAGAAATAAGATTCTCTGGTCTGATGAGATGAAAATAGACCTTTTTGGTGATAATTCTATGCGGTATGTGTGGACAAAACAGGCACTGCTCATCTCCTGCCAAACACAATCCCAACATGGTGGTGGCATCATCATGCTATGGGGGTGTTTTTCAGCTGCAGGGGCAGTACGACTGGTGCCATTGAAGGAGACATGAATGCGGCTGAGTACAGAGATATCCTGGATGAAAACCTCTTTCAGAGTGCTCTGGACCTCAGAGTTGACCAAAGGTTCACCTTCCAACAAGACAATGACCCTAAGCACACAGCTAAAATAACAAAGGGGTGGCTTCAGAACAACTTTGTGACCATTCTTGACTGGCCCAGCCAGAGCCCTGACCTAAACCCAATTGAACATCTCTGGAGAGACCAGAAAATGGCTTTCCACCAACATTCACCATCCAATCTAATGGAACTGGAGAGGATTTGCAAAGAAAAATGGCAGAGGATCCCCAAATCCAGGTTTGGAAAACTTGTTGCATCATTCCCAAGAAGATTCATGGCTGTACTAGCTCAAAAGGGTGCTTCGACTCAATACCAAGCAAAGGGTCTGAATACTTATGACCATGTGATATTTCAGTTTTTCTTTTTTAATAAATATGTAAAATTTACTACATTTCTGTTTTTTTTCAGTCAAGATGGGGTGTAGAGTGTACATTAATGAGATAAAAAATGAACTTTTTTGATTTTACCAAATGGCTGCAATGAAACAAAGAGTGAAAAATTTAAAGGGGTCTGAATACTTTCCATACCCACTGTAAGTTACCTTTAGAAAGGTGATTTGAGTCATAATTAAAAGACAATGAAAACAGTTTTCAGCTTTTCGATGCCTGGGTGCTCTTTTGACTACAATGAACTAAGTCAGACTAATCAATCAAGGTAGACTCTAGTTATGAGCAGTTAACGTGTTATCGGAGCTTGTTCAGATGTTATCCAGGCATCTTGGGTGTGCTCAAGTATTGTGTTCCAGTCCCCACGGCTGTATTATTTAGACAGACACAACACATACAGGGATTACATGTTTGTTCGAGAATTCCCATGTGTTGAGGCTGTCAAACAGCCACAAGTCCTGCAGCCACTGAGACTCAAACATAATATACAAGCACTCCCAGGTGCTCGGATTACACCTGAGCATGCTCGGATAAGACGTTATCCAAGCACGTTCCGTCATTACTAGTAGACTCTAAGATTGAATGTTAATCTGTTCTAGGCTATGACTCAAAACAAAAATCTAAGTAAGTATCTACAGCAAGCTTTTGCCAGATCTTAAGAAATTTTTTTTTGCGACTTTACTATATTTTTTTAAAGTGATTGATATATAGTTGATGTGTCAGTTTTCCTCGAGACATCATTTTTAACATTTTCATTCTATTTCAACCTGCATTTTGGTACCTGGTTCCTAAGAGATTAGAAGTAATGTCTGTTTGGGCCTTTATTGATTATTTCTGTAGTTGTGATAGCTCGGTTTCTATGAGGCATATCTGGCAGATGTGTACTGTGGTTGACTGACTTTGGGACAAGGTAGTTAAGATGATAGGAGTGTTTGCAACAGAACCTTAAGATTCCAAATTACTTCTGCCACTTGTCACAAAAACGTAAAGAGAGAAATTTGTACAGAGACCCAGTAATGATCTAATCAAATGTGTAACTATGATCCAAAGCCTGTTTATTGCAAGTAGATGAATGTATTACTAATATGCCATAATTACATTAAACATTTTCAGATTAAAGTGCTATAATTACTGCATTGTATGTTAATTGCCAGCCTTAGCTGTGCACTTACATGATTGTAAAATCTTGCAGAATAACCTTTTAAAAGCTCACAAGTAAATTTATTTACTGAATACATTATACTCTATCAGGGACAGATGAGCGGATCGATTTGTGCAGGATCGAGTTCAAGTCGAATTTCCTGAAATTCGTAGTTCATTGCAAATTTGAACATTTAGCATGTAGCAAAAACAAAACATTTTTGCATTGCTGGGTCTCCCCATCATACCCTGCAACTATGATATCTTGCAGATTATCATACCTTGTACAGTGGTGGTCAGTATCTTGGCCGTAAAAAACAAAAAATTTGACCAGCGCCTCCATATAGTATGAACAGTAGCACTCTCTCTGTAAGGGCCGAGATATATGCAATCAATGAAAATATGAGTTCTAAACTGTATTGTTGCTAAACAGTATGTACTTACAAAAACTGAAGGTTATTAGCTCATAAATTGGCCAATTCATGTATGCCCATCAACCACGGCATGGTGAACTCCCTCTGATGGGTATCTATCCTACTAAACTTGCCTCTCTCAGGCTATAAGCCTGCAATTTATATGTGCAAATATGCCTCTCTTGGGCTATAAGGCTTATAGCCCGAGATAGGAATGTTTTCCCATTTAAATTGTAGGCTTATAACCTAAGAGAGGCATGTTTAGTAGGATAGATACCCATCAGAGAGAGTTTACCATGCCATGATTAATGGGCACACATGAATTGGCCAATTTATGCCCTAAGAGCCTTCATATTTTGTAAGTACATTATATTTAGCAACAATACAGTTTAGAACTCATGTTTTCAGTGATTACATTTATATTGGCCCTTACAGAGTGCTGCTGTGTTTTTTTTGTCAATACCTGGGTCATCAGAAAGAAGAAGTCCCCACTGAAGCACACTTTCTATGGCAATGTCATTTTCTATCTTCAGATGGTAAGTTTCTCTCCTTTGTACAGTGTAAGCTCTTGTGGTCAGCAGGGTCCTCTTTCTCCTGTAGAGTGTAAACTGTTATGGCCAGTAAGGTGGTTTCTCTCACCTGTAGTGTGTAAGGTTCTATGATTTAGGGGTCCTCTCCTTCCTATAGAGTGCAAGCTCTTATGATCATTGGGGTCCTCTTTCTCGCCTGTAAATTTTAAGCTCTTATGGTCAGTATGATACTCTCATTTTCTCACCAGTTAAGTACAATCTCTTATGGTAAATGAGGTTTGTTCTCTCCTGTCCCCAAGTGTATTTTATTACAAGTAGTGACGAGCGGGTGTACTCGTTGCTCGGATTTTTCCGAGCACGCTCGGGTGGTCTCCATGTGTTTGTAACTGTCGGAGATTTATTTTTGTTGACAAAGCTGCATGATTTATGGCTGCTAGCCAGCCTGAGTACATGTCGGGGTTGCCTGGTTGCTAGAGAATCCCCACATGTAATCAAGTTGGCTAACAGATGTAAATCATTCAGCTGCGGCAATGAAAACTAAATCTCCGAGCACTAAAAAATACTCGGAGGACCCCCGAGCGTGCTCGAGAAATCTCAAGTAACGAGTATATTCGCTCATCACTAGTGATGAGCATTCCGATACCGCAAGTATCGGGTATCGGCCGATATTTGCTGTATCGGAATTCCGATACCGAGATCCGATACTTTTGTGGTATCGGGTATCGGTATCGAAACAACATTAATGTGTAAAAGAAAGAATTAAAATAAAAAATATTGCTATACTCACCTCTCTGACGCAGCCTGGACCTCACCGAGGGAACCGGCAGCGTTGTTTGCTTAAAATGCGCGCTTTTCCTTCCTTCCGTGACGTCACGGCTTCTGATTGGTCGCGTGCCGCCCATGTGGCCGAGACGCGACCAATCACAGCAAGCCGTGACGTAATTTTCAGGTCCTTCTAGGCATTCAGTATTTTAAAATTACATTCCGGCTTTGTGATTGGTCGCGTCGCGGTCACATGGGCGACGCGACCAATCACAAGCCGTGACGTCACGGGAGGCTGGACACGCGCGCATTTTAAAATGCGCGCGTGTCCTGCCTCCCGTGACGTCACAGCTTGTGATTGGTCGCGTCGCCCATGTGGCCGCGACGCAACCAATCACAGCAAGCCGTGACGTAATTTCAGGTCCTTCAGGATTTTAAAATTACGTTCTGGCTTGTGATTGGTCACGTCGCGGTCACATGGGCGATGCGACCAATCACAAGCCGTGACGTCACGGGAGGCTGGACACGCGCGCATTTTAAAATGCGCGCGTCTCCTGCCTCCCGTGACGTCACGGCTTGTGATTGGTCGCGTCGCCCATGTGACCGCGACGCGACCAATCACAAAGCCGGAACGTAATTTTAAAATACTGAATGCCTAGAAGGACCTGAAAATTACGTCACGGCTTGCTGTGATTGGTCGCGTCGCGGCCACATGGGCGGCACGCGACCAATCAGAAGCCGTGACGTCACGGAAGGAAGGAAAAGCACGCATTTTAAGCAAACAACGCTGCCGGTTCCCTCGGTGAGGTCCAGGCTGCGTCGGAGGGTGAGTATAGCAATATTTTTTATTTTAATTCTTTATTTTACACATTAATATGGTTCCCAGGGCCTGAAGGAGAGTTTCCTCTCCTTCAGACCCTGGGAACCATCAGGAATACCGTCCGATACTTGAGTCCCATTGACTTGTATTGGTATCGGGTATCGGTATCGGATTAGATCCGATACTTTGCCGGTATCGGCCGATACTTTCCGATACCGATACTTTCAAGTATCGGACGGTATCGCTCAACACTACTCATCACTATTACCAACATCTCGGACTTGCACTCTGTTCTCCTGGTGCATTGGCTGGTCTAAAAAATGTGTGAAGCGACTCACAGAAATTGCTTAGGCCACTCACACTGCTACTGCAACTGCTAATGTCTTTGCAGTGATGGCTTGATGTTCCTTGAGTTGGACATTTAGAACTGGGATGCACATTGCTGTCTTAGGCTATATGTCCACAGGGTGTATTGTCAGTGCTTTGGACGCAGCGGATACCCCGCTCCACCCAAAGCCCTGCCCCCGTTTGCATGTGCGGTGATTCCACCTGTGTTCATTGAACACAGGCGGAATCACCACATCCTATACATAGACTGTGTTGTTTAGACATGCTGTGGTCTATAAATACACGCCGCATCTCAGGTTACGCACGTCTGCACCTGCGTGTTTGTACGCATTGTGGAGATGGGATTTCATAAAATCCTCTCCACTATGCTGTAACATCTGGATGCTGTAGATTGGACGCTACAGCAAAAACTCAAGCATGTATTCAAGCTGTCTATCAGCTGTAAATCATGCAACTGAAGCAACGAAAACTAAATCTCCGAGCACTTACAAATACTCGGAGACCACCCGAGCAACGAGTATACTCGCTCACCACTAAATACAAGCTTACCGGTATTAAAATTTGGGAGAGTTTATTCACTGCAAATCAAATTTTTGGGGAAAATTTTGTGAAGTCGGCGAATTTGGATTTCAAAAGATTCACTCATCTCTACTATTGGGATTATGTTCGTATGCCCATGTCAACTTTTGTGTGCATGTTTTTTTTCTATTGCATGATCATTTGAAATGTATTCCTCCAATGTTGTGTACAATTATGTTTTTTATTTAATTTAGCATTTTATTTTACTTTTTACCGTTTTCTAATTTTTTTTTACGCTTTGCTGAATATAAGCAACACAGAAGACATTGTTATAGAAAGCCAAGGCCAAAGTAGACAGATTTCTCTAATCACCTACATTATTGTGTGGACTTTATCATAGTTGTGGCGAATCAATACAAGCCTATTTAATGTTAGAACCTGAATCTGATATTCTTCATGTTTAACTCAGTAAACAAATCAATGAACATCATTGATCGCCATTGATATTTGACAGTTTTTAAATACAATTAAACTACTTTTGCACCACTAAAAGCACTTGAAATAAACAATTGAGACCTATTTATACTTTAAAGAGCTACTCGAAAATACAATAGATCAAGTGTTTGTGTTGACAGTGTCAATGTCAACGGAAGCATTGAGATCTATAACCTTAGTTATAAATAGAAAACTGAGATGTGATGCATCCTCTAGCACTCAAGGCTGTGTATAAAACACAATTATGCTGTTTAATGCTGACACTGTGGTATTGTTATTAGTTAATTATTTATTAGCATTTGCTGCAAATATGAAGCTTTGATCAAACACAACTTACAAAACCACTAATTGCACCAGCAATGTCATGTTGCCAGTTTGTGTGAGTTGGGTATGACCTTTCAAGGAATTTATTCTGTAGTTATCAATTTTCAAGTCAAATTTATGGAAATATAGAGTAATCATGTCTGTAATCATTTTAGTAGGAAGTTAGATGTCAGTGTGGTCCGTTTTTTGCTTATTACTGCATCTGCCATTGGTGTCATTTTTACTGCCCTAAGTGCCAGTTCATGCTCTTATTGCTATTTGTGCTGCCCTATGCATACCACATATCAATACCACCTACCTGAGGATGGTATCGGTATTATTCACTCCCTATTAGGTAGGTGACTCATTTAGTTTTATTAGAAATTGAGTAGCTATGCTGACACGTCGATGTTGAGATCCGCATTGTCAGCACAGATTGGGAGTTTCTGTCTCCAATACTAATTGGCCTTGTACCAGTGCTTCAAGCTATATATTTCTGAGCCATCTAGGGACATGTCTTTTATCTCACTATTAAAACTAATTTTTATCTTTTGCTCTGCTAGGTTCAATGCCATTGCCAACCAAGGCTGGACCTCACTAATTCAACCAAAAACAATGCATAATTTTATTTAAATAGCATTTTCTCCCACAATGATTGAAAGCAGACAGGAATTTGTCAAAACTGGATACACTGCCCTAATTGGGTACACTTGGGTCGGATGCCTTTTACGCTGTTATGATCAAAATAGTGATAACTAAGTACCCAATCTTATTTACATGTACTATTACTATTTACTTATCCACTTACTATAGGGTATATGCTCATTTTGTTTTATTCTTGTGTTTTGTCTGTGAAATGGCCACAGTGTGAACGTGCTCTTACACATTACACATATAACAATTTTTGCTCCTACTCATTACACTGTACAAACAGTGGCGTGCCCCCCTTTATGAGCAAGGCATTTTTTTATATAGCTCCCCATGTACCGGTGTCTGAACTAGTCTGGCTCCTGTCCTGCTCTGAAATTATTCACATTGAGGTCAGTTGACACATGGTAAGGTTTTAATACTAGAGACAGGACTGTCCTGACTGGGTACGCTTTGTCGCGTGGCATGCTTTTATGCTATTTTGATCAAAATGTTGACAACAATATTATTTACTTGTACTACTACTATCTACTTATTTACTTATTATAGGGTATATGCTCATTTTTTTCCTTCTCGGGTTTTGCCTGTGAAATTACGACAGTGTGAACGTGCTCTTATGCATTGCCAACTTATGCTCAGGCTGATTTCTTTCGTTCGGTGTCAATATAACCAACCTAGGTTGACATCTGTATTATTCACTCCCTGTTAGATTGGTGATTTATTTTGTTTTATTTAAAATAGAGTAGCTAAGCTATCACGTTGATATCGAGAGCCACATTGTCAGCACAGATCTGGAGTTTCTGCCCCAAATACTAAATAACTGGCATTATACAAGTACTTTTAGCCATATATTTCTAAGTCATCTTTTTACATGTCTTTTATCTCACTATTTAAGATGACTGTTTTTTATTTATTCTGCTAAGTCCAATGTGAACCAAGGCAGGACCTCACTAAACCAACCAAAAAACCATAGTGCAGAAAGAATACTACTTCAATGCACTACAATAATGCAGTAATGGTGTTTGAAGTGCCTACTGTCATTTGATGGCTCAAAAAAAATCTCCTAGTAATTTATGGGAAGAAGAAGTTACCACTTCCTTTTTGTGCAAAATATAATGGCGAGGAAACAGTTTCTAGCCCTTGCAGGGCAAACATTACCAAGTTAAACGGTACCTGTCACACTCAACATGCAGTCTGATCTGTCAGCAAAATGTTATAGTAGACGAGAAGCTAAACAGAATGATATATAGGTTTGTATGAAAAAATTCAGTGTAACTTGTATTTTTTCTTTGGAATTCCTGTTCAATCTGGGTTTAGTACAGTAAAAAGTATCCAAAGTATCTTATAATTTATTCAGTCAGTTACTTTATTGGTTAAAGCATAAAAAAAGTTTCTGACATACAGCAAAAATTAAAAGACCACCACATCAAAACCCTGTCATGTGCAGCCCAATCTCCAGACCTGAACCCTATTGAAAACCTCTGGAATGTAATCAAAAGGAAGATGGATAGTCACAAGCCATCAAACAAAGAAGAACTGCTTACATTTTGGGGCAAGAAGCAGTGTGAAAGACTGGTGGAAAGCATGCCAAGTAGTGATGAGCGAATATACTCGTTACTCGAGATTTCTCGAGCATGCTCGGGGGTCCTCCGAGTATTTTTTAGTGCTCAGAGATTTAGTTTTTCTTGCCGCAGCTGAGTGATTTACATCTGTTAGCCAGCATAAGTACATGTGAGGGTTGCCTGGTTGCTAGGGAATCCCACATGTAATCAAGCTGGCTAACAAATGTAAATCATTCAGCTGAGGTGAGGAAAACTAAATCTCTGAGCACTAAAAAATACTCGGAGGACCCCCGAGCATGCTCGAGAAATCTCGAGTAACGAGTATATTCGCTCTTCACTAATACCAAGACGCATGAAAGCTGTGATTAAAAATCATGGTTATTCCACAAAATATTGATTTCTGAACTCTTCCTGAGTGAAAACGTTAGTATTGTTGTTTCTAAATGATTATGAACTTGTTTTCTTTGCATTATTTGAGGTCTGAAAGCACAGGGGGTTTTCTCATATTGACCATTTCTCCTTTTCAGAAAAAAAATAAAAAATGTATTGCTTGGAAATTCACAGACATGTTGCAGAAGTTTTTAGAATAAACGAGCAATTTACATTTTACTCAAAAATATACCTATAAAGAGAAAAAACAGACAAACTGAACATTTTGCAGTGGTCTCTTAATTTTTGCCAGAGCTGTACAGTATATGATCTATTGCTACTCTATTGCTCGATAAAGGTTATAAATAGCCAAAACATTGTGTATTTTTATGCATAAAGTAACTGACTGAGGAATTTATCCAGTGATTTGGACACTTTGGATGCCTTATAGTACCATCCAGATCCACCTTGCAGTGAGATGGCTTTTATGCTTTTTTGATCAAAAACACAGATTATTAAGTACCCTATGTTATTTATATGAACTATTACTATTTACTTGCTTACATCAGGGTATATCTTCATTTTGTTAATATCTTAGGTTTTGTGTGTTCAATGGCTACACACTGAATATGCTGTAATACGTTGACTGTATATGCCAACTTATGCTCCAGCAAATTTCTTTGGTTTTGCTGTAGTTTTTGTACTTTGTGCAAACAGGGATGTTGCTCATATTGTTGAGCTAAGCTTTTCATTTATATAGCTTCCCATGGCCAGGTGTCTGACCAGTCAGATCCTAGCCCTGATTTGCCCTCATCTACATTTGAGGTTGTCTGACAGTAAGTGCGGTTTTAATACTAAAGGATAGGACCGTCCCGAATGGGCACACCTTGTTATGGTGAGATGGCTTCTATACTTTCTTTTTTTTATCAAAAACAGTGTTTAATAAGAACCCAATGATATTTATAAGTACTATTACTACTTACAGCAGGGTTTATTCTCATTGTTTCCATCTTAGATTTTAGCCTTATAGTAAGTGGCATAACTTGTGGGGGCTCCAGTGCAAGATCTTCAACAGAGCCCTCAATTGTCATGGATCTTAATAGTACTGATTTAATGGGCCAAAGGAACATTTTAGGGCCCCTTAGACTCCAGGGCCTGTGTGAGCGGATTTCTGAGTGGCACACTGGTCCTCTACACAATATTCTGTGTTTAGTAGACAATTGAGCAATATTCTGTGTTTAGTAGACAATTGAGCAGTTTTATGCATTGATTGACAGTCTTCCCAGTATATAGTGTGCATACAAAAATATTTGTCTAACTAAACCACCGAAGTATGGATGTCAAACGTGTTAGCCCTATTTTAGCAAAATGGTCCAATTTGCTAAAGATGGACAGTGATGAACAGTTGCTCAAACTTTTTGTAATTGAAATTTAATGTGGATAAATGAAAAGTTGTGCATTTGGGAATAGGAATTGAAATGTATAATTATGTACTAAATGATCTAAATGATAAAACACTGGAAAAAAAAACTATCACTGAAAAAGACTTGGGCATATGGGTGAATGGCAAACTGACCAGTGAAAGGCAGCTGCTGCCAAAACTAATAAAATAAAGGTAAGCATTAAAAGTGGCATAGATGCTCATGACAAGAATATAGTTTTGCCTCCATACAAGTCATTAGTGCAGCCTCACTTAGAATACTGTGTACAATTTTGGACTCCACTATATACAAAGGACATAGCTGAACTAGAGCAGGTGCAGAGAAGGGCGACCAATGTTAGTAAGGGAATGGATGGACTGCAATATCAAAATAGGCTATTAAACTTTTAATTTGGAAAAACGAAGGTTTAGTGGCAATCATTTTACAATGTACAATTATATGAAGGGATAGTATAGAGATCTTTCTAATAATCCTTTTATACCTAAGCTTGCAAAGATGACAAGGGGGCATCCTCTACATATAGAGGAAAGAAGGTTTAATCATAATTAGTGATGAGCGAGTGTGCTAGTTACTTGAGTTTTCTGAGCATGCTCAGGTGGTCTCCAAGTATTTTGAGCGTGCTCGTAGATTATGTTTGTGCCTCCACAGCTGCATAATTTGCGGCTGTCGGACAACCTGAACATATGCAGGGATTGTCTGTTTGTTATGGAATCTCCACATGTATTGTACTCCACAAACATAATCTACGAGCACACCCAAAATACTCGAAGACCACCCAAGCATGCTCGGAAAACTCGAGTAACGAGTACACTCACTCATCACTAATCATAATCTCAGCTGCAGATTCTTTAGTGTAAGAGTAGTGAGACAATGGACTCTCTGCCACATGCTGTTGTAATGCTTTACTTACTAAAGTACAAGGAGGGCCTGGATGTCTTTCTTGAGAAATACAATATTACAGGTGTAACAGACTAGGTAGTGGAACCACTGTGCCGTGATCTGAGGAAAACCTGAAGGGGCGTGACTAGGTGTCTCACCAAGTCTGACCTCGGATGCATGGCGGCTGATGATACCGCGATCCGAGAAGAAATGAGGGAGGTGGGATCAGGTGCTACACTAGGACTGACCTGGGGTAGATGGCAGCTGACCCTTAAAGGACAGGAGGCAGATACGGCCAGGGATGATAAGCGCTGTCAGACAGGATGGACAGACAGGCAGGCTGGGATGACTGATAGACAGACAGGTGGACATGGCTGATAGGCTGGCGAGCAGAGCTGATAGCCAGGTTGGTACAGCTGATAGACTCGGCTGATAGATGGGAATGCACAGCTGATAAACAGGCTGGCAGGCATGACTGATAGACAGGTTGGTGGGTGTGGCAGAGAGACATGCTGGCGGGCATGGCTGATAGGCAGGTATACAGGAATATGAGGACTGGGACCTGAGAACTAAGAAGAGTGTAAAGAACAAACTTACAATGTTGCACAGGCACTTCCCACCTGGTAGAGGTGCCTTAAATGATAAGTGTTCCCCAGCCATTGGCTGGGGACAATTTAGGATGAAACTCAATGTCCCTTTATGAAGACAGGACAGAGCGTGCATGCACCTTAGGCACAGTACCCTGCAATTTATAAACTATGATCAGCCCCGAGCAGCCACAGGTCTAGGCGCAGGTGAGGTCTAGGCGCGGTACCACAGCGGTGAGTATGTCAGGGTCTCTGTTAGGGTAGGGAGGCAGAGTGCACAGATGCTGGCTGCATAGCAGGGACAGCAGGAGAAGGAGAGGGAAGTGTGGGGCCATGGTGGTGAGAGCGTCAGCGTCTCTGCCGGGGAAGAGGGTACAGATACACCGGTGTTGCAACAGGTTATCAGCACTAGATTCTGTGATGGGACATTAATCCAGGGAACTATTCTGATTACAGTGTTTGGAGTCGGGAAGGAATTTTCCCTAATATGAGTCAGGTTTTTGCCTTCCTCTGGATCAGCAGGTTGAACTTGATAGACATATTAAAAAACCATAACACTATGAAATTTTTTTGTTCTTGAGTCAAATTTTTTAATTGACTAGAAAAATGTGTATGGCCTTGCATGAGTCACACGTTAACCCCAAAACTGATAAACTGAGATTCTATAAACAACACAAATTTTAGCACAATCAGCAAATTACTGCTATCTAAAGGCTAAAATAAGCATAAAGGTATTTTTTCATCACAAAATGAATATACAAACTAAGCTCCAATGCCAACTTGTTTTCAATTTCCCTCCTTTGACTCCTGTATAGCTAAAGCAAGCTTTTAATCAAGGAAGATGGAATATATGGAAAACTATTAGGTGGGAAAGTGCACTGAAATCTTTGGCATTACCCATGGTGTGGTGGGTTTAAACTTTCAATTTGTAGTGAAAAACATAGTTATATTATTTACATGCTAATTATATGAAATTTTGATCAGAACATCAGCTAAATAGCATCTATTTTATATTGATTTACAACTGGTTTATATATAAATTTATTCAAATACCACAAAAATCTGTTTTCTTCAAAATGCAGATTTTTTGTTATTCTATCTCCGCAAATACAGTAAAAGAGGCCTGGTAACAGTTTATTAAAAAACCTAATACATACTTTATCTCTCATCTCTCCTGCCACCTCCATTTTAAGTCCACACTTCTTTTTCCCGATACCACACACTAAAATGCCAAGCATCTTCATAATAGACTAGGACTTCTGGCCATGACTAGTCCTACAGAGTGCTTACGGATGTCCTAGGCACAGGGATGTACTGGAAGTTCCAGTTCGACTCCATACCTGCGCATTGTAACGGCGTGGTGATGTTGTGAAGTCACAACATGCGCTTTACACCTGGGATGTTCCACCAGAAACGATGGGACGTCTTAAGTATGCAGATGTGCAGGGTGTCAATGCATGGCGGTAGTAAGAAGAGGTGTCAAGGACCACACGATGGATAGTGAGCAGTCGAGGTGAGTGGTTAGGTGACTATTAGATTTTTTTTAGTTCTTTTTTTCTACCTATTATGCTCTGGACTCTAGAGAGACCTTAGAGAATAATATGCAAAATTAAATTTTTGGAGTATAAATTAGCTGCAAATCGAATTTGTGAGTAATATCCTCAAGATTTGGCAAATTTTAATTTCACCAGATGCTCTCATTTCTAATATTTACAATTATTAAGGGGTAATTGTAATAATTTGCATTCACTGGAATAAAAGTTATAATGTGACTTTGACTTATATATTTGACCTATGCTATATTTATTGAACCATATCATCAAATAGTGGTTTTTCCATTTATTTTCAAAAGTAAAGATACACAGCTATGCCTTTTCCACATAACAATTGAATTTTCTAAGCCACAAATGGAAATAAGTTAGCAGGTTTGCTGTCGTACTTTATGATGACTTATATCCTACAGAATATAATATTTCTTTCTTCCACTTTCAGCAGACTAGATTATTTATGTTATAGGATGCAAGGAAAGTCTTCCATTTTCCAGAACTGACATCCTATTAAACAGAGAAGAAAGTAAACATCTCAGAATTAGGGCCTTACAGTTTCGATCAGCAACTTTTTTTTTGCTCCTGTCATGTCTTGGCAGTGACTACAAAATGTGATGCTTAAACACACTTTATCATTGTCCTGCTCGAAACCCACAGTGCCATACAGAGGAGGCTGAATAATGCTGATTACCTGTTTTGCCTGGATCTGAGTTATATTCAATCATTTTAATACTTTGATTGTTTTCCAGGTGTTGTTAAAATGTCACTTTGATCTACAAAAAAGATTCATGAGATATGGGAAGAGGTTTTAAAACTAAGAATTCTGTTCTTCCAATTTTCTTTTTTTTTGTCTTTATATATAGTTAAATATATTCTTGTCTATTTCATAGGGAAATATCTGTAAATCCAAAAAATAATGTAAAATTAATGCTTTTTACCTTCCTAGTTTCTGATGTTTCAGAAATCCATTAAGGTCTTTAGTAAGGCATTTTTATACAAAGTGGAGCCTTTACTTGAATAACATAATTTACAGTAATCTCTGGATAGCAGCAAGAAGATAACCTTAAAGTAATGCTAAGTGTTAAAGAATAAACATTAGAGATGAGCAAATTTACGAAAAATCAAATTAGTCAGATTTGCTAAAATTTGGCATGAAAATTTTGATTCACATCATGTAATTCAGGGTGAAGTGAATGGGCTCAAAAAGGATTGAAAAACTCTGATACTCACCTCTCCTGTGCCCTGCCCAAACCCCTCTCTTCCCTTTTTCTCCTCAGTTTTCTCTCTTATATCTTCTTCTCTTCCCCCATCTTTGGTGCTACAATTCCTTGCAAAACCCACACTGTCATCTGCGGAGCTACTTATGTCATTGACATAAATGACATGCATCTTGTCCCATGTGACCAATTGTAGCACAACAATCATCATTAATCTGCAGAATGAAAAGCTCAAAAAGAGAAGATAAAAGGTAGAAGGCATTATGAGGAGGGCAGAGTATGGTTGAATATCAGATTTTTTTTCAATCCCTTAAGGCCGCTTGAGTGAGTTTACTTAACTTTTTGATAACCAGAAGTTTTTGGAAATTGACAACCAATTTGATTTGTATTAAGTCTGTTCACTTATGCAGGGGCATGATGATTGTTGTCGCACCCTCTTGGTCCTTGTGGGAGGTGGGCCGGCCAATATCAGCCCACATTTCAGCTGGATGTGTGTCCTTGGATGCTCATCCAGCTGAAATACATTGCAGCTCAAGGACCTGCCATCTCCCTGCGCTGCAATACACACCGCTGGCAAATCAGAGGCCAGCAGCTGACGTCAGCATACAAGTCATGTCCTGCACATGGCAGTGATGTCATCCACTGCTCATAACTTGCACGCTGAAGTAAGCTGCTGGCTTCTGCTTTGGCTACAAAAAATGTAGTGCAGGGTGGGAGAAGAGAGAATATGAGTAGAATCGATTTTTTTCTTGTTGAGTTAAAAAACAACGGTGGAACAGCGGACATATATACCAGGATGGGCCCAGGATGAGGGACATATATACCAGGATGGGACACATATATACCAGGATGGGGCTAATATATTCCAGGAATGGGCCCTGGATAGAGGACATATGTATCAGGATGAGCCCAGGATTGGAGACATATATACTAGGATGGGGGACATATGTATAAGGATGGGAGACATATATATCAGGATGGGAGAAATATATACTAGGACAGGAGAAATATATACTAGGATGGGACCCAGAATAGGGAACACATATACCAGGATGAGCTCAGGATGGGAGATATGTACGAGAATGGAGGACATATATACTAGTATGGGGGACATATACAGTCATGGTCAAAAGTCTTGGCACCCTTCAATTTGTTCCAGAAAATAAAGTATTTCTCCCAGGAATTGATTGCAATTACCTATGTTTTGCTATACATGCTTTTATTTCCTTTGTGTGTATTGGAACAATATAAAAAGCCTAGAGAAAAGACTAAAAAGTCACATCGGGTAATGAATCACAGTCCTCTTTAGAGATGGTGTGATTCATGTCCTATTTTAAATGTATTTTGTTTCCTTCAGTACTAAGAGGGTTAAGAACTCTTTCCATGCTGGCTGACATCATAAAGCCTGGCTGTTCTCAACTACAGCTACTCATCATTTACTCTCTCTATATATACTGGCTCTGGGTATCTAGCCCTTGCTTGTGAAAAATTATTCTTCCTGTGCTAAGTTTTAAAGTTGAGTGGTTGGAGTGGAATTGTAGTAGTAGTAGTAATCTGTTTGCTGTTGTACTTGAGAATTTATCTCCTGGACACTATTCCTATTTAGTTTATTCCTCCCTGTCACTATTCTCCTTCCTATTGTTGGTGAGTGCGTTTGTATGGTTTTCTGCTATCCCTGTTTTGTCTTTGTGTCTTGTTTATATTACATCATTTCTGTCCCATGCGTAATGGGGTTGGGGGAGGGAACATATCAGCATTTAACAGGAGCATAGTAAGGTTGAAGACCCAGGCCTCTCTACTTTCAAGAGTACCCCGGAACAGGGATAGTTAGGGTCCTAGTTCCAAGTACAGTTTGAAGCCACTCTCCCTTACTAAAGACTGTCACAGAGTGACAATCACTGCTTAATCAGCAGTTGATTATCACTAGAGGGCTGATAAACATGCTGTCAGGTAGTCCTCCATATTCATAAGCTCTGTATAATTCTTCCCCATCGCTAATTAGCAGCTCTCTGCTTATGCACAGTTGTCAATCAGTGGTGTGGGTGGGTTTATACTGAGATCAGCATTCAGAGAACTGGTAAATCTGCACCAGGGAAACCTGTGAATTTATCAAAATTATAGCAAACAGGCCATAAAGTGATACAATGCTGAAGTCAGAGTTTTCACCCTTACATCATACTCCTCTAAGTTGGGGTAGAAAATACCAGATAAAAGATTCCTTTTTATAACCTTTTCATGTTTTTTAATTCAAAAACTTTCTTAAAATATAAATGAAAAATAAGTTCAAAAAAATTAGCAATTAGCAAATTAGCAAAAATTTTAGCAATTTGTCATCATGCAGAAAGAAATTCTGTAGAACACTGAATCAAACTGTCACAGTTAACATCATGCTGCTGTGGCATATACAAGTAATAAGTCTTGTATATTCCATAATGTCCTCTGCTTCCTCCCACTAATATTCTTGCCAGGGGCAAAGGTGGCCAATTGTTGCTGCTAGCATCTCTCCTATCCCATTTCTACCTTTCATTTGAATTACTGTATAATTTACACACTACTACACTCTTCTTCACTGCTGGCAGATGTACAACACATTGTTGTCTGAACTATTTGTCCAATGTTTTATGGCATTCTCCTACTTTATTTCTGAATTGTAAACCTTGAAATCCTCTCACCATATCACCCTAAAGGTACGTTCCCATGGTCAGTAAACGCTGCGGGTTGGACTGTGCGTATACAGTATCTGCAGCGTCCAACCCACAGCGTCCACATCTTACAGCATAATGGATTGGATTTAAAGGATTCCCATGCTCACTATGTGTCCAGAGACGCATGTGGCTCACCCGCGGAGATGGACATGCGGTGTGTCTTTCCAGACCGCATGTCAATTTATCTTGCGGAGATGCCACTCTCCACAAGATAAATGTTACCCGTACAATGTAGAATCACCTGCGTTCAAAAGCCGGCAGCGCTTTGGACGCATTGGACATGTGCTGTGTCGAAAGCACTACCAATTCCTGAGAGTGGTCACATGCCCTATAATGCCTTTTGCATTCCTTGCTTAGGCACAAGCTTTAATAGTCCCTCCTAATAGGTTGCGCTATACCATGTGATGTGATATCTGCAAGGCACAATGAAGAAGACCTTGTGGTTGCACCCCAGAACACATCGACTTTCTCAGATTGAGGCACACTTCTGCATGGTGTAAAAAGATGTATGGCATTTTTTTCGGCAATTCACAAGAATCAAATCGCAAGTTGTTCAATTTCACCAGAACCTGCAAATATTTTAACATTTGACTTGAATTTGATTGAAATCTATTTACTGATCTCAAAATAAAATAAGAACAAGTATTCTGAGGAAATAATTGGAGGTAGTGTATATTTCACCCAGATTTCTAAGCCTGGTGAGATTAACTTTTTCCTTAGTAGTTATTTTTGCTAGGACTGGGTTTTTAAGGAATCATAGGAACGTTAGAGACATGGCCTTTCATTCCATATCCCTCCATAACAGTTTTTATTCTATAGTGCAAGTCCATTCAGATTGTACTGCTGAGCTCATTACTGAGGCATAAAAGGTTTGTAATTAGAGCCAACAGGGTCAGAGGCAGAAAAGCCAAATCTGAGAAGTCTGACACAAGAATTCTGGCAGTATTAGTGATGAAACCTGATGTTAAAATTAGCTTGTTCCCAGATGCTAGATGCTGCCTGTGGCTTATTGCTGCCTTCTCCCCTGATGAACCCCATTTGGATTGGCAATATTGGGGTGAAACGCATCAGGTTGGGGTACCCTCCCCTCTGAGATAAGTGTGAACTTATTATTATTTTATATATATACCGGTGCTTTTCAAAGGATCCATGGTGCTTTGGGGAATATGGTGCTATTGTATTCCTTTATATGAATTTCTGATGACTGATCATTGTCTCTGCCTTTGTGTTGTTGACTAGAAACTTCTCCCTCTTTTAAGGGATTAACCGAAATATGTTATTTATTCCTTGCCAATCAGGGATAAGAATCTAATTACCTCCTCTGTTTATCACACTGGAATATGAACATTACTACTGCTCTGTTTCAAAAGATCAGCATTGTTCATCTAAAATATTGAGCCCTTTTGTCTGCATAGCTCAGTATATGCAGGTGCATCTCACACCTGTGAAACCATCATTGAATGTGGATACTTGACACTAGTCCTTGGAAATCAAGGTCCCAGAGTCTGGAGGAAGAGTGGTGGTGAGGAACACAATCCAAGCTGCTTGAGGTCTAGTGTGAAGTTTCCACAATCAGTGACGGTTTGGGAGCCATGTCATCTGCTGGTGTAGGTCCACTGTGTTTTATCAGAACCAAAGTCAGCACAGCCGTCTACCTGGAAATTTTAGAGCATTTCATGCTTCTCTCTGCCGACAAGCTTTTTGGAGATGGAAGTTTAATTCTCCAGCAGTACTTGGCACCTGTCCACACTGCCAAAAGTACCAATACATGGTTTAAAAACAACAATATCACTGTGCTTGATTGGCCAGCAAACTCAGCTGACCTTAACCCCATAGAGAATCTCTGGGGTATTGTCAAGAGGAAGATGAGACACCAGACCCAACAATGCAGATGAGCTGAAGGCTGCTATCAAAGCAACCTGGCCTTCCATAACACCTCAGCAGTGCCACAGACTGATCACCTCCATGCCATGCCACATTGATGCAGTAATTGTTGCCAAAGTAGTCCCGATCAAATACTGAGTGCATTTACTGAATATACAGGGTGGGCCATTTATATGGATACACCTGGGTGGGCCATTTATAAAGTTGCATCCAAAATGGCCAACTTCATCATGGCTGCCATGGTCATTACCCATCTTGAAAAGTTTTCCCCCCTCCCATTTACTAATGTACCACAAACAGGAAGTTGTGATCACCATCCATTCCCATTTTATTTAGGTGTATCCATATACATGGCCCACCCAGGTGTATCCATATAAATGGCCCACACTGTACATTTCAGTAGGCCAACATTTCGGATTTGAAAATCATTTTTTCAAGCTGGTGTTATAAAGTATTCTAATTTACTGAGATAATGAATCATAAGTTTTCATTGGCTGTAAGGTATAATCATCAACATTAACAGAAATAAACACTTGAAATACATCACCCTGTTTGTAATGACTCTATATAATATATGAGTTTCACTTTTTGTCTTGAAAAACTGAAATAAATTAACCTTTGATGATATTCTAATTTTGTGAGATGCACCTGCACTAGGCACCAAGGAATAGACAAACAAGTTTCTTTGCACTATAGCACTTTATTGAGGTGTTTGGTGGTGGCTTTTTAATGGAGTTCTGGAAGGGCCAGCCGACGGGGAGCGGGGGCACCAACTTGCTACCCAGGGTGCCAACCTCCGCTATTAGGAAGGAATATATGTAGGGTAATGCAGGTTCTATCCTCCCTAGATTCTTCCTAAGCATGCTATTGGTTTACTATGTTTAAATTAATATGTTGATTATGGTGTTCTATCTCAGTGGATGACTTCCACTTCAGCATCAATCCAAGACCCTGTACCAACTCCTTTTTAGAAATAATTGTGGTATTTTAACGTTTAGAAAAATTGATTAAAAGCTGTTTTTTAAGGGTTTTTGTTTCATGTTGGCTTCCAGTATTATTAAAATTATTTTTTTTCTATTTGGAAAAAACAAAACTATCTGCCTAAGGGTTCATTTGAGCACTTGCAAGCTAGTCCATTTTGGGTCCTTAAAAAAATGAACATTTTGACATCTGTGCCGTCTTCTCTATACCAGTCTTAGTGAAGGGGCTGCTGCATTGAGATGCTCCTAATTGATTAATAGTTGGGTGCACGTTACAACTGGTATGTGACTCCTATAAAATGCTACTTCAGACACGAATTTTAGTGCATTTCATGAGTAAATTATGCCACGAAAGTGGCATAAAGTTTGATGAATTTTCCAGGAGGGCTTCACCATGCCCTGTCTTACCCCTGCTCCAAATACTTTGGCAATGCTGTAAGGCTGCCGTCACACTATCAGTATTTGGTCAGTATTTTACATCAGTATTTGTAAGCCAAAACCAGGAGTGGGACAAATAGAGGAAAAGTATAATAGAAACATATGCACCACTTCTGCATTTATCACCCACTCCTGGTTTTGGCTTACAAATACTAATGTAAAATACTGACCAAATACTGCTAGGGTGACGGCAGCCTAAGAGACTGGTATAAAAATGGCAAAGTCGATACATTTTCCAATATGCTAGGCATTTTTACATAATACTTCTTGCATAAACACCTTAATGAATCATCATGATTATGTTTAATATGTATTGCCACATAATTTGAGAGCTGGAAAAGGGCTTTGTAAATAGTTGGCCATCTCACATTCTTCCTGCATCTCTCACATTGTTGTGTAAAAAGGTGCACTTTCAACATATGTACCGCTAAGAGATCACATTCTCCCTTTTACTAAAGTTTTCATATGAATCAGTCAATAGACATAATGCATCCTCTGATGTTACTATTACTATTCAGTATGTGGTCCATGTTTACTCCTCTTGTCACCAACATACTTTTTGGAGTCTGTATACCTATTACCTAATGGATGTTAAGAGGCTAACAGTGTATTGGCAATAACTTGCTTCTGCTTTTAAACACAGCTCTCTATTCACAAACATTTTAGCTTTCAAGTATAAAGCCTTTGAATGTCCATTTCAGAGGAAAAGGGACCATGGCATACATACATTTCTGTATGTAAGTAACCAAGCGCTGCTCAGGAAGTCTTTAGTTTGTTATTAATAGCTTACATTGGACTATATTTTGTATCTGATGCATGTGAAAATCATATCTCTTTATGGAATTAGATATACTCAGAGTTATATCAGAATATATTAGGTATGTATCATCTTCTAGTACTACTGAAAATACAATTATCCATTATTGCTCTACAGACATATCTGTATTTGAGTATGGGCGGGCAAATTTTAAAGGAACAAAAAATATTTAAATGTCCTAAAGAAAAGAGACATATGCAATAAACATTTTCTATGTCTTAGGCTTGTACTCTTCATCCCCTCTGTTTAATTGGCTGTACCAAAACTGATTGCAGCAGCTGCCTCTCTCTTTGACTTCACTAGATTAGCACTAGGATATTCTTAAAGAGTTTGTCCACTACTCAGACAAGCCTTGCTCAATTACTATATTCCTCACAACTAAATTATTCACAGCCATACTCACCTCCATTGCAGTAATGTTGGCACTGGGTATCCCAGGGCTTGTGTGACATTGTTATGTCACTCAATCACTGCAGCCAATCAACGGCCACTTCGCTTTCCCTACCATTGGACAAATCTGACATCTGGATCAAGCGAGGTCTACAACTCTGTCAAACTGGTAACTCACATGCTTCCTCAGTGCCACCCTACTCATCTTGGTGACCACACAGGTTCTCTTTTAATCAGGCCCGCTCGCTGAGTTTTGCCTCTTTCAACACTCCTCAGCACTACTGCAATTGAATGTGTTTCCATTTAGCTTTAGAAGGTTTGGTCTCTGCAGGAATTTAACCCTGCTGTGTCCTGTAAAGACTAGATTCCGCGGCCAATCCCGTACCTGCATACTATTTATTAGGCATCTCCTTTTACCACTCCTGGCCTGAATGTTGGTTCCCAATCAGTTTGTCTGCCAGTGTCCTGTTTGTGCATCTGGGTTTTTGTTTCTCCTGTTATTAACCCAGCTCATATACCCATCTTGTCTGACAGCTCCGTTCCAGACCTTGGCTACACATTCTTATCTTGTGCTGCTTGCCCCAATCACAGACCATCTCTTCACGTCTTTGTCTTCACCTTCCTAACTTGTACTTCTAACCCTCGAGTCAGCTGCTGCAGTCCCAGGGACTGCCCTGGAGTGGTACCTGGTCTCTACCAGATGTGCAGCCTATGCTCACCACCAGAGACTCTAGTAAAGACCCAGTAGACACCTAGTTACGCCCCTCTAGGGTAAGCCCAGCCCACGACACAGTAGGTCCACACCTACCAGCATTACAATCTGCTCTTTCACATCCTCCGGATGTCAGAGGTGTCTAAAGAAGGGCGAGTGAAGCAGCCTCTGATTGGCTGCAGGACTCCCGTGAGTGATTAAGAAGGGGTTTTCTAAGTAATTGACAACATCTTTAAAGGGAATCTGTTAGCAGGTTTTTGCTGCCTAATCTGAGAGCAGCATGATGTAGGCAAAAAGACCCTGAATCCAACAATTTATCAATTAGTTTACTGGGTGCATCAGTTGTGAAACAATCAGAGATTTTAGATTTAGCAATGCTTCAGAGCTCAGAAAGCCACCCCTGCCCCCACTATGCTCTGTATGAATGTAGTCATTGGACAGTGAGCTGCTTATCAGAGGGGAGTGGAATCGGATTTGCATGTGCTCCAGCTAGTCACAGCACTGATATTTACCAAGTGATAAAACCTTCAGTGTAAATAAACAACAGTACACAACCTGACATGACACATGATTAAATCCTGTGGTTTTAACCCCTACCTCATGTTCTCCTCACATTACATAGCAAAAACCTGCTTATAGATTCCGTTTAAACCCATCCAACATGCTCTGTATGCATACGATGCTATGGGAGTATATACTGTATAAAACATGAAGATATAGTGGGCTCATGCTGATTGTTGCTTTGATCAAATGCGGGTGTAGGCTCCTTATGAGAGCTGTAATGCCCATAATCAGTTCTAGGATTGATCAATGGCATTTAACCTCCCTCCCTCTCTGCATTTAGCACCCTCCCTCTGTGGGGCATCACAGAGGGAGTTCCTTCTGTGCTTCCATTGGCACAACGTGATTGCGATCGCATTGTGCTGATTTTCTCAATGATGACCCCAGGCAGAAAGATGGCATGGGATCACCCAGGGATGGTGGCCTGTCAGCTCATACTCAGACAGGAGGTGACACACCACCTCCCTTTGTGAGAGACGCCGATCTAATGCCATGCAATGCAAAAGCATTGTAGAGTATTAGGTTAGCAATCTGTCAGTGTAAAGTTGATGTCTCATTTTGGGACAATGTAAAAAAAGTTTAAAAAAGTGCTAAAATTGTAAAAATATTATAAAAATTTAAATTGAAAAACAAAAAGAGAAAAAAGTATGAATCCATTTATTTATATAGAAGTAAAAAAAAACAAAAATATACATACATTTGGTATCGCCACGTTCATAACAATGTGCCCTATAAATTTAACTCCTTCAGTGAACACTGTTAAAAAAAATAAATAAAAAAAATGCAAAAAATTATGCTTTATTGTCATACTGCCGAACATAACATGGAATAAAACGCAACAATGTAAATAAAAATAGTATCTCTGAAAACATCATCTTGTTCTGCCCAAAGTAAGCCCTCATACAGCTCTGTCAGTGGAAAAATTAAAAAGTTATAGCTCTCGGAATAAAGAGATGCAAAAATAATTATTTTTTCTGTAAAATAATTTTTATTACGTTAAAGCACCAAAACATAAAAAAAACTATACAAATATGGTATCACTGTAATGGTACAGACCTGAAGAATAAAGTTGCTTCATCAATTTTACCACGTTCAGAATGGTAGTTTTCCCCACATATGATGTATCAGCGTAAACATGATGAAATTGCAAAACAAATGTTAGGGTCCATTTTCTCCTGTTACCCCTGTGAAAATAAAATAATTGAAGCTAAAATAACATTTTGTGGGGAAAAAGTGACTTTTTAGTTTTACGGCTTAACATTATAAACTTCTGTGAAGCACCTGGCGGTTCAAGGTGCTCACCACACATCTAGATAAGTTCCCTGAGGGATCTATTTTCCAAAAGGGGGTCACTTGTGGGGGGGGGGGTTGCACTGTTTAAGCACCCCTGGGGTTCTCAAAATGCAACATGGTGTCAACTCATTATGTCAGCATATTATACATTAAAAAAATCAAATGGCGTTCCTTCCCCTCTGAGCTCATCCATGTGCCTAAACAGTGGTTTCTCCCCATATATGAGGTATCTGCATGCTCAGGAAAAATTGCACAACAATTGTTTGGCCCATATTTCCCTTTCACCTTTGCAAAAATAAAACAATTTGGGTGTAAAGTAAATTTTTTGTGGAAAAAATTAAATGTTGATATTTCTCCTTCCACATTCCATTAATTCCTGTGAAGCACCTGAAGAGTTAACAAACTTCTTGAATGTGGTTTTGAGCAGCTTGAGGGGTGCAGTTTAAGAATGGCATCACTTTTTGAGTATTTTCTGTCACATAGGCCCCTCAAAGTAATTTCAAATGTGATGTGGTCACTTAAAAAAATGATTTTGTAAATTTTGTTGGAAAAATTAGAAATCGCTGGTCAACACCCTCTTAACTTCCTAACAAAATAAATTATGTTTAAAAAATGGTGCTGATATAAAGTAGACATGTGGAAATGTTATTTATTAACTATTTTGTGTGACATAACTCTCTGATTTAAGGGTATTAAAATTAAAATTTGAAAACTGATCAATTTTCATAATTTTCACCAAATTTCTGGTATTTTCACAAACACATGCAAGTCATAGTGAACAAATTTGGCCACTATCATAAAGTACAATATGTCATGAGAAAACAGTATAGGTGGGATCTGTTGATGCATTCAGGAATTATTACCACGTAAATTGACACTGGTCAGAATTGTAAAATTTGGCCTGATCGGGAAGGTGAAAACATGCTTGGGGTGAAGAGGTTAAACTCTTTGCTAAACTTTTAACTGAATACCAGATGAAATTGTAACATATGATCAGGCGATTAACCCATTAGTGCTTCAAGAACATGGAAAATAAACTGCAGACTGATCAACAATGTGGACAAGATAATTTCCTATTTACTTGCTTCAGTCATTTCTAGGTTTTGTGTGACTTGCAGATGTAGACAAACAGGTAAAAGACATACAGGTAATATAGTTTTTATAGTTTACCATGATGCAGTGAAAATGCAAACATAAATGGAAATAATAATGGAAAATATTTGCAAGTTAAACTATTGTAATTCTAATCTATAAATCATTTTTTTATTCCAAAAGCTTTTTTTTATCAGGAATTAATTTAAACATGTTATATAAGTATGCTTTCTGGATAAAGCTTGTATCCAAACAGGAATTATTAGGCCTAATCATGGCTCAGGAAGCACATCTCCAGTCTTTATCAGACGTTCTGTTTGCTCTTATTTTCCCTTAATCAACTGTAAATATTTGAAATGTGCAACACTTTCTTCCTGATATCATTATGAAAATGTAAGGAAGTGCTCTGTCTGATAACCTTTCTGCAGACTAAACAGTTACATTTACTCGGAGAATCTATTGATTGACCCAGAGCAAATGACTTACCTCAGGAAAAATGTTCCAGTGGCAATACTCTACCTTTCTTTTCTTATTTTTTATCTCTCCTTCTTCAAGGACATAGATAAGATGGTATTTTCAGATTTACTTGGAAATCAGTTTGTTATGACCCATAGGCCTGCAACAGAGGCATTCAAATATTTGAAAAAACTGTATTATAAAACCCTGTACAGATGGATGTTAATTTAAAGTGTTTAAACAATGCAAATATTTTTTTAAGTCACCTATACAGCGAGCAATAGTGGTGCTTTCTGGAATTCTTTTGTGAATTATATTTTCAGGATTGAAAAAAAAAACAATATTTATGCACTGAGGCAGAACAGGCACCCAAGTCTGTAGGAAAAGCTTGTTAAAGTGCTTATTGCAAACTCCATCTCCTTTTCATACAGAATCGGAGAAAAAGGTTTGTGCACAGAATGTTACATGAGCAACGGGAAGTAACCAGAACTCTAAGTCATCAACTGCATTAAATATATTGGTAAACAGCTTAAAAAACTATTATTATTATTCTTGTTGTCATTATTATTACTTGTTTTTGTTGTTATTTAATCATAATAATACTACTTCAAGCTGCAGTCAGCAATAAATACAGATGATAAAGGAGGCATAATGATTTATGCTGACTTTTAAATGTTTGTTCTATGTTTTACTTGGATTATGTAAGGCCTCATTCAGACATCCGTGAATCACATATGTATTCTATCAGTGATTATCATGGACAGAAGACGTGCCCATTAAAGCCTATGGTGCTGTTCACATGTCCATGTTTTTTGCGGACCGTGACATGTCTGTTTTTGATGGGAGTCTTGGACCAAAATAACCCTCACGGGTTTATAGGTCCGGATAGCATCAGTGTGCAGTCCTTGTGATGTGCGTGATTAACATTGCAATGAATAGGGAAAGCTTTACAATTTTTTCTGTTAATGAGGAAAAATCACTGATGGTAAATACTGATGTTAAATACTGAAACACTGGACGAACACTGATGAAAATCAAAGAATAAAAGATGATGAAAGTCTGAATGTTTTTAGCGTATGTGAACAATTTCAGATTTCTGAATGAGGCCTAATTAGGCTTGCAAAAGAAAACAGATTATTCAGTAGGACAGCTGTGCACCCAAAGGCTAGAGCTAGAAAGTGATTCACTATTACATAAAGTTCCATTGTAAGTTATGCTTTGTTATATGTGGGACTTTTAAGTGACAGTCACGTGACTAACTAGCATGTCTGTTATGATCTGGTGACCTTGGAGCCACATGAAAACTTTCTCTGGAGTTGGTGGAACCTGTAGTGACCGCAAATCCTGAACTAACACCGCAACTAGAAGTAGCCGTGGGGTGTGCCTAACAAACCCTAGACACCTCGACACAGCCGGAGGACTAAATGCCCCTATAGATGGAAATTGGAATGCTATCTTGCCTCAGAGCAGACCCACAAAGGATAGGCAGCCCCCCACGAATAATGACTGTGAGTAGGAGAAGAATAGACACACGCAGGTAGAAAACAGGATTTAGCAAAAGAGGCCACTCTAGCTAAATAGGAAAGGATAGGACAGATTACTAGGCAGTCAGTATTAAAACCCTTCCAAAAATATCCACAACAGATAATACAAAAAGTTCCACAATCTAACTAAAGACATGGAATGTATATCTGCCACTCCAGAGAATCCAACAAGACTGAGAAAATACTGACACAATCTAAGCTGGACAAGAAAACACAAAGAATAGCACTGAATTGTGAAGCACACAGCATGTGTGCCACAGAAAAAAAAAACAGACACTTATCTTTGCTGATTTGGCAGAAAGGCAGGAGGAACCAGGCAGAGGTCCTACACCTCCCAACAACAATTGACAACTGGCAAGGACTAATGAATCCTGCACACCTAAATACCCCAGTCAGAACTGCAATCAGCAGACACACCTGACCAGGACTGCAACCCAGGGACAACTGCATTACCACCTACTACCACCGGAGGGAACCCAATAGCAGAATTCACAACAGTACCCTCCCCTTGAGGAGGGGTCACTGAACCCTCACCAGCGCCCCCAGGCCGATCAGGACGAGCCAGATGAAAGGCATGGACCAGATCAGCAGCATGGACATCAGGAGCAAAAACCCAAGAATTATCCTCCTGGCCATAACCCTTCCATTTGACAAGGTACTGAAGCCTCTGCCTCGAAAAACGAGAATCTAAAATCTTCTCAACCACATACTCCAACTCCCCATCAACCAAAACAGGGGCCGGAGGATCAACAGAGGGAACAACGGGCACCACATATTTCCGCAATAAAGATCTATGGAAGACATTATGGATAGCAAAAGAGGCCGGAAGCGCCAATCGAAAAGACACCGGATTAATAATCTCAGAAATCCTATAAGGACCAATAAACCGAGGCTTAAACTTACAGGAAGAGACCTTCATAGGAACATGACGGGAAGACAACTAAACCAAATCCATAACCCGAAGCCGGGAACCAACACACCGACGACGGTTAGCAAAACGTTGAGCCTCCTCCTGAGACAACACCAAATTGTCCACCACATGAGCCCAAATCTGCTGCAACCTGTCAACCACAGAATCCACACAAGGACAGTCAGAAGGCTCAACCTGCCCAGAAGAAAAACGAGGATGAAAACCAAAATTACAAAAAAAAAGGCGAAACCAAAGTAGCCGAACTAGCCCGATTAATAAGGGCAAACTCGGCCAATGGCAAAAAGGCCACCCAATCATCCTGATCGGCAGACACAAAGCATCTCAAATAAGTCTCCAAAGTCTGATTAGTTTGCTCGGTCTGGCCATTTGTCTGAGGATGAAATGCAGAAGAAAAAGACAAATCAATGCCCAGCCTAGCACAAAAGGCCCGCCAAAACCTAGAAACAAACTGGGAACCTCTGTCGGACACAATATTCTCCGGAATAACATGCAAACGAACCACATGCTGAAAAAACAACGGAACCAACTCTGAAGAGGAAGGCAATTTAGGCAAAGGCACCAAATGAACCATCTTAGAAAACCGGTCACAAACAACCCAGATAACCGACATCCTCTGGGAAACCGGAAGATCAGAAATAAAATCCATAGAAATATGCGTCCAGGGCCTCTCAGGGACCGGCAATGGCAAAAGTAACCCAATAGCACGGGAACAACAAGGCTTGGCCCGTGCACAAGTCCCACAGGACTGCAAAAAAGAACGCACATCACGTGACAACAAAGGCCACCAAAAGGACCTACCAACCAAATCTCTGGTACCAAAAATACCAGGATGACCAGCCAACACAGAACAGTGAACCTCAGAAATCACTATACTAGTCCATCTGTCAGGAACAAACAATTTCCCCACAGGACAGCGATCAGGTCTATCAGCCTGAAATTCCTGAAGAACCCGCCGTAAATCAGGGGAAATGGCAGAAAGGACCACCCCTTCTTTCAGAATGCCGACCGGTTCAAGGACCTCAGGAGAATCAGGCAAAAAACTCCTAGAAAGGGCATCAGCCTTAATATTCTTAGAACCCGGAAGATACGAAACCACGAAATCAAAACGGGAAAAAAACAAGGACCATCGAGCCTGTCTAGGACTCAGCCGTTTGGCAGACTCGAGGTAAATCAAATTCTTATGATCGGTCAGGACCACAATACGGTGCTTAGCTCCCTCAAGCCAATGTCGCCACTCCTCAAATGCCCACTTCATAGCCAACAACTCCCGATTGCCGACATCATAATTGCGTTCAGCAGGCGAAAACTTGCGGGAGAAGAAGGCACACGGTTTCATGAAAGAACCAACAGAATCCCTCTGAGACAAAACGGCCCCTGCCCCAATCTCAGAAGCATCAATCTCAACCTGAAACGGAAGAGAAACATCTGGTTGGCGCAACACCAGAGCAGAAGTAAATCGGCGTTTAAGCTCCTGAAAGGCAGAGACAGCCGCAGAGGACCAATTCGCCACATCAGCGCCTTTTTTCGTCAAATCAGTCAAGGGTTTAACCACGCTGGAGAAGTTAGCAATGAACCAGTGATAAAAATTCGCAAAACCCAAAAATTTCTGAAGGCTCTTCACGGATGTGGGTTGAATCCAATCATGAATGGCCTGAACCTTAACCGGATCCATCTCCATAGATGAGGGAGAAAAAATAAAGCCCAAAAAAGAAACCTTCTGCACCCCAAAGAGACACTTAGACCCCTTCACAAACAAAGCATTGTCACGAAGGATCTGAAATACCATCCTGACCTGTTCCACATGAGACTTCCAATCATCGGAAAAAATCAAAATATCGTCCAAATATACAATCAAAAATTTATCAATATAAGTCCGGAAGATATCATGCATGAAGGATTGAAAAACAGATGGAGCGTTAGTGAGCCCAAATGGCATCACAATGTATTCAAAATGGCCTTTGGGCATATTAAAACGCAGTTTTCCATTCATCACCCTGTTTAATGCGAACAAGATTATATGCCCCCCGAAGGTCAATCTTCGTAAACCAACTAGCCCCCTTAATCCTAGCAAACAAATCGGAAAGCAAAGGTAAAGGGTATTGAAACTTGACCGTGATCTTATTCAAGAGGCGATAATCAATACAAGGTCTCAAGGAGCCATCCTTCTTAGCAACAAAAAAAAAACCTGCTCCCAACGGTGAAGAAGATGGCCGAATATGCCCTTTCTCCAAAGACTCCTTAACATAACTCCGCATGGCGGTATGTTCAGGCACAGACAGGTTGAAAAGTCGGCCTTTAGGAAACTTACTGCCTGGAATCAAGTCAATCACACAATCACAGTCCCTGTGCGGTGGAAGGGAACTGGACTTGGGCTCATCGAATACATCCTGAAAATCAGACAAAAACTCTGGAATTTCAGAAGAGGAAGTAGAGGAGATTGACATCAAAGGAACATCATTATGAACCCCCTGACAACCCCAACTAGTCACAGACATAGATTCCCAATCCAACACAGGATTATGTACCTGCAACCACGGGAAACCCAGCACGATAACATTATGCAAATTATGCAACACCAGAAATCGACAATCTTCCTGATGGGCTGGCGCCATGTGCATGGTCACCTGTGTCCAAAACTGGGGCTTATTTTTAGCCAAAGGTGTAGCATCAATCCCCCTTAAAGGAATAGGGTTCTGCAAAGGCTGCAAGGGAAAACCACAATGCCTGGCAAACTCAAAATCCATTAAGTTCAAGGCGGCGCCTGAATCCACAAACGCCATGACAGAAAATGATGACAATGAGCAGATCAAGGACACCGATAACAGAAATTTAGGTTGTACAGTACTGATAGTAAATGAACTAGCGATCCTTTTTGTCCGCTTAGGGCAGACTGAAATGACATGAGAAGCGTCGCCACAATAATAACACAACCTATTCTGACGTCTGAATCCTTGTCGTTCCGTTCTAGACAAAATCCTATCACACTGCATTGGCTCAGGGCTTTGCTCTAACGGCGACGCCACAGCGTGCACAGTTTGATGCTCCCGCAAGCGCCGATCAATCTGAATGGCCAGAGACATAGAATCACTCAGACCGGAAGGCGTGGGAAACCCCACCATAACATCTTTAACGGATTCAGAAAGACCCTTTCTGAAAATTGCCGCCAAAGCATCATCATTCCATTTAGTCAACACAGACCATTTTCTAAATTTCTGACAATACAATTCTGCCGCCTCTTGACCCTGAGACAGGGCCAACAAGGTTTTCTCCGCTTGATCCACAGAATTAGGTTCATCATATAATAATCCTAAAGCCTGAAAAAAGGAATCTATATTAAGCAAGGCCGGATTCCCAGATTCCAGGGAAAATGCCCAATCCTGTGGATCGCCACGCAGCAGGGAGATGACAATTTTAACCTGCTGAATGGAACCGGAGGATCGCGGTCTCAGAGCAAAAAATAGTTTACAATTGTTTTTAAAACCCCAAAATATGGACCTATCACCAAAAAACAAATCAGGGGTAGGAATCTTCGGCTCTAAAGCAGGAGTCTGAACAATATAATCAGAAATACCCTGTACCCTAGCAGCAAGCTGGTCTACATGAGAAGCTAATTCCTGAACATCCATGCTGGCACAAGACTCCTCAGCCACCCATAAATAAAGAGGGAAGAAAAGACAGAACAGACTGCAGAAAAAAAAATGGCTCAACACCTTTCTTCCCTTCTTCTGAGATGCATTTAACTCATTATGAGCCAGTTGTACTGTTATGATCTGGTGACCTTGGAGCCACATGAAAACTTTCTCTGGAGTCGGTGGAACCTGTACTGACCGCAAATCCTGAACTAACACCGCAACTAGAAGTAGCCGTGGGGTGTGCCTAACAAACCCTAGACACTTCGACACAGCCGGAGGACTAAATACCCCTATAGATGGAAATAGGAATGCTATCTTGCCTCAGAGCAGACCCCCAAAGGATAGGCAGCCCCCCACGAATAATGACTGTGAGTAGGAGAAGAATAGACACACGTAGGTAGAAAACAGGATTTAGCAAAAGAGGCCACTCTAGCTAAATAGGAAAGGATAGGACAGATTACTAGGCAGTCAGTATTAAAACCCTTCCAAAAATATCCACAACAGATAATACAAAAAGTTCCACAATCTAACTAAAGACATGGAATGTATATCTGCCACTCCAGAGAATCCAACAAGACTGAGAAAATACTGACAGAATCTAAGCTGGACAAGAAAACACAAAGAATAGCACTGAATTGTGAAGCACACAGCATGTGTGCCACAGGAAAAAAAAAACCAGACACTTATCTTTGCTGATTTGGCAGAAAGGCAGGAGGAACCAGGCAGAGGTCCTACACCTCCCAACAACAATTGACAACTGGCAAGGACTAATGAATCCTGCACACCTAAATACCCCAGTCAGAACTGCAATCAGCAGACACACCTGACCAGGACTGCAACCCAGGGACAACTGCATTACCACCTACTACCACCGGAGGGAACCCAAAAGCAGAATTCACAACACATGTCACTTACATATGTCCCATAAGTTTTTTTATTTAAACTTTGTGATTCAGTTATTTATTCTCTACCCTTCCTTGTTTCCCTTTTTTTCGGCCTCCGTCTCCCAATTTTGCCTACTTTCTGGCCACTATACATAGGCAAATATAATAAATTGAAGCCTATGGCATGCATTTACCATGTAAAGAAGGTCCTGTTTCACTAGGAAGTACTGAACATCACTGATATATGTCTGACATATTGTAAAAGTAAATGTCTGAAATTGTAGCTTCATGAATCCTTGGAGGTTGACTTTTACCATCATAAGAAGCTCCAGAGAATCACATCAGGAGTATTACAGCACAGCTGCTAACAAAGAGCATCTCTTGTTCTGGTGGACACTTCTGGTTCATTTATCACAATGTTGGCAGTTCCTTTGAGTAGTCAAAAACATTATAGACAGGACAGCAGGTCCATCAGACCAAGACATTCTCATTGTTAAATGTTGGCCACCTAATGATTAACAGATGAAAAATGGAATGCAACCAGAATTTGCCCAGAACATTGAGGGTTGTATAAGAGACTGCACAATTTCTTGCTAGCTAACCTTCTTGGATATTTTTTCATGCACAAGCATTAAATGGATGTGAGATGGTGTTAGTTTGTATGCATGCTATAATAAATATAAAGACTTAAGCACACACGAAAACAGTACTCAGCTTAACCAAAACTTTATTCCATAATTATAATTTCCCTCAGATGAGCCATCTCTCAGAGAAACCATATGCCCACAAAGTCTTCCATTAGAAACCACTGTCTCCAGTATGCCAGTCTCATCACCTGGTATTTGCTTTAGCTCTTAAGACATGGAGAAAGCTATGTCCAGGTTTCATTTCTTTTCAGACATTCATGCAATCAATAAATTCCACATGAAATATATGACAAGGCAACACTTATATCCAGCATTTATACATGAAAACATATCATAAATTAAAATGACAGATAATGTATATATTAGTGTACCTGAGATGGCTATTTAATCACTTTTAATGTTGTTTCCCTGTCCACTGCAGAGTTGTATAACTGCATAATTCTACTAATGTACATTTCTGCCGGGAAGCTAACAGAGGTGGAGCATGGAGGATGCTAAGTGTCAGGGATGATGGCTTGAAAGCTATTAACACTCCAGTGGCAAGGTCATATCTGATGCTTCCTTTTGTTTGCAGGATCCAGATTAAGCAGCCACTTCTGTATTTTTCTTGTTACCTCACTGTCCTAAATAGACTCCTGGGTCATCACGGAATGGATCATGTCTTACTGTTAGATGACCATTAACAAGCTGTTTGAAAAAAAAAAAGAAACAAGAATGAGGTTTGAGGTTTTACTCTCAAAGTGCATAGATATTTTCTGAGAATGATGCATCTTTCATCAGCTTGATCAACATGTTCAGATATTACTGCGAAATCTCAAATGTTGGAGAAAGACAAAAGCCATTCTTTATTTTCTTTTCTTTTTCTTTATTTCAGTTTTCGTTAAAAAAAAACAAAAAAACCCTGAAGCCGTTTTGCTGCAGCTTTCCCCCCTTTCCCAAGACCAATATTATCACCAGACATTTTACTAGTACTTTACTGTTATTATCTGGGTGAT